>NW_012115422.1:2987129-3005048 GCF_000951035.1 Colobus angolensis palliatus
CTCGGCTGTCTTCTCGGGCGGCGGCTCATTCCTCCTCAGCGGCCAGGTGGATTATGCGGCCTTCCGCGAGCCCGGCCCCTTCCCGGCGTGTCTCAAAGCGCCAGCCGACGGCCACTCTGGTGCTTTCCAGACCGCATCCCTGGCCCCAGGCACCTACCCCAAGTCCGTCTCTCCCGCCTCCGGCCTCCCCGCCGCCTTTAGCACGTTCGAGTGGATGAAAGTGAAGAGGAACGCCTCTAAGAAAAGTAAGTCCGCGGGCCTTGGATGGGGTCACCTGGGGTTGGGGACGGAGCCTCCCTCGCAGAAATGCGCTGGGAGCGTGGTGCCGCTGCCTCTCCAGACAGCGGTTTGGGTTTTGTGGAGAAGGCGCGTTCCCGGGCGAATTCCATTGAGTCTGCCTCGAGTACAGACTCGGAAAATGTGCCAGGCATTGAGAAAATTTCAGGAAGGAGCTCTCCGTGAAATTTCTCCTGGCACAAACTGTGTTGCTAGGAACCCAGGAGGGCTGCGCTGGGACTTTGATTCTAACTAGCTCCACTGCTCACCCACGTTCTGTCCCTGGCCTCTGGCCTGGCTGACGCCCTGTCTTTACGTTGCAGGCAAACTCACCCAGTATGGGGCCGCTAACCAGTCCAGCGCGATCCGCACGAATTTCAGCACCAAGCAACTGACAGAACTGGAAAAAGAGTTTCATTTCAATAAGTACTTAACTCGAGCCCGACGCATCGAGATAGCCAACTGCTTGCAACTGAATGACACGCAAGTCAAAATCTGGTTCCAGAACCGCAGGATGAAACAGAAGAAAAGGGAACGAGAAGGGCTTCTGACCACGGTCATTCCTGTGGCTCCCCTCCAACTTCCCCTCTCTGGAACAGCCCCCACCAAGTTTATCAAGAACCCCGGCAGCCCTTCTCAGTCCCAAGAGCCTTCGTGAGACCGGGACTTGGGACCGAAAAACTGTGGCCTGCAGAAGTCCCAGGCCACCCCCACCCCTATCTAGACTTAGGAGCTCAGTTTGGGATGGAGGTGGGAGAACAGAAATGAATAGGGGTTTCACTTGGGAAATGAAGTACTTTAGTTGGCTTCTGAATCCCAGACTATATGTCCAGATATTAATTGGCTAACTTGTAAGCCACTTGTTTGGTTATGATTTGTGTCTTATCAGGGAAAAGGTGCCCAGCTGCCAGCCCAGCTCTGCTGCTATCTTTGCCTCACTTAGTCATATGCAATTCTCTTGCAGAGTGGCAGACCATTAGTTGCTGAGTTCTGTCAGCACTCTGATGTGCTCAGAAGAGCACCTGCCCAAAGTTTTTCTGTTTTTTTTTTTTTTTTTGAAACGGAGTCTCGCTCTGTCACCCAGGCTGGAGGCAGTGGCCAGATCTCAGCTCACTGCAAGCTCCGCCTCCTGGGTTCACGCCATTCTCCTGCCTCAGCCTCCCGAGTAGCTGGGACTACAGGCGCCCGCTACCTTGCCCGGCTAGTTTTTTGTATTTTTAGTAGAGATGGGGTTTCACCGGGTTAGCCAGGATGGTCTCGATCTCCTGACCTCATGATCCGCCCGTCTCGGCCTCCCAAAGTGCTGGGATTACAGGCTCTGGTTTTAATTTAAAGGACAAGGCTACATATATTAAGCTTTTTGAGATGACCAAAGCTAGTTAGGGTCTCCTTGATGTAGCTAAGCTGCTTCAATGATCTTCACATTTGCACTCCATTTTTTTTTCTTTAAAAAGCGGTTTCTACCTCTCTATGTGCCTGAGTGATGATACAATCGCTGTTTAGTTACTAGATGAGCAAATCCACAGAGTGGGTAAAGAGTAGAATCTGAACTATATCTTGACAAATATTATCAAACTTGAATGTAAATATATACAGTATGTATATTTTTAAAAAAGATTTGCTTGCAATGACCTTGTAAGTGACATTTAATGTCATAGCATGTAAAGGGTTTTTTTTTTTGGTAATAAAAATTGTAGAATCTGCTGCTGTCTGCTTTTCTTACATTCTTTAATCATGATTCTCTCTCTTTAAAGTTGATTCAGTTTCCTGTATTTGAATTTTCTTGATTCTGCTATGAGAATTTGTTTATGTTGATAACTTTATTTATTTATTTATTTATTTACTTTGAGATGGAGTCTTGCTCTGTTGCCCAGGCTGGAGTGCAGTGGCACAATCTTGGCTCACCGTAACCTCTGCCTCCCAGGTTCAAGTGATTCTCCTGCCTCAGCCTCCCCAGTAGCTGGGATTACAGGCATAAGCCACCACGCCTAGCTAATTTTTTGTATTTTTTTTAGTAGAGATGGGGCTTCACTATGTTGGCCAGGCTGGTCTCGAACTCCTGACCTCAGGTGATCCGCCCACCGCGGCCTCCCAAAGTGCTAGAATTACAAACGTGAGCCACGGCGCCTGGTGGATAACTTTTAAAAATAATACTTTCTACAGGTTGTGTACACGCCCAGCAGGTTATGGACAATTATCTCAGTAGTTTAAGAGAGAAAACTACTCTGCCAAATGTCCAAGTAACTATGGAAATACTTTCCTTGCCTTGAGTGTCCTAGTTTTATGGTAGGTGTGTAGTCTGCACATTAACTCAAGTGTTAGGTGCCTACTGTGGAATGTTGTAAAGCCAAGGAGACACTTCAGGGAGATCTTATACTTTTGTCTTCTGTCCTCACAAAAGGAAGAGGAAAGGTGACCTGAAGACTTTGTTTCTTGGTTAGTGTTCCCTGAGAAAGGCAGCTGCACATCAAAAAGTTCTCAGTGGCTGAATTCCCATTTCCAAAGTCAAGAGTTGCAAAGGAGGCTGGGAAAGGCTAGTAGTCACACATTTCTACTTCCTGTAACCCAGACTGAGTATCTGGCTGAGAGAGCACAGACAGTGCCTTTCTGATCTCAAAAATGAAATATTTTCAAATGAATTCTTTGGAAGAGGTACAAGCACAAAATTTGAAAGTTGACAAGAGAGTATGTGGTTTAAAAAACCACAAAACCTATTCTCTAATCTATATTCACCCAACCTCCCATTTCTCATCATGGAGGCATTCATAGTTGACTAGAGTTTATATAACCTTGCAGAAATATGAGAAAAAGATGCAACATAAACACACAGAATCAAGTGAATACTTGAGACAGTTTTTAGGAGTAGGTTATTTTCCTCATTTTACAGCTGTATCTTTAAGTTCTTTCTTTAGTTCAACAGAAAGGCTTAAAGGCCCAAATAATTCAGGTAAGAACCTCAGCTCTTTTAGCTATATTTCTAGATTCCAGCATAATGCTTTAAATCTAAGCAACTGTGAAAGATTACCTTTTCTATAAAACAGCAATGTGATTAGTTCTCTTAGAAAATTGGAGTTACACTGAAGTTCTCATTCTTTGCACCTATAATTGAATGGAGTTGAAGAAATGATCAGCTCTAACAAACTCAGCTGATTAGAGGGAAAAGATACTGCTTAAAAAGCAGGTCTGTCAATATTATTCTTATGTTTCCCCATCTGCCCTTCAATAACTTGATGCTAATTGAATCTTGTTTGAAACAACAGCCCCCCTCTGAGCTCTGCTGCTATTTGAAAGAACTTGTTAAAGGACTTGTGATCTGCTTGCTTACAGCCACCTCTGGGCTTCCCTGCAGTGGTCTTTGACATGACAATGTTTCCTTTTTGATAAGCATTTAAATGTACACCTAAACAACAACAACAACAAAATACCAACATGCTTGGTCATTTCCTTAATCTACCACCATTTTCTCTGAGAAAATAAAGCTTTTCCTTCTGAAGGGAGTACTAGCACTTAGCCCTGATGGATGTCTTTCTTGATGAGGGTGGCTATTATGACATTCGTATAATGCTGTTCTACGAATCAGGCCAATATTAGCTATTTTTTGCCCAACCCCAGGGATCTTTAAAAGGTTTCTTAATGCAGATCACTGTACAGCTATATTCAGTATTAGGAAGAGTCCTGGCTGGAGATCGGGATGAACTAGGTGACCTCTGGAGGTCCCTCCCAGCAATGAAAATGCTACAATTTAATGACTTCTGCATATTTTATTTTAGACCTATCATTTGAAGGGAGTTAGATTCTAAGAGAAAGCAAGTGTACTCTCTAGGATTACAGTGACACTGTGTTTATACAGGAAAAGAGGATTTTAGACACTATCAAATATATCTTGTCAGTGGAGTTACCTAGGCAATGTGGATCATTTACAGAGCATTCCTTTTCCCATTTTTTTGAGCCTTGTGTTATTTTGAGTCAGAGCTCCATGAAGTGTGAGGTTACTATGTAAACTGCAGCTACTCAAACAATCCCATTTTTATTTTACAAGATTTCTAACTAAATATGCTAATTTACCCTCCAGAAATCTGTTACCAGGATGAATACACTATGGACAGTTCTGGCTGTTGTATAATTAACTATTCAATGTTCCTTCGTCTTCACATAATGACCATGTGTCTACTTTTCTGGATCAGGATAATTGGGAGTGAGGAAAAGGAAAGCATTTAATAATATATAAAATTCCCATAAGTTGAGTACTAGAAAATGAAGGCTTTGCTGACATAAAAACCTAAAGCAATGTCACCTAGAGTTTCAAAAGATTGTGTGTGATTTATGCTGTCTCAATCTCAAACGTAGTGAGAAGCAACACCAGAAGAGGCTGTCTGATTATCATGTCATTCGAAAAAACAGAAGCAGGCTCAGGAGAGTTGCATTAGCTCTGAAGTTGTTAATTATTTCTTTTGGCCAAAGAAATGATCTATATTTGCTGAATATTGAATTTGAAAACCTCAGGATCTAATCAGGCTCCGAGAGATGTTTAGTCTGACCACAGACCTCTCAACAAGAAAAATGCCCATTGTTAAAACTTTATTTGTGGTTTTAAAGTAAAACCATAGTGGTCATATCTCACAAATAAAGATAAATATCCGTCTAAATAGAAACAAAGATGTTCATGGTTTTTACCTCTATCTAATGTTTTCAAGTCATGAACACGCAACATAATCTGCAAAATAACTCTATGTCAACATCTTATTTGTAATTGCTTATTACGTTGTACGTGTTATTCAGAAATAAAATTTCTATAGAAACTGTTTAACTAGATTCAATAATGAACCAAGAGGACAAAAATCTTAAATATTGGTGTGGAAGGAAGGTCTATTACTTAGCTTGTAAAGATTTCAACACAATCTCTTCGCCTTCCAGAAATCTTACTGATATATATTGGAAAGAAGGGCCAAAGAGAGTCATTTGGACTTGTAATAGCTAATAAACTATTACAAGTTTATTAAAACTGACATTTTTGAGGCATTTCTAGAAGGTACTAGACTCTTTAGCACACTGAATTCTTAGGGATTTTGTAGAGCCTAAGCTTATACAATTTGGGGAAACCTCTTTAAGGAAAAAAATAGAAAATTGTTAATACAAAATTCCCAGGATGTGGAATGGTTCAAGTTAGTGAAGTTTAAATTTCACTGGGTTCATAGTAAATCCATATCTGCCCCTTCCTTGAAACCATTGCTTTTTCTCCACTGCCATCATTGCCTGTGAGATAATAGCAATGACTGCTTTTCTCTAACATCTTAGAGCCAGAGTCACTGTCTCTCTTCAAATGCATCAAATAGTGGGTAATGGGGACAAGGGCAGGTTAGCACTCTGTTCTACTGTCTTAGCATCTCAATCTCACTGTGCTCTTCTGGGCTACTGGGTGGCTGACTTTAACTAGTGGTCTTACTTCATTGCGTTAGAATGGGAACCCTACCTCATCCTAGAGGTCCTCTTCTGTTGCGTTTTCTTTTCAAAGATATGAACAGAAGAGAAAGATATAGCTGGAGACAATGCAGCCATATTGTTAGCATCTAAACATTTCCTAAAATGGAACCACTGAGGCTGAAGTAAAGGACCCTGCAAAAATAACATTATTATTTTTCTTTTCTTAGAAATGGGATCTCGTTTTGTTGCCGAGGCTAGTCTTGAACTCTCGGGTTTAAGTGACCCTCCTGCCTCAGCCTCCCAAGTAGCTAGGAATTTAGGCATGCACTGTCATACCCAGTAAAAGCATTATTCTTTTCTTCTTCTTCTTCTTCTTTTTTTGAGACGGAGTCTCCCTCTGCCGCCCAGGCTGGAGTGCAGTGGCGCGATCTCGTTCATTGCAAGCTCTGCCTCCCGAGTTCACGCCATTCTCCTGCCTCAGCCTCCTGAGTAGCTGGGACTACAGGTGCCTGCCACCATGCCTGGCTAATTTTTTGTG
Source organism: Colobus angolensis palliatus (assembly GCF_000951035.1). Taxonomy (NCBI): domain Eukaryota; kingdom Metazoa; phylum Chordata; class Mammalia; order Primates; family Cercopithecidae; genus Colobus; species Colobus angolensis. Next base: position 2,993,365 of record NW_012115422.1, read on the forward strand.
TTTTTAGTAGAGACAGGGTTTCACCTTGTTAGCCAGGATGGTCTTGATCTCCTCACCTCGTGATCCACCCACCTCGGCCTCCCAAAGTGCTGGGATTACGGGTGTGAGCCACCACCCCCGGCCAAGAACATTATTCTTAAGGGAGGAGACCTGGATTTCAGTACCAGTTGTAGTTTCTGATTAAAAGGAAAAATAACTTGCCTGGTCTTACATTCTCCTATAAAACAAAGTGGGTTGGTCTGGATGATGATAACATTCCCTTATGACCTTAGCATTTCTTCACAATCCTTTGTTGGTTATTACTGAAGAGTTTATTTAGTAGTACTGTAGCTCTGTAAGATTAATGTCAACAAGAGGCCGGTATTGAAGTAGTTTCTGAGACCTTTAAAAATTATCTGGCTTTAGAATCTGGGTGTATGTGCATATGTATATGTGAACTAGGTAACATTCCTCATTTGTCTGCCTGATGAACTAAAAGCTAATAATGGTGAGAGCCTCCAAAAAGACCACTTCCCTTTGAAGAGATAAACTAGAGATTTAACAAGAGATTTTTCAAATGGGTGTCAGCACTTCCTATTTGGATTCTCAATCTCCTTGTCCTTAATTCCATACTTCAAAGTTGACAACTTTCAGAATAGAGAAGTGCTATTGAGTCTTTTCTCTTACTTTCAGATAAATGGGATTTTGAAGTGAATGCTGCGTTCTTTTGAAGAAAAGAAACATGGATAAACAAATCTCTTCTCCTTTCCATTAGCCACCAAATCCTGTCTATTTCTCCTTCTCCATTGGCTCAGTCTTTATCATTTCTCACTCAGCAATGCAACTGATGCCTTATTGGTCTCCTTGCCTCCGGTCTTCTTCCCAGTCAATCCATTCGAAAGCCCTGCTTTCATTGTATTGTTGCACTTTGAACTCTCAGTAGCTCCTGGTAGCAAGTAGAAGAAACTCAGATGTTTTTAACTCAGGATTCAAGGCCCTCAACACCTGTTTCCAGCCGTCTTTTCCCTGATAATCTCCCACCATTGCCTGACACACAAACTTTACCCCCAGTTAGTGTGGACTGTTTATACTCCCTGCAAGAAATTTATGCTTTCCTGCCTCTGAACCTTTTCTCATGTCATTACTCTCTCATACTTCTACCTTCTCTCTGCCTGTCCAAAGTCATCCTTTGTGGCACAGCTCAAACCTCACCACCTCTACAAAACTTTTTTCTTACATCATTGAAACTTTAACTCCTCTGAGCTGCTGTAGTATTTATTGTTTGTATCACCTGCTTAAGCATTTAGAATCTCCTGCCATATTATGAGAGATCTGTTTCTCTTTCCACCTTTCTTCCCCTCTCATTAGTTCTCCCTCCATGGGCATATGTATATTTCATCTATCATTGAGTATTTTATACATAATAATGGTCCTATACCATTTGCTGAATGTTGAATGTGGAACAAAGCTTACAGTGCTGCTCATCAAGTGCTTTCTACCAGGTGAGGAACACTGATGACTTATTTGCTAAGTATTCTCTATATTTCATTACTTATAATAGAACACAAGTGATTTTTGACTACATAGTAAAATACAAATAGGAGGCTAGAAAGCTGAAGGAGGGAGAGCTTATAGACTTTCCTCCTTATGCATCTGGTACATTCTTTTCATTAAACGCTTTGTATACCAATAAAGTGTGAATGTTATCGAAAACAATCCCTTTTATTCTTTTTTTTTTTTTTTTTCCCGAGATGGAGCGTCACTCTGTTGCCCAGGCTGGAATGCAGTGGTGCGATCTCGGGTCACTCACTGCAACCCCTGCCTCCCTGGTTCAAGCAATTCTCCTGCCTCAGCCTACTGAGTAGCTGGGATTACAGGCGCCCACCACCACACCTGGCTGATTTTTGTATTTTTAGTAGAGACAGGGTTTCGCCATGTTGGTCAGGCTGGTCTCAAACTCCTGACCTCAAGTGATCCACCCGCCTCGGCCTCCCAAAGTGCTGGGATTGCAGACATGAGATACTATGCCCAGCCAATCCCTTTTATTCTTACAGAATGTAATTTATAATGCATTTTGGTTGTTGTTTGAGGCTTTTTAATATATTGTATTTGTTACTTGTTATAGCTGTTGGAGTACCTTATAGAAACAGAACTCCTGGAGAAAGATTGATGAAACCAAATGAGGTCTAGCAGAGAGTTTCTGGAGACAATTAAATGTAGTAGTTATTACAGTGAACCTTGGAAGCAGACAGGCTTGGGCACAAATCCTGGGACAGATGACTCAGTGTCATTCAGCTCTACATTCCTCCCTTAAAAATGGGAATATTAATGTCTCTACTTCATTGACTTGTGAGGAAGAGCAGAGATAATACATGTGGCTCATTTAGCACAATGTCTAGTGTAACATTTGCTAAGTATTAAGACAGAATGCGTAATGAGCATTGTGATTGGCATCTAGGATGGAAAGACAGGGACTGAGGGAGAGAAATATTTACATATACGACAAATATGTACTGAGTTTCCAGGTGCCATGCACAGACTATTACCGACTAGGAATGAAGAGATACTGGGAAGGGAAGAATCATTGCAGCAGATATGGCTGGAGAGAATAAGTAAAGTCTAGGGTTATCAATACATTTAGCAAAATACTGGTGGTACATAATAACAGAGGAAAGGAAACTAGCAGTTAATGAATGCTTGATGACTGCAACAGCTGGGCACTCACTAAATTAAGACTCCAAGATCTTAGAAGAAGCCAGGGAGAAATAAACGATGGAAGAGGTGTCAGGCCATTACCCACTGCTTCTAGTTTACTAGCTCATTCTGAGTGCAGAAAACTTAAATCCATCACACTTTTGTTCAATTTTTTCCTATCCAAAAGGACATGTGAATTCACATGCATGGCACTTTGGAGGTCAGGTGCCATAAATTAGAATGCAATATGATTTACATACATTTCCTACATTGTAGCACCTCCCCCTGGGTTGAATTTATCATTCTGTAAAATAGAGAGGCTCAGGTTACTGTGTTCTGTGGACATCAAAGTGAAAGCAGGAGTGATCAACCACATTAACTCTTGTTGCTGCAGAAAGAAATTCTTCCCTCTACCTACTTTGGCAGTGGGGAATATGAATTTTCTCAACTGTGCATAAAACTGTAACTATTTCTACTGTGGGTCTATAAAAACCTACCCTTAAACTGAAAAAAATAAATAAAAACTTTTCTGCAAAAAGAACACTTTGTGGTCTAATTAATGGCTGAAGGACAGTTCTATGTAAATAGAAATTACTGTATTTTTCCCAATTGCTTATGACCTAATTGTCAAAATAGTGTTAGTATTCAATTGCCCGTATGAGTAATTACTCTATTATATGTAAATGTTTACACTTCCTCTTACATTTGAAACTTGAGTCACATTTTGAACATGTGAAGTGTGTTAGCTTTATACAGAGGGAAAAAAAGAAACTACTAGCTTATGAAATAATTGTAGGCCAGGCATGGTGGTTCATGTGTGTAATCCCAGCACTTCGGGAGGCCGAGGCGGGCAGATCACCTGAGTTTGGGAGTTCGAGACCAGCCTGACCAAAATGGAGAAACCCCATCTCTACTAAAAATACAAAAAATTAGCCAGGCATGGTGACGCATGCCTGTAATCCCAGCTACTCGGGAGGCTGAGGCAGGAGAATCATTTAAGCCCATGAGGTGGAGGTTGTGGTGAGCCGAGATCACACCATTGCACTTCAGCCTGGGCAATGAGAGTGAAACTCCATCTCAAAAAAAAAAAAAAAAAAGAATTGTAGACAAGGTAGATTCAATGTGAATATATAAAATGAGCTTCAAATGATGAATTAAAATGACAATATTTCTTATTCAGACAAAGATAGCATACTGTTTGTCCCTAAAAATCTTAAATAATTTTAAAATGTAAACTTCCTTGGGTTAACCTGCCAAGGAAGTCCAATATGCTTCTGTTTTGACTGCAAATAAAAGCACACATACAACCAGAATCATCTGTTTTTCTAGCAGCATACGGTTCCTTTGGAAACTTCAGAAACAGCTGTGTTTGTATGTCTGAAGATGCTTCAGAATTGTCACGTGGGGAAGCTATCTGAGAATTGTCAAAGCCTCTTTTTATTAAAGGTTTGTAATTTGGGTCTTGGCCCTTGATTTTAAAAAATTTATATATTTTAGAGGACAATGTTATCTCAACTCGTTCCATGTAAACACAAACAATTGCAGTTTAGATATTTTATTACACCAATGAAGTGAATGAACTTTGTTCTGAATGAACTAAGAGGAATAAAGGTATTGCTTTACACCTGTCCCTAATTCAACAAGTATCACAATGACAAAGGTAGGCTAGCTCCAATTCATATGTAAATAAAGACTAAAGGTTTCAGATGTTCCATTTCTGCCTCTTTCCAATTTTAATTGTAAAACATATAATTATCATTTGGAACTCAAGATGAATAGATTTAGCTTAAAACTTTCTCAATTAAGATTATGTAGAATTAGGGTCACTTGTTTATTTATTTACTTTTTTTTCTTTTTAATTAGAGACAGGGTCTCACTATATTGCCCAGGCTGGAGTACAGTGCCTAGTCACAGGCACAATTACAGATAACTAACTACAGCCTCTAACTTCTGGGCTCAAGCCATCCTCCTGCCCCAGCCTCCCTAGTAGCTGGGACTACAGGTGTGTGCCACCATGCCCAACCGGTTTATTTTATTTGTTATATTTTTAATTTTAGGAACACTTTAATAAAGTTCAACAACACATTTGGGTTGCTAAAAAATCCAAACTTGTAAATATTTTTCTCCCATACTCCTAGAAGGCTATTAGTGAAGAAGAAACAGTTATCTGTTAGTTTCATCTGGTTTCTCTCTCTTATTACATTTAAGTCAATGTAAATTTAATATTTTTATTTAAAAATAGCATGCATGATATGTATCCAGTTTTATAAAATTATTTCTGTGTACCAAGTTATCTATGTACCTATCACTCCTAATATCTGAGTGTCTACATAAAGCTGTCAAGAAAGATGTTCACCTAATATTAATGATGGTTAACTTCTACATAGTAAGATTTTATTGACTTTTTTCTTTGTAGTGGTTTTCTGTTTGGCTTAAAATTTAAATCATTAAATGTAGAAATAATAAAGTCATTACTTACAAATATAAGAAAAAGGGCAAAATTCATCTGGTAGCCACAGTCATTGCATTTATTTTTGCCAGGGGAAGGTCCCAGAGGAATTAGATAATGCTTCTCATGTGCCAATTCTTGAATAATTAAATAAAAATGTCTGCGATATACATGGGTGTACACATGAGTCAAATAAATGATAGATAGGGTGTATCATTCATTTCTTCAACAGGGAATTGAGCATTTGAGTGTCACATATGTTCAATTTTCATCCTACCTGTTGGAAACAAGTTCTGAATTGTGTTGATAAAAGCAGAATTCACGATTAGCAAAGTAATAAGAAAAGTATACCTTTAGCTTAAGTAAAATGGAGAATCCAAGAAACGTGGAAAACTATTCTGCTTATCATTTTTCTATACTTATAATAATACAAAATTAAAGAAATTTTAAAATCAAGTATAAAGATATAGGCACACTTTTTAAAGGATGCATATTCTCAGTAAGCTTTGCAGTTTTCTAGGGAGCAATGCTAAAATATTCTTTCATTTTTGTTGTAGCAAGATTTATAAAACTTGATAGTGGTCTGTGTAACATACATACAAACACAAGTCTAAGTAAGCCTCAAGAAGGTTAGTAAGGATTAGGTAACCATGATAAGAAAATGCTAGTCCTTCCGTTACTTTTATTTAGAAGTTGGCTTATTTCACTAGCAACTTGATCCCTCTGAGTACATACATATTTTCAGATAGGGTCTCACTCTGTTGTCTAGGCTGGAGTGGAGTGGTGTGATCTTGGCTCACTGCAGTCTTAACCTCCCAGGGTGCAGGTGATCCTCCCATCTCAGCCTCCTTCCTGAGTAGCTGGGACATAGGCGCGCACCACCACACCCAGCTAATTTTTTGTAGAGATGGGGTTTTGCCACGTTGCTCAGGCTGGTCTCAAACTCCTAGAATCAAGCGGTCCGCCTGCTTCAGACTCCCCAAATGCTAGAATTACAGGTGTAAGCCACCTCGCCTGACTGTCAGATATATTCTTTTTCTAATGGTATTAGGTATCTTCATTTGGCTGAAATTATTTAAATCCTGTGGAGGATCTACTACATAGCTGCCATGGTTTTGGCTTGCCCAGTATTCATTCACTGTCCCTCTAACAACCCGACACTTTTTCCGTGGGAAAAGGAACAGCTGATTCCCGTGCCTGTGATGGTGATACCTGCTCCAGGGCCTGTGCCAGAGTTACATTCCAGGTGTTGCTGTTGTCTCCTGGGTGTGGAGTACCCTTCGAACCTAGTTTCCTAGCCCTCCTAGAGATAACTAAAGTTAATCATTTTTCCTTTTCAAGCTACCTTTAGTGGGTCCAATGTTTGCCACTCAGAACACAGTGTGATGCACTGCCCTCAAGGAACTTACAAACTCAGTAGAAAGGAAGATTAGATAAGTCCGAAAATAATGTTAAGTGCTTTATTGACACTTCACACGCTTGGGACTGTGTCCACACAGCACAAAATGAAGCGTCAGGCTGGCAAGCATCCAGTTGCTTTAACAAATTTGGCGTGCATTGAAAACATAGGGCTACGGTGTCAATCACAAGATCTCTGGAGAAGGGAACTCCACAACTTCCACGGGTAATTTGCTGCTAGTTGCTTCAGAGACTCTGGCAATGGAGAAGTGAGGTCATTTTTTTCCCCCTACATCTTTTTTGACTCCTAAGAACTTTCCTTCTCAGCTCAAAGTGGGAATTTTGGACTAAGTGATGACAAAGATCCCAATATTAATTGCTTCTGGCTTAGTTTCATGGTTGAATTAATTTTAATTCCTTCTGTTTCCAAACCCTTCTGTGCTCCACACTGCACTTTGTATACATCTCCATTATATAACAATTGCTGTTGATTGCAATTATCTGTATCCATGTCTGTCTCTTCCAGGGCAGGAGCTATAACATATTCATCTTCCTAGCTCTAGCTTCTCTACCATATTCACTTTTGCTGCATTGGGTATTATGTTCATTTTACATATTGTAAGTACTGAGGAGAGTTTTTAAAAAGGCTTGTCTGTTTGCCCAATTTGGTCCTGCTAGAAGGTACTGCTTCCCATGCTTGGGTACAATGATGAAGTGAGAAAGTCTGTCTCTGTCTCTTCTTTTTCTGAGACTCTTCTGGCCACAAACAGCCTCTCTGTACAGGCCTACCAATACTGTCCAGTCAGTAGTGGATTAAGGCAGCTCTAGGTTCTAATTAGCGTGTTCTAGCTTAACCTCTACTTTTTAAACTGTATACAAAGTTTAGTGTACTCTTCTGCATATATGTTACATTTTATAATGGAAAGAAGTGAAATAATGCACATTTAAAAATATGTCCTCTCCTAAACATACCAGGTTTCCCTCTGAGTGAGAGATAAGGCTGTCTCGATATGTTTTAAACTTCTAGAGACAAGAGTGAGACACTGAGAGTTTAACATCAGATGACACAGAAAGCAGAATTTTAAGATGGATTAGACTGGAAGAGGCAGAAGTCAGAGAGGCCATTTAGGGATTCATTTCAGTGGCCTTGATGAGAGATGATGAAGGCTTGAGGCAATGAAGACAGAAAAACATAAAACAGTCACTCTGGAGGAAGAATGGGAAGGAGTTAGCAACTGATGCAAAAGAGGAGAAAGATCAGATGCAGACTTTAGAGTCCCAGGAACCGACGATTTTTTAAAGAATTTATCATGTGAAAACATATACAAAATAAAACGTACAATTTTAATATTTTAAAGTGTATAATTCAGCGGCATTAAGTTCACCCAACATGGCGAAAACTGTCTCTACTAAAAAAACAAAAATTAGCTAATTGTGGTGGCACGTGCCTGTAATCCCAGCTACTCGGGTGGGGGCTGAAGCACGAGACCCACTTGAACTTGGGAGGCGAAGGTTGCATTGAGCCAAGATCGCATCACTGCACTCTAGCCTGGGCAATGGAGTGAGACTCAATCTAAAAAAAAAAAAAAGAGAAGGATTTACTGTAGTTTTTGACATATAAGAAGTACTAATTCTATGTAAGTCATCTTTCATTTTAGTCTTGAAGAAAAATGAGGCACAGAGATGTGGCCTGATGGCTCAATGTACAGCCAGGATTGAAGCTACAATCATCAGAACTTTTATGTGCCTAATAGCTATCTGGGTTTCTTGAGCTAGGAGGGGGGGAGAACATCAGGTTATAATTAAGAATCTCTTGGCTGGGCACAGTGGCTCATGCCTGTAATTCCAGCACTTTGGGAGGCTGAGGCAGGTGGATCACCTGAGGTCAGGAGTTTGAGACCAGCCTGATCAACATGGTGAAACCCCATCTCTACTAAAAATACAAAATTAGGTGGACGTGGTGGAGGGCGCCTGTAATCCCAGATACTTGGGAGGCTGAGCAGAAAAATCGCTTGAACCCCGGAGGTGGAGGTTGCCATGAGCCAAGATCACGCCATTGCACTCCAGCCTGGGCAACAAGAGCGGAACTCTGTCTCAAGAAAATTTTAAAAAAAGAATCTCTCTGTTGAGGTCTGAGTGATAAAAAGTCACCTGACACCAAAAGCACTGCAGTTTATGTCCCCACAATAGAAAGAAGAATGGACAAAATGAGAAGGGAAGGGCTGCCTGGGGATGGAGGGACAGACCACAGAGAGACCCTTTCCCACCCACCCACACTCTGTCAGTCATTTCACCATTTTTTGGTTTTGTTTTAGTAAAGACTCTGGTTAAAGTATAAATACCCCTCAAGAGGAGTTACATATTAACCTACTATATTAGTTTTCCATTTCCATGTACAAATTACCCCCAAGCTTAGTGGCTTAAACCAACAGTAAGCATTTGTTAAACTTCACAGGTTCTGTGGGTCAAGAATTCTGGAGTGGCTTCGCTGGGTGATTCTGGCTTAGGATCTCTCAGAAGGTTATAGCCAGATGTCAGCTGGGCTGCAATTTGACTGGGCCCAAAAGATTCACTTCCAACGTGGTTCACTTACATGGCTGGCAGGTCAGTCTTTTCCATTTGGGCCTCTCTGTGGGGCTGCTTGAATATCCTTGAAACATGGCTACTGGCTTCCTTCAAAACAAGCAGTCCGAAAACCCAAGGTAGATGTTGCAATGCCTTTATGACCTAGCCTCTGAATTTGTATACTATCACTTTGGAATATTCTAGCAGTCACACAGGTCAGCTCTGATTTAGTGTGGAAGCACCTGGACAAGGACCTGAAGATCCAGGATTGAGGATCACTAGGGGCCATCTGGGAGGCTGGCAACCACACCCACCTTTAGCTCCAATTTTAATTATGAATTAACTCAGCAACAGGAGAAACATGGGGGTGGATTGAGGTATGGAGGGAGACTTTAAAGTGGCCCCAATGGGAGTGGTAGAAAGACCCAAAAGCAAGCTTTGTCAGCCTCTCCTTGCCCTAAAGCCAGCTTGAATCAGGAGGAAACAGCCCTTGAAGGAAGTTACAGACCTCAGAACACACCCTTGCTTAAAAAGTATAGATAATATGATTCTTCTTTTAAGCAAATTTGGTACAGCTTTGAAACTCCAGATGAATTTCATAATAATCACTGTTATCTGACTGGGCAGTAGTTTTAGTGGCTGGTGCCTCTACCAAATTACAGTGTGCAATAGCAACGTGATCTCCTCGTGACTTACTGTCTCTGTCTTCAGAATGTATTGAACAATATTAATTCATTGGTGGTTGTTTTGAAAAACAGGTTTGTCATTACAAATACGACATAGGTTGGGTGCGATGGCTCCCGCTCATTATGTAATCCCAGCACTCTGGGAGGCTGACGCAGGACGATGGCTTAAGCCCAGGAGTTTAAAACCAACCTGGTCAACAAAATGAGACCCTGTCTCTACAAAAAAAAATTTAGAAAATTAGCCAGGTGTGGTGGTGCGTGCCTGTAATCCCTACTCAGGAGGCAGTGGCAGGAGGATCCCTTGAGCCCAGGAGGCTGAGGCTGCAGCATACTATGATTGCATCACTGTGCTCCAGTATGGGCAATAGAGGGAGACTGTGTCTAAATAAAGAAAGAAAGAAAAGAAACTAGAATGAAAAACAAACATACAGTATACCTATTTCCATGTTTTATTTTTCTTTAAAATGTTTATTAGTCTGTTTAAAAGCTGGTCTAAGATCCTCATAGATGCATTAATCAACACATTCACTTGCACATTTTTCTTTTAATTTTAGTTTTCAAAAATACCCAAAGGCTACATCCTTTACAAGGTAATAGACTGCAAAATCTTATTTAATTGCAATGAACATATTTACTGAAATTGCAGAAAAGGAAAATATGTAATTCTATACTTCTATCGATTTAAAAGAATCAGAATAACCTCTGGTAATGAGCAAGAGAGTGATTCTCCATGTTCTCCCTCTCCGTCTCTTTCTCCCTTCTCATCACTCTAGTTTTGCGGATTTTAAGAAAGCAGGAGACCCTGGGCCAGAGTGTCTTTTGTACTCAGAAGACCCTGGAGACCTGTGGTTGAAAACTCCTGGGAGATAGATGTATCTAACACTCTCCTAGCTTGATTCTGATACAGGACTTTAGAGTGACTCACCAATGGCAATTTCCAGAGCCTTCTGCAAACTAAGAATGCTTAGCCGCTGCATTGTGCTAGGGGATCCTTGGGCCATGAGCAGTTGTACTGGCTGTGAGTTATTCTGTTGCATTCTCTATTCATTTCTAAGATGGCTCGAGCCGTTTTTGAGGTGACTAACTATGGCTTTACTCAAACCAATGGTCTTATTTATGATTCGGGAATTGTCTTATTTTAATAAAATATTTTTCCCAGGAATTTAAAAGTAATAATTAAAAATAGATAAATCATACAAATTCAGGAACACTTTGTACACTCCAAATTTTTTAGCAGATCCTGATACCATTACAGATACAACTACACTTAATTCAATCTAAGAGGGTTACTTCAAACTGAATTTTACTGCTGTCTAATTCTGATTCCTCAGGGATCCTATAAAAAAATCCAAGGAAATTCCTTGCTGATTGCAGAGATATTAGACTGCAACATATGGTCCACACATGTCATTAGTATTCCTCTAAGGAAAAATGCAAAGGATTATATTTAGAATACTGGGTATGTGTTCAGTGGTTTGGGGTGACCCAGGAGATTATTATATTCTTCTTGTGGAATTTTCTATAGTTAAAAGATGAATCCAGAATTCTGACTGTCTGGTGTGGAAACGAGTCTATCTGTAAGTTTTTGCAGGTGGGAGGCCTGCCAAATTTTCATTATTGGGTGGTGTCTTAAAACCTATTCATCCTCCTCTTAATGGAGAAGATTTTTCGAGTTTTAGAGTTTCTCAGATATATTTTAGAGGAGTCTTTAAAATATTTTATTTATTTTTTATTTTTTAGAGACAAGGTCTTGCTCTGTCACCTAGGTTGGAGCGCAGTTGTGTGTTCATAGCTTACTGAAGTCTCAAACTCCTGGGCTCATGTGATCCTCCCACCTCAGTCTCCTGAGTAGCTGGGACCACAGGTGTGCACCACCATGCACGGCTAATTTTAAAAATTTTTTTTTTTTTTTT
>NW_012115422.1:3005578-3016579 GCF_000951035.1 Colobus angolensis palliatus
CAAGTGATTCTCCTGCCTCAGCCTCCCAAGTAGCTGGGATTACAGGCGCCTGCCACCACGCCCAGCTAATTTTTGTATTTTTAACAGAGATGGGGTTTTAATATGTTACCCAGGATTGTCTTGATCTCCTGACCTTGTGATCCACCCACCTCAGCCTCCCAAAGTGCTGGGATTACAGGTGTGAGCCACAGCGCCCGGCCACCACAATTATGTTTGACCACATACGATGGTAGAACTCGAGAATGGGTATCTTAGTCCATTCCAGCTGCTATACCAAAAGTGCCATAAACTGGGTGGCTTATAAACAACAGAAACTTACTGCTCACAGTCCTGGAGCCTGGGAAGTTCAAGATCAAGGAGCTGGCATACAGGTGACTAGTAAGAGTCCTCTTCCTCATAGGTGGTGCCTGCCTTCCAGCTATGTTGTCACATGGTGGAAATGGCAAAGAAGTTTCCTCAGGCCTCTTTTAAAAGGGAATTAATCCCATTCACACGGGCTTTGCCCTCATGGCTTAATCGCCTCCCAATGGCCCTACCTTTTAATACTTTTACATTGGAGATTAGGTTTCAACATAGGAATTTGGTGGTGGGGAGGAGGGGGGCACAAACATTGAGACCATAGTAATGGGATATGATTTCTGATGAAATTCTGACACTAGATCAGTCCTGGGAGGCCATGGCTGATAAGCCAGGATCACTTGCTGCTTTGGTCCAAGGCCTTGGCTAATGAGACCATCTTGGAAACTCCACTGTATCTTCCCCATTTTCTGGTAAAAATGCCCTGTTTTGCAATATATACTTGTTTTGCCTGTATCCGACTTGAACCATTAAAGTCCTGAAGAATGTAAAGCCTTCCAACAGGCTATACTTGGCCTTTTCACCTGAATATCCTACTCTCAACTCAAAATCAGTTATCTTCTGCCCATTTCACCCCTCCAATAAACTTAGTCCCCTTCCCAAAATTGCCCTACTGCTGTCACTTGAGTGACAACTATTTCTCCTCACTTCTAGTCACTCAGGTGCCAACTGTGGGGAACCACACTTTTCTTCACTCTCTTACACTGCTTCTTTTTAAGTTCTTTTATTTTTCTCTCAACGGTCTGTATTTGCTTTCCATTTTCCTCTTCTTTAACATCACATGTGAAGTTTTAATTATAGCTATTTTCCGCAACTTCACGTCCTCATCCAATTCAGCCTCAATCTCACTGCCAGTGATTCATTATAAACCATCGGCTTCTCTCAATTTTACTACTGTCCTGGACTCTAGGCATACTATAGAGAGCTCAATTTATTTTATTTCACTCTCAAGGGCCCCTTCTTGTAAGAATCTTCTCAATCTGTCCAGCCAGATTTCTCACTACTGCCAAAATAAATCTTTTTACTCCCAAGTGAAGTCATTTTTTAGGATGGGATCTCATTGTGTCACCCAGTTTGTAGTGCAGAGTCACAGTCATAGTTCACTACAGCCTCCAACTCCTGGGCTCCAGGGATCCTCCCTCACAGCTGGGACTACAGTCATATGCCACCACACTGGCTAATTTTCAAAGCACTTTGTAGAGATGGTGTCTTGCTATGTTGCCCAGGCTGGTCTCAAACTAGTGGGCTCAAGCTGCCTAGGTCTCCCATGTTGCTGGAATTTCAGGTGCGAGTCACTGCACCCAGCTTTAGTCAGGTGAATTTTCCATTGCCTTTTATTCATATTGATTCTGTTGCCCAGGCTGGAGTGCAGTGGTGTGATCTCAGCTCACTGCAACCTCTTCCTCCCAGGTTCAAGCGATTCTTCTGCTTCAGCCTCCCAGGTAGCTGGGATTACAGGCATGCGCCATCACACCTGGCTAATTTTTTTGTATTTTTAGTAGAGGTGGGGTTTCACCATCTTGGCCAGGCTGGTCTTGAATTCCTCACCTTGGCCTCCCAAAGTGCTGGGATTACAGGCGTGAGCCACCATGCCTGTCCTGATTCTGATTTTTTAAGGATTTTTTTTTTCTTTTTGAAATATTCTTTTCCCAACCTTCCAAATCCACAAATTGAGACTTCTGACTATTCTTTCTTACAGTAGTTTCTCCTTTCCATGCACTTCAAATCAACAAAACAGAGCAGAACCATAAAAAAGTCTTCATATCCTTTGATCTAGTAATTTCAGTTCTGGAACTGTATCCCAAGAAATTAACAATTGACAAGTCAAAAAAAGCTCTTGTGCACAAAGTTTCTCCTCCTATCCAATATTATTGATGATAGTGTTGAAGAATTGCAAACAAATTACATGTCCAATAATGGAAAGAGATAATTATGGTACATCACTCTATGAAAATTTTGAATGTACAAAATGAATATGATAAAGACTATGTGATTATATAAATTAAAAAATGTATGGCCGGGCGCGGTGGCTCAAACCTGTAATCCCAGCACTTTGGGAGGCCGAGACGGGCGGATCACGAGGTCAGGAGATGGAGACCATCCTGGCTAACACGGTGAAACCCCGTCTCTACTAAAAAACACAAAAAACTAGCCGGGCGAGGTGGCAGGCGCCTGTAGTCCCAGCTACTCGGGAGGCTGAGGCAGGAGAATGGTGTAAACCCGGGAGGCGGAGCTTGCAGTGAGCTGAGGTCCCGCCACTGCACTCCAGCCTGGGCAACAGAGCGAGACTCTATCTCAAAAAAAAAAAAAAAAGTAAGTTAACTCAAAAGTAGAAGCAATGTAATATTGTATTTGTATAAATACTTTAAATAATGGAAATCTTAAACAAGCTTGATTATTCTGCTTTTAAAATGGTGCATAAAGATAATTTAACAATAAAAGTCAGGGCCAGGCACGGTGGCTCATGCCTGTAATCTCAGCACTTTGGGAGGCCAAGGCGGGCAGATCACGAGGTCAGGAGATCAAGACCATCCTGGCCAAGATGGTGAAACCCCATCTCTACTAAAAATACAAAAAAATTAGCCGGACCTGATGGCATGTGCCTGTAGTCCCGGCTACTCAGGAGGCTGAGGCAGGAGAATCGCTTGAACCCGGGAGGCGGAGGTTGCCGTGAGCTAAGATCGCGCCATTGCACTCCAGCCTGGGTGACAGAGCAAGACTCCGTCTCAAAAAACAAAACAAAACAAAACAAAAACCAAAACAGTAAAGGTATTTCTGTCAAAAGAAAAACACATCCATAACAAGTTTTTTAAATAAATAAACTCAAATTTTTGTTTAAAATATTTAAGATCTCTTATATGCCTGTAACATTCTAGTTCCTTTATATGTCACTTAATCCTTACAGTCTACCTGGTGAGGCAGGGATTATTGATTACATTGTATTAATGAAAAAAAAAAAACAGAAAACAGAAAAACAGGCCCAAATAAGTTAAATAATTTTCCCAGGATCACATAACTAGGAAATCATAGGTTCATAATGTTCAGCTGATTCTGCTGCCCGACAATCTGATATGAAACAAATTTCAACACATCTTCATTCCTAGTGAAATGTCCATTGTTGAGAACTTAATTATTAAGTAGTGTGACTATTATAAACTCTAAAAAGTAGAGGACAAGAGAATGAGATAGAGGAGAGAAAGAGTTTTAGAATTATTGACATGGACTTCTTTCTAAGATTAGTCAGAAACACTTGGTGAACAGGGTGCCTTCTGGGAGCTCTGGTTCACCATTTTAGCTTAAAGTTTATGATTCAGAGGTGATAATGATAAAACTGTTCAAACCCTTGAGTGATTTGGTTAAGATATAACCTATCCACAAAATCAAACAGAAGATTAGATGCTACCATCTTACTGTGGACCAGCAGTTCAGCTTGGTACTTCATGACACTTTGGTCTCAAGTAATCTTTCAGCTCCAAAAGTAGTTGCCTGTCCAGTTTGGGGGTGTTTCTGGAATGGAATAGCTACACTTTATGTATGGATCATAAGAATCTATGGGATTTTGGTAATCTTTGACTGCAAATAACACTTTGTTCTGCAAAATAATCTTATTAATGTTTGTAATAAGCTAATTTTACTGAACTCAAGCACTGCTAACCACTTGGAAAAGAGTATTTTAGAGACCCATGCATTTTCCTCCAGGATTTAAAAATACGGATTCCTGATTGAAGAGAGCAGATGAAATATTGTTGAGCTTCTTCCATGCAATTCAAGTTGTAAGAGATGGCCTAGATACCTATGGATAAAGTACTGGTGAGAATCTGGATCTCACAGTAATTCAGTTGTTAGGTCAACCTTCTTCATCCAAACCGTACTGTATTTTTCAGAGCTTACTGACAAATAATGTCATTAATCAACAAGATAAGGTTTGCATGCCTAAGTGACCCAAAATTTATTTCACATTGCTGTGGGCAGAAAAAAGTTTGGTGGTTAATTTAGTTACTCACCTAACACCAGCAGATAATCCTCAGAATAATCCCTGGGGGTAGAGTGAATTGGGGCAATAGTTCTTAGAGGGCCCTTTGTTGCTAGAGTGACCAAGATGGCCAAGGAAGGAGTGGGTATCTGTTGTGTGAGAGGAGGGTTGAGTTAAGAAGGTGGCACTGAAGCTCATGTACAGCCAACTCTTACCAAGGTAAAGGGAAATGGAGCTGCCTCTCTCCCTTCCCCTGCACACAATGCAGGCTTCCTGTTGCATTGTTTTGGCTTCTTTTTGCTCTCAAGTCTCCCTACTGGGTGGGGTGGTAGTAGAGACATCTTAACTTTCCCAGAGATGATCCTAGATGTTGTTGCACACTTGGAGAGGCAATGTACTAGTTAAAATGGGTGGTTTTGTGAAAACCTTTCTTGGCACAAAGTGAGAAGTTCAAAGTGTGGAAGTGTCTCATGTCCACCAGCACATCTTAGCCCTGTTACTAACACCTTGTTAAATAATTCAGTTGTGAGGTATTAGGTAATGTGGCATTAAAATCCAGACAATTTTTAAAAAATGAACAACTATTTAAAAATTATATATGAACTACTGTTTTTCAAAATGAATTTCTTCCTAACGGTAACATCATCTGTATCTTCCCAAGTTTTTGAATTTATGTTTCATTACAGTTGGATAAGCTATAAGTCCTGTCCAAGACAACCTATATTTTAGACAGACTTATTAATGTCACCATTTCAGATATTCCTTCATTTTAAATTAGACACTTCTTTACTTTAATTTACAGTTCTTAATGTGAGCTGCTTCAGGGAGACGGAAAATTATAAAATTAGCAAAGGTGCACGAAATGACTAAGAACATTCACCAGTTCTTCTATCTGAAAATCTTAACTCCGTGGTAAGAGGAGAGGATTGAATCTCTTTCTTTGTTACTTTTTAAAAATCATTTTAAGCCTACCTAAACTCTCTTTTTCTATGAAAATTTAAAAACAAATATGGATTTAAATATATATTTGAGAATTCTACTCATTTGGATCATTTTCAAGCTAGATAAATACTGACTCAACTCAGGTGTTTTCTTCGCTTATTTATGCTAAAAAATAATGCAATATTCTACTTTTGATGTATATCACATGAGCAAAGTATAGGTTATAGGCCTAAGTATGCTATTTAGGGAATTTATTATGAGGAAATTTTGGTTTGTCCTGTCTTATGGGTTGTAATATTGAATGATGTTATTTTTAATAAAAGGATGACTTTTGGCCATCAGTTTATTTCCCCTTCACTAGGGTATAGGTAGAGTCAGATCACTTTTCTAAGACTGTGAAGAAAAAAACCCTATTATTCTATCAGTGACCTTTGGCAAGCAACTGATCTCTTGAACTATTCTTGTCTCTGGAGTGTTTGACCAAGGATTCTTCTGGTCAAGCCATCGACAATCCAAATGTCAAACAACAGTGTGGCCATTTTTCATCTCAAGATAAGTGTTTCTCCAATAAGAAGATCAATTAGTCTTATTCACATTACAGCACACCTCTCTGTGTATTTTATGTCATACAAAGATCTCTATAGTCCTATTAGCTTCTTATTAAAAAATATCTTCATTTAGATTTCAGGCTATTGGAAGATATAATCAATCCAAGCACACCTCATGTATGACTTATGTGTACTGACATTATCATTATACCAATACATTCTACAAAGGTGGTATTATTTTTAAAAATTCTCTGTTCTCAAGAATATGAACTGAAGTCTTTCATAGAAAATGTCACATACATGACAAAAAATAAAGTTCTAGGAATGGTCTTTTTACTGAAGCAAAACAAATTTTATTACAATTCCTTAGAATTCTTTTTTTTTTAACTTGGAAACAAGGCATTTCATGGAATGCTATATGAGAAAAAATCTGAAATTTGTCTTTTTTTTGCTAGAAAGGCACTTAAGATACTGTATTTTCTTCTAGAGGAAAACCTAATGTGGGAAATATTAGGTGTACATTTTGAGAAGAACTCTCAGAGCATCACTCTGTATTACTTCTGGAAATTTTTGACTGCTCTTTGGGGTTGTGTGGATACAGATAAAACCACTACTTCAAATGCAGCCTGATTTAAAATATGAACTACTGAAAAAAAATCTTGTTAATGGTAACATCATCCACATGTTTTACCCGAGGTTTGAAATTATTCTCTATTACAGTTGGGCAATTTATAAATCCTATCCAAGAGGCACCTACATTTTAGAGAGGTCTATGAATACTATCATTTTAAAGGTCTCTTTATTTTATTTATTTTTTAAGACAGAGTCTCGCTCTGTTACCCAGGCTGGAGTGCAGTGGCTGATCTCAGCTCACTGCAACCTCCACCTCCTGGTCTCAAGCAATTCTCCTGCCTCAGCCTCTTGAGTAGCTGGGATTACAGGCGCCCACTACAACACCTGGCTAATTTTTTTGTATTTTTAGTAGAGATGGGGTTTCGCCACATTGGCCAGGATGGTCTTGAACTCCTGACCTCTTGTGATCCGGCCACCTTGGCCTTCTAAAGTGCTGGGATTACAGGCGTGAGCCACCACGCCTGGCCTTCTTTATTTTAAATTAATGGAATTTTGGACGGGCATGGTGGCTCACGCCTGTAATCCCAGTACTTTGGGAGGCTGAAGTAGGCAGATCACCTGAGGTCAGGAGTTTGAGACCAGCCTGACCAACAAGGTAAAACTCCATCTGTACTAAAACTACAAAATCAGCTGGGCGTGGTGTCACGCACTTGTAATCCCAGCTGCTTGGGAGGCTGAGGCAGGAGAATCGCTTGAATCCAGGAGGCTGAGTTTGCGGTGAGCTGAGATCATGCCATTGCACTCCAGCCTGGGTGACAGACTGAGACTCCATCTCAAATAAATAAATAAATAAATAAGTAAACAAATAAATAAATGGAATTTTTAAAGGCTCTTTCTAAGAATGTTATTGGATAGGTCAGAGTGCTTACATCCCTGAATTTAAACTGTTTCAAATCATTTTTGGAGGTGTAATAAAAATATGTGACTAAATATATATGTATGGTTTTATCTGTGCACAGTGAGAGAGAAAAATAGTTCCATGTTCATGTCTTTCTTAATAGAAGTCAAAAATTTGAAACGTTTAACATATTCAAAGCTGGCTTAAAATAATAACATAATACTTTCTTATATTTGAAAGTGAAACAGCAGTTCCAAAGAGCATTATAAATAGAACAATCTTCATTGATTCAGTGGTTTATTAATTCTTCCTTTCCTATGATGAGCCAGTGACAAGCACCTATTCTGGGCCAGGTATTGTACAAGTTACTGGAGATACAAAGATAAATTGCAATCTGTGCCCTCCTGGAGATTTTTTCTTCCTGCAGTTTTAATGTTTAATTTCAACAGCACTTTTATTAGGAAGGAAAGGCAAGAGAGGAGAGGAGGAAAATGTCTAAAAAAGGGATGGAAGCTTGAGTCAAAAGCTATTTGATTTTCCTTGGGAGGTTCTGAACCTATTCCATTATTACAATTGTCTCACTTCTTTACTTTTCCAACTGAAATGAAACATAGCCCTTTTCTCTCATATCAAGGTAGGATTAATAATCAAAAGACAGGTATGTGGGATTTGGATTCAGATAGGTATGGGCAGAATGTTGATCCTGCTACCAACTCAATTGTACCTTTCTTTAATTTACATAATTAGCTTATCTGTGTATTAGTTTCCTCATCACAGAATGGGAATAAAAATATCAGTTGGTCGTTGGTAAAGGCTGATTCTTTCCCCTTCTCGTTTCTTCTTTTCCCTTTGAGCACTGAATAGCATTGATTTGAAAATAAGGCTCCAAACAAAATTTAAAACAATGGAAACCTAAGAATTGTATCTTTCAAATGATGTAGCATAATTGCTAATCTTTATGTTTTATAAGATGCTGGAGTAAAAGTAAAAAAGGTCCTTGGTCTGGCTGTGAATTTTTGGCACTGATCCAGACTAAATATAGCAAGTCTTGCTTCTTGGGTCAATGTAATTTCTAATCCCTAGGTTGAATGGGCAAACCTTCCCAGACAAGATTTAATTCACAAATCCATTTAGGTAGATATTGGCTATATCTAACAATGCATCATCAAGTAAAAACAGGTCATCAGCATTAGCTCGGCTAACTAAAAAGACACTTGCATTAGGAAGCCAGCAATCTCACTAACAAACCCTGCTGGGGATTGACTAAACATAACTGTTAATTGAAAAAAATTAAAAATAGAGTGCTAGGGATATATTCTCCCACTGATAGTTGCACATAATTCCCCTAAGTGTTAATGGAAGCTGCGCAAATGCATCACCGGAAGAGTATACCTCTTAACAGCCACAGTCATCTGTCAGTCCTCCATTTCACAGACTCTTAAAGGTCGGTGGAAAAGGAAAGAAAATCTCATAGCATTTTCAAAGCTTTTTAAGCAAGAGAAGTCCATCTTTTTATACTTACCAGTTCACCACACCATAACCTTAGCTTTAAAAAGGCTAAACTGTTTGGAATCACAGGTTCTCATCCCTGGAGAATGGATTTTGCTCTTTATCTTTCTAGATAATGTTAATGGGATTTCTTCTAACTTATTTTATGAAGGACAAGCTTTAAAAAGACTGGCCTCTCTGATTTACATGGGCATTAAAGGACTTCTTTCTTTTTTTTTTTTTTTTATGGCCTAATCCAGAATGTCTCTAAATTGCAGGACTTAAAGAAAGCTGAGAGCAGGCTTTGTGCTCTCAGAGTTTTAGTAAATATTAAATGTTTTTGTTTCTCCATTCATTTTTCGATGAAATTAACAAGTCTGTATTTTCCAATTTCTCCACTAACTGAAATCAATTTCTACAGTGGATGATAGTTATTATCACAATTCAGTGTGAAAAGTCCATGAGAAATTTAAGACTGCTGTTTCTACAACCACTTCTAATGATCACCGTGGCGGCTTAGACTGCTTAAATAATATTCCTGTAAACCAGGCCGAAACCAATCCTTATCCATTTCTGTGCAACTTCTCCCAACAAAACAACCATTCAGTCTGAGACTGAATAAGCTATACTTTAGCAATTTAGCAATTTGTTTGGCTTGTGGCTGCTATTAGTTTTCTGTGATTGCCTTAGCAAATTACCATAAACTCAGTAGTTCAAAACAACCCAAATTTATTACCTTGTAATTCTGGAGGTCAGAGTCTGATTTGGGTCTCACTGGGCTAAAATCAATGTGTTGGCAGGGGTACATTCTTTCTAGAGGGGCTAGGGAAAATCTTTGTTACTTTTCTTCCCAACTTCCAGAAGCACCATACTTCTTGGCTTATGGTCCCCTTTCATCTTCAAAGCTAGCAACAGCTGGGCAAGTCTTTCTCACATCAAATCACTCAGACACTTATCTTCCACCTACTGTTTCCACTTTTTTATTTATTAAGTCTCGCTCTGTCACCCAGGCTGGAGTGCAGTGGCGCGATCTTGGCTCACTGCAACCTCCACCTCCCGGGTTCAAGTGATTCTTCTGTCTCAGCCTCCCTAGTAGCTGGGACTACAGGTACATGCCATCACACCTGGCTAATTTTTGTATTTGTATTTGTATTTTTT
Organism: Colobus angolensis palliatus; assembly: GCF_000951035.1. NCBI lineage: Eukaryota > Metazoa > Chordata > Mammalia > Primates > Cercopithecidae > Colobus > Colobus angolensis. The sequence goes on from NW_012115422.1 coordinate 3,015,516, forward strand.
AAAATTTCATTTTATTTATTTAGTTTTTGAGATAGAGTCTCGCTCTGTTGCCCAGGCTGGGGTGCAGTGGTACTATCTTGGCTCACTGCAACCTCTGCCTTCCGGGTTCAAGCAATTCTCCTGCTTCAGCCTCCTGAGTAGCTGGGACTACAGGCTTGTGCCACCACACCTGACTAATTTCCATATTTTTACTGGAGACAACATAGGGTTTTGCCATGTTGGCCAGGCTGGTCTCAAACTCCTGACCTTGTGCTTCGCCCACCTTGGGCTCCCAAAGTGCTAGGATTACAGGTGTGAGCCACCGTGCCAGGCAATTTTTGTATTTTTATTTATTTATTTATTTTTAAAATTTATTTTTATTTTCTTTTATTTTTATTATTATACTTTAAGTTCTTGGGTACATGTGCACAATGTGCAGGTTTGATATATAGGTATACATCTACCATGTTGGTTTGCTGCACTCATCAACTCGTCATTTACATTAGATATTTCTCCTAATGCTATCTCTCCCCCAGGTCCCCACCCCCTGACAGGCCCCGGTGTGTGATGTTCCCTGCCCTGCGTCCAAGTGATCTCATTGTTCAATTCCCACCGATGAGTGAGAACATGCGGTGTTTGGTTTTCTGTCCTTGTAATAGTTTGCTGAGAATGATGATTTCCAGTTTCATTCATGTCCCTGCAAAAGACATGAACTCATCCTTTTTTATGGCTGCATAGTATTCCATGGTATATATGGGCCACATTTTCTTAATCCAGTCTATCACTGATGGACATTTGGGTTGGTTCCAAGTCTTTGCTATTGTGAATAGTGCTGCAATAAATATACATGTGCATGTGTCATTATAGTAGCATGATTTATAATCCTTTGGAAATATATCCAGTAACGGGATCCCTGTGTCAAATGGTATTTCTAGTTCTAGATCCTTGAGGAATCACCACACTGTCTTCGACAATGGGTGAACTAATTTACACTCCCACCAACAGTATAAAAGCGATCCTACTTCTCCACATCCTCTCCAGCATCTGTTGTTTCCTGACTTTTGAATGATTGTCATTCTAACTGG
>NW_012115422.1:3022010-3092215 GCF_000951035.1 Colobus angolensis palliatus
AGTTCTCCTTGAAGAGGTCCTTCACATCCCTTGTAAGTTGGATTCCTAGGTATTTTATTCTCTTTGTAGCAATTGTGAAAGGGAGTTCACTCATGATTTGGCTCTCTGTTTGTCTGTTATTGGAGTATAAGAATGCTTGTGATTTTTGCACGTTGATTTTGTATCCTGAGATTTTGCAGAAGTTGCTTATCAGCTCAGGGAGCTTTTGGACTGAGATGATGGAGTTTACTAAATATATAACATGTCATCTGCAAACAGGGACAATTTGACTTCCTCTTTTCCTAATTGAATACCCTTTAGTACTTTCTCCTGCCTGATTGTCCTGGCCAGAACTTCCAACACTATGTTGAATAGGAGCAGTGAGAGAGGGCATCTTTGTCTTGTGCCAGTTTTCAAAGGGAATGCTTTCAGTTTTTGCCCATTCAGTATGATATTGGCTATGGATTTGTCATAAATAGCTCTTATTATTTTGAGATATGTTCCATCAATTCCTACTTTATTGAGAGATTTTAGCATGAAGGGCTGTTGAATTTTGTCAAAGGCCTTTTCTGCATCTATTAAGATAATCAAGTGGTTTTTGTCATTGGTTTTGTTTATGTGATGGATTACATTTATTGATTTGCATGTGTTGAACCAGCCTTGCATCCCAGGGATAAAGCCAACTTGATGGTGGTGGATAAGCTTTTTGATGTGCTGCTGGATTCGGTTTGCCCGTATTTTATTGAGGATTTTCACATTGATGTTCATCAGGGATATCAGTCTAAAATTCCCTTTTTGTGTATGTGTCTCTGCCAGGCTTTCGTATCAGATGATCCTGGCCTCATAAAATGAGTTAGGGAGGATTCTTTCTTTTTCTATTGATTGGAACAATTTCAGAAGCAATGGTACCAGCTCCTCTTTGTACCTCTGGTAGAATTCGGCTGTGAATCCGTCTGGTCCTGGACTTTTTTTGGTTGGTAGGCTATTAATTATTGCCTCAATTTCAGAGCCTGTTATTGGTCTATTTAGGGATTCAACTTCTTCCTGGTTTAGTCTTGGGAGGGTGTATGTGTCCAGGAATTTATCCATTTCTTCTAGATTTTCTAGTTTATTTGCATAGAGGTGTTTATAGTATTCTCTGATGGTAGTTTGTATTTCTATGGGATCAGCGGTGATATCCCCTTTATCATTTTTTATTGCATCTATTTGATTCTTCTCTCTTTTCTTCTTTATTAGTCTTGCTAGAAGTCTATCAATTTTGTTGATCTTTTCAAAAAACCAGCTCCTGGATTCATTGATTTTTTGAAGGTTTTTTGTGTCTCTATCTCTTTCAGTTCTGCTCTGATCTTAGTTATTTCTTGCCTTCTGCTAGCTTTTGAATGTTTTTGCTCTTGCTTCTCTAGTTCTTTTAATTGTGATGTTAGGGTGTCAATTTTAGATCTTTCCTGCTTTCTCTTGTGGGCTTTTAGTGCTATACATTTCCCTTTACACACTGCTCTAAATGTGTCCCAGAGATTCTGGTACATTGTGTCTTTGTTCTCATTGGTTTCAAAGAACACCTTTCCTTTTGCCTTCATTTCATTATTTACCCAGTAGTCATTCAGGAGCAAGTTGTTCAGTTTCCATGTAGTTGTGTGGTTTTGAGTGAGTTTCTTAATCCTGAGTTCTAATTTGATTGCACTGTGGTCTGAAAGACAGTTTGTTGTGATTTCAGTTCTTTTACATTTGATGAAGAGTGCTTTACTTCCAATTATGTGGTCAATTTTAGAATAAGTACAAGGTGGTGCTAAGAAGAATATATATTCCATTGATTTGGGGTGGAGAGTTCTGTAGATGTCTATTAAGTCTGCGTAGTGCTGAGCTTAATAGACAGTGTGAGGTGGTGCTGAGAATGTATATTCTGTTGATTTGGGGTGGAGAGTTCTATAGATGTCTGTTAAGTCTGCTTGGTGCAGAGCTGAGTTCAATATCCTTGTTAACATTCTGTCTTGTTCATCTGTCTAATATTGACAGTAGGGTGTTAGAGTCAGCCGTTATTATTGTGTGGGAGTCTAATCTCTTTGTAGGTCTCTAAGGACTCGCTTTAAGATTCTGGCTGCCCCTGTATTGGGTGCATGTATATTCAGGATCGTTAGCTCTTCTTGTTGAATTGATCCCTTTACCATTATGTAGTGGCCTTCTTTGTCTCTTTTGATCTTTGTTGGTTTAAAATCTGTTTTATCAGATACTAGGATTGAAATTCTTGCTTTTTTTTGCTTTCCATTTCTTGGTAGATCTTCCACCATCCCTTTATTTTGAGCCTATGTGTGTCTTTGCATGTGAGATGGATCTTCTGAATACAGCACACTGATGGGTCTTGACTCTTTATCCTATTTGCCAGTCTGTTTCTTTTAATTGGGGCATTTAGTCTATTTACATTAAAGGTTAATATTGTTATGTGTGAATTTGATCCTGTCATTATGATATTGGCTGGTTATTTTGCCCATTAATTGATGCAGTTTCTTCATAACATTGATAGTCATTACAATTTGGCATGTTTTTGCAGTGGCTGGTATTGGCCGTTTCTTTCCATGTTTAGTGCTTCCTTCAGGAACTCTTATAAGGCAGGCCTGGTGGTAACAAAAATCTCTCAGCATTTGCTTATCTGCAAAGGATTTTATTTCTCCTTCACTTACGAAGCTTACTTTGGCTGGATATGAAATTCTGGGTTGAAAATTCTTTTCTTTAAGAATGTTGAATATTGGTGCCCACTCTCTTCTGGCTTGTAGAGTTTCTGCTGAGAGATCCGCTGTTAGTCTGATGGGCTTCCCTTTGTGGGTAACTTGACCTCTCTCTCTGGCTGCCCTTAGCATTTTTTCCTTCACTTCAACCTTAGTGAATCTGACAATTATGTGTCTTGGGGTTGCTGTTGTAAAGGAGTATCTTTGTGGTGTTCTCTGTATTTCCTGAATTTGAATGTTAGCCTACCTTGCTAAGTTGGGGAAGTTCTCCTGGATAATATCTTGAAGAGTGTTTTCCAGCTTGATTCCATTCTCCCCATCACTTTCAGGTACACCAGTGAAACGTAGATTTGGTGTTTTCACATAGTCCCATATTTCTTGAAGACTTTGTTCGTTTCTTTTTGCTCTTTTTTCTCTAACCTTGTCTTCTCACTTTATTTCATTAATTTAATCTTCGATCCCTGATACTCTTTCTTCCACTTTATCGAATTGGCTATTGAAGCTTATGCATGCATCATGAAGTTCTCGTGCCATGGTTTTCAGCTTCATCAAGTCATTTAAGGTCTTTTCTACACTCTTTATTCTAGTTAGCCATTCATCTAATCTTTTTTCAAGGTTTTTAGTTTCCTTGCGATGGGTTCGAACATGCTCCTTTAGCTAGAAGAAGTTTGTTATTACTGAACTTCTGAAGCCTACTTCTGTCAACTTGTCAAAGTCATTCTCCATCCAGCTTTGTTCGTTGCTGGCGAGGAGCTGTGATCCTTTGGAGGAGAAGAGGCCCTCTAATTTTTAGAGTTTTCAACTTTTCTGCTCTGGTTTCTCCCCAACTTTGTGGGTTTATCTACCTTTGGTCTTTGATGTTGGTGACCTACAGATGGGGTTTTGGTGTAGATGTCCTTTTCGTTGATGTTGATGCTATTCCTTTCTGTTTGTTAGTTTTCCTTCTAATGGTCAGGTCCCTCAGCTGCAGGTCTGTTGGAGTTTGCTGGAGGTCCACTCCAGACCGTTTGCCTGGGTATCACCAGCGGATGCTCATTTGGAAATGCAGAAACCACTCGTGTTCTACATCGATCACACTGGGAGCTACAGACCAGAGCTGTTCCTATTCAGCCATCTTGGAACAGATTTCCTCTGTATTTATTTTTAATACATCGGATGCTTAATGCATGACCAAATGGACTCATGAAAACAACTGTCTTCCTTGGGTAAGAAGAATTTGAACAGAAGCCATGTCTCAGGCGGCAGTGAGGCCAGATACTGGATTCCTTTCAATTTTTGTATTTTTAATAGAGATGGGGTTTCACCATATTGGTCAGGCTGGCCTTAAACTCCTGACCTCAGGTGATCCACTCACCTTGGCCTCCCGTAGTGCTGGGATTACAGGCATGAGCCACTGCGCCTAGCTGCTTCTACTTTCAAGGACCCTTGTGATTCTTGGATAATCCAGAATAACCTCTCTATTTTAAGTTTAACTGATTAGCAACTATAATTCCATCTGTAATCTGAATTCCTCTTTGTCCAGCGACGTAACATATTCACAAATTCTGAAGATTAGGACATGGACATTGCCTACCACAAGGCAGAAAAAAAAAATCTTCCCATGCTCCCATTAAATAACAACAACTTCCCCAAACAAAGCACAAACAACAACAGAAAAGGCAATCCATTTCTCTTTTTCAGGAGAGTGAAATAAAAACCCTTCTCAGCTGGACAGATTTGTCATTTGGTTTGAGGATTGGGAGCAACTGTTTTTGAATCACAGATTCCAAGTGAGCCTTGTCTAGCTTGGGGAAACTTCCCAGATTTGTGACAGCCGCAGAAGCAGAATTGAGGTTTGAGTCCTTTGGGGGCTCACTCTATGTTTCAAATAGTAAACTAAGGCCAGGCTCGGTGGCTCACGCCTGTAATCCCAGCACTTCGGGAGGCCGAGGTGGGCAGATCACCTGAGGTCAGGAGTTTGAGGCCATCCTGGCCAATATGGTGAAACACCGTCTCTACTAAAAATAAAAATTAAAAAAAAAATAGCTGGGCATAGTGGCACATGTCTGTAATCCCAGCTACTTGGGAGACCGAGGCAGGAGAATTGTTTGAACCTGGGAGGTGGAGGTTTCAATGAGCCAAGATTGTGCCAATAATCCAGCCTGGTCGACAGGGTGAAGCTCCATCTCAAAAAAAAAAAAAAAAAGGTAAAGTGAGACAAACAATAACTTTCTTGCCGTTGTCTGAAGGGAATAGTTGAAAGATGTACCATTGTAATCTGACCTGGGCTGTAGAAAGCTGGACAAGCTTCCCCTTTCCTCAGAGCGTACATTGTAATCCCCTGTTGGAGACATGAAGACATTAACTACAGTACTGACAGACCCTAGGTAGGTAATTTCACAGACAGTGATTTTTACTGGTATCTGAGGCATAATTAGATACTAACACCCCATCATTAATGCATCTTTTTCTTTCTCTTTCTGACTATTTTGGAGGAGGGGATCAACTTTGTCTTCCCCATTCTTCCTCCCACCTTTCTGCACATGTTTTTTGTTCTGTCAGGATTACCTAGTACCTCCCAGTGAAAAGGTGTAGTTACCATTCTGTAAAATGCGTGCAGCTTTTATAGTAGAATTCTGTGTAGCTGTGATGAACTGTCAGATCGAGCTTGGCTAGAATTGTTGTTCTTTATTGCCTTTTAATTCCCCCTCTGATCCTTTAAAAAATATAATAGGTCTTTCCTAAGTCAAAAGATTCAAAGACATGCTGGTCAAGAACAAAACATAATGAAATCTTTTAGGATTTGTAGAGTTAGGGGAGGGAATCATTCTATTCCTAGGTAACAGTAGCAGTCTGTTTCTGCACTCCTCCACTCCTCAGCCTCCACCTCCATTCTAGCCCTTTCAGAAAGGCCTCTTTACATGCCTACAAGCGTAAGGTTTTCAATATCAAAACGCTTCTGATGATAATTGCTCCTGCTGATACTCACATGAAAAGGAGTTGCTAAATCCTATTCCCAAAGAATAATGGGTTATGAGTAGATTTCAGATCCTGCTGGATGATCAGAACAGCTGTGTGTGTGTGTGTGTGCGTGTGTGTGTGTGTGTGTGTGTGTGTATTGGAGACAGGGTCTCGGTCTGTTGCCCAAGCTGGAATGCAATGGCCAGATCACTTCTCACTGCAGCCTCAACTTCCTGGGCTCAAGTGATCCTCCCACTTTGGCCTCCCATGTAGCTGGGACCACCGTGCCCAGCTAATTTTTAAATTTTTTTTGTAGAGATGGAGTGTTACTTTGCTGCCCAGGCTTATTTCAAACTCCTGGCCTTAAGCCATCCTCCTATTTCGGAGGATGGAAATCCCTTCCAAAGGGTTGGGATTACACACATGAGCCACGATGCCCAGCCCAAGGGCTCTTATTTCATCCTTTTTTTTTAGTTCTAATGACTCTTGTGGTGTGCAGCCTTTAAGACAGTCCCAATAATCCCTAACTTCTTGAGTATGGGCTGGACCTAGTAATTTGCTTCTAACCAACAGAATAAGGCAGAAGTAATGAGATTTTGGTTCTGAGATTGGGCTACAGAAAGACTTTGGTTTCCATCATACTTGCCCTTGATTGCTCTTTCACATATTTGCTTTGATGAAAAAACAGCTGCCATGTTTTGAGCTGCCCTATGGAGAGGCCATGTGACAAAGAACTGAGGTAGGCTTCCAAGTGACAGCTAGGAAGGAACCCCAGCCCTTAATATGACAGCTGCAGAGGAAGTGAATCCTGTCAACAACCATTAGAAGATAATATTCCCTTAGTCAAGACTTGAGCTGACTGCAGTCTTGAGGCTACGAGAGCTGGCAAAGCTTATGCCTGGATTCTATCCACAAAATCTGTGAGAAAATTCATGCTTGTTGTCTTAAGCTTCTAAGTTTGGTGGTAGTTTGTTCCATAACAGTAGATAACTAACACAGCAATGAAGTTTATCATTAAAGAAAGTTTGGAAAATAAAGGGGAAAAATCACCCATAATTTCACCACTGAATCACAAACATTGTTTTAGTTTTTGCATGTTTTATTTCAGTCTGCACACATATTCACACATATATTTATACTGTAAGCATAATGTGAATAAAATTTTGCATCCCATTTTTTATTTAATATTAAGCCATAAGTATTTCCATGTTGCTACAAAAATCTTCGTAATTATAATTTTTAATGGCTGCACAATATTCTATCAAGTGAAGGTACTATAAAATAGCTAATTTACTCATTCTCTTTGGGCATTTCAGTTACTTCTTATATTTCATTTGCAATTAAAAATAATGTTGCAATCAGAATCTTTGTTTCTATGGTACTTTCCTTTTTATCCTCTCCATTTCAATTTCTTCCATGCCATTCTCTTCCTTGGTAATTGCTGTACTAACTCCTCAGATAATCCTCTGTGGTCAATGGATAGCAAAATTTAGGTCAGATCATATCCAAAGCTATCTTTGTTTTTCTCCTCATTAAGTATTAGCTTAGACAGCTATTCATTTTATATTGAAAATTGTCATGCCCAAATACATGGCAATATCAAACTTAAGAAAATTCCATCTCCCCAATAAGAACATAGTTTTTCAAAGTTTTTAACCAGCTTGAACATACAGTTTTATACATGGAAACAAAGTAGGTAATAGATATTTATGATATTTAATTTCATCATTAATTTTAAAGCAACCTTGCAAAGTTGCTTTATTAGTTTGACATAATGCTTTCTTTTTTGTTCTTGTTGATTCTTACAAATTATTGCGGTCCTTATTGTGGCAAAATATGCCTAATATAAATTTTGTCATTTTAACCATTTTTAAGTGTACAGTTCAATGGTATTAAGTACATTTACATTGTTGTGCAACTATCTTCACCATGTAACGTCAGAATGATACTGTTTTTCTTTTAGGGTAGAAAAAATGCTCCTGAGTGTGATTATAGGGTCAGAGGGTTTAAATCACGTGCCTGTTAACTTTTAAAATTCAAGCAAATTGTAGTGTCTAAGAGCATGGGCTATAGAGTTAGACACACCTGGATTTGAGTCCTGAATCAGTAATACTTTACAACTGTGGGGAAGTTACTTAACTTTCTAAGCCTCATATTCCTCTTCTACAAAGTAGGGATAATAATTACACTTAATAGTACCTATTAATAATGACATAAAATTACATGTGCAAACTACTTAGTATGGTTCCTGCCACATAGTAAATACTAATTATTTATTAGTAATTTGTAAACATATGTAATATATAAACACCTATTGACTAATCATTGTCATTATCATCACAAACACAATCCTACAGAATAGGTTGTTCTTTGAATAATGCAGCTCCCGGCATTTTACTGTCTCTGTCATATTCTGCAATGTAAGGAGATTAGAACAATATTTGTGAGCAATATTTGTGGTTTGAACAAGTTATAATAAAATTATCATTGGGATGATTCAACATGAATTTGAAGGATCAGCTTTTTACAGAGCTAAACAATAACTACAACAAACATGGAATTAAACCACAACACAGTATTCACAGTACACCACAAGGCAGACTTCAATATGAGATAAAGTACGGTGGGAAAGAAGAGAAAATGAGAGAGAGAGAAAGAGAGAAGAAATGAATACAAAGAGAATCAAGGAAGCACCTGGTAGTTATGCTACAAAGGAAAGTGATTGAAGAAAAAAAAGGAGGCTGATATGTATTCAAGTGCTACAAATATCGTCACAATACTCTCAAGAGATAGTGAGCAGCATACAAACAAAGAAGCCTAAATGCGGAAAACTTACTTTTCTCAGCCTCACACAACAAATTACTGGTAGAAATGGGATTACAATGTAGGGTCTTGTTTCCCTAATTCTATTTGCTTTTGGTTCACTGTGTTAGTCTAAAGGAGGTCTTTTTCACTTGAAATGAGTGGGGTTTTACAGATACAGTTTCTTGGAGAATGGAAAAAGCATAGCTGTGCTGGAGAGCTTCCATTTGCCCCTTAGATCCACTCTCACCATTGTCCATCTTGCTCTCTGCACCAGTCTCATCTGGACAGACTCCATCAAAGGGCTTCCTTGCACTCCAACTTCCTGTGAGTATTACCAAATAAGACTGGTGGGAGGAGAGTACTTATTCTTCTGTTTCCTCTCTGAGAGGTTTCATCAGCTTGGTGCCTCCACTCCCATCTGGTGGTCCTCTGCACATAACCTCTCTCTCTCTTGAGGTTCCAGTAATTTCTCTATTCCCTTGAATGTATTGCAGGGTGGCAACAGTCCTGGGGCACTGCAGTGCTATCCCTTGTTAATTCTCTTTAGCCTATGCACACCCTCGTAAACAGTGCCCTTACCAAACTCTCCTTAAATTATCCATTTTTAGTGTGCCATCTGTTTTCCACTGGGACTTTGAGTGATACACAAACTTTATTGTCACAAACCAGAAATTTTAGGAAAGAAAGAGGGGGCATCTTGGCCAAAGAAGGATCTGGTTTCTCATTACTCTGGACTGGGTTTGGCAGATGCTAATGCTAAAGGGAGATAAGTTATTCCAACAACGATGAGTCTAAGAAAACTGGGCTGGGTGTGGTGATTTACACCTGTAATCCCAGCACTTTGAGAGGCCGAGGCAGGAGGATTGCTGGAGCCCAGGAGCTTGAGACCACTCTGGCCAACATAAGGAGACTCTGTCTCTACAAAAGAAAAGAAAAATAGCTGGGCATAGTGGCATGCATTTGTAGTCCCAGCTACTCAGGAGGCTAAAAAGGGAGGATTGCTTGAGCACAGGAGGTCAAGGCTGCAGTGTGCCATGATTGTGCCACTGTCCTGTCTCAAAAATCAAAAAACAAAAAAGTAAACCAGATCCTTCCCCTTCCAGTCAAAGGTGAAGGGGCATTTCTATCAGTTTCAGCATATCATGAAAAGAGACCTGGGCTGTGCAGTGAACTTTTGTCCTAGGCTGTCCTGGGGAGATGACTGTCACATTCCTCCTGAGTATAGCCTGGACCCCTGTCAAGAGTGGCTAGGCAATCTGGGGCTGAGCTTTCCAGACATCTACTGGTTCTTAAAAATTATATAACTAAAAATCAACCAAATCCTCACTTTTCAAGCCTATCATTCACACCTAAATTACAGTATTATAATCAAGCTTTGCATTTGTCTTAGTCTACTTTGTGTTGCTGTAACAAAACACCTGGGGTTGAATAATTTATAAAGAAAAGATGTTTCTTTAGCTCAGGGTTCTGCAGGTTGGGAAGTTCAAGGGGCATGGTACCAGCATCTGCTCAGCTTCTGTCTCATGCTGCTTCCATTCATGGCAGAAAGCAGAATCGAGGCAGGCATGTGCAAAGAGGTCAAACAGCAAGAGAGGTAGCAAGAGAGAGAAACGGAGGGAGCCATACTCTTTTTAACAATTCGCTGTCTCAGAAACTAATCCATTCCCATAAGAGTGAGGACTCACTCAACCCTTTGGTAAGGAATTAATCAGTTCATGAGGGGCCTGCTCCCATGACCTAAACACCTCCCACTAGGCTCTACCTACCAACATTGGCACATTGGAGATCAAATTTCAACACGAGTTTTGGTGGGTGCAAACCACACCCAAACCAAAGCAGTATCTCAGGCATTCAGACTTTGAATTCTTTAAAGAACAGTCTAGTGACCAAAGAAAGTGTTTTTACAAAGTGTCATTTGTTTGGTGATCCCCAAACTCCAGATAAGAGATTATCCTGAGAACCTCTATCAAGATACCACTGTTGTTCTATATAGGAAAGATAGCCTTGACATTGGAGCTGGGGCATTTGCCACTTTATGTCGTCTCTTGAGAATGCTTTATACATTTGACGGGGCAGAGTCAAGACCCCAAAATCAGGCTCCAGCCAGCTGAGAGAACTTCTATTCTGCAGGTAATGGGAAAGACCGACGCTAATCTCACTTTTGTTTGTTTGTTTTGTTTTTGAGATGGAGTCTCACTCTTTTACCCAGGCTAGAGTGCAGTGGTATGATGTTGGCTTACTGCAACCTCTACCTCCTGGGTTCAAGTGATTCTCCTGCCTCAGCCTCCCGAGGAGCTGGGACTACAGGCATGAGCCACCACATCCAGCTAATTTTGTATTTTTAGTAGAGATGGGGTTACACCATGTTGCCCAGGCTGGTCTCGAACTCCTGACCTCAGGTGACCTGCCCACCTCGGCCTCCCAAAGTGCTGGGATTATAGGCATGAGCCACTGCACTTGGCCTAATCTCACTTTTAAACCCGCTGACTGTCTACTTAGCTATCTTGCTTTCTCTAACTGCTTTTAGCTTTAATTGTCTACCTCTCTCTTTGGTACATAACTATGTAGAGGCTTCATTGTATTGTTACTTCAATGGCCAATGTTTATTCATTTATTGGGTATTTATTGAGTGGGCAGGAACTGGGTTATTATGCACAGTTGTAATATGATGAATACAGACCCTACTCTCATAGAGTTTACAGTCTAGGAGATGTCATGGATACATGAAGAGATCATTACATGTATTTGTTCCTGGTTTTGCCAACTTCCTCTTAGGGATAGGGCAGAACTCATATCTATTCTTTTGTATCCATTGAGTACCAGGCATATAGGTAATATTCAGTAAATACTTTTTGTGTTTCTTGTTAGTAAGTCAGAGTTTGTTACTCTGTCTGCCGTGGTGTCAAAGGCATCACAGGTGCCTAGCCTCAAAGTAAAGAAGGAAATGAGATTGGGAATAATGCTTGCTTAGCTCTCTGTACACTCTGAAATAGCTGTCAAATCAGACTGTATAGCTCCAGATGTCTGATAGACTGGGCCAGCTCCTGCATTTCAGTCCTTCCTCCTGGGGCCTCAGATGCTCCCGGTCTTGGTGAGCCACCCTACCCCATTGTGAAAACCCTTTTCCAATAAGGAAAAGACCAAAGAGGAAAGAACAGGGAGCTCTGTGGCTAAACTGACTTCAACTCTCAGGGATGAGAAGCCTTTTTCCAACCCATCTCAGTAAAGAGAGTGGGAAAGTAAAGACTTTATCTGAGGCTCACTGGAGTTCAGTCACAATCTATTGTTTTAGTTTTCTTACTAAATTCTTGGTATTTATTGCCACTGACTGATATATTTTACCATTGCTGTCTTAGGAACTAAAGTGCCCGTTAATTCAAACGACTATACTCTGAGATTGTTTGGGAGTGGTTCACTTCAATTCCTAATTTAATTTCCAACACTCCTAGTCTTTTTTACTTTGAGTCAAAGTGAACGTTATTTATGAATTCATCAGGATTTTCATCATGGAAATAGTTCGTGCAGGGAAACTGAGTAGTTTAAAATAGACAGTAGACATTATATTGGTCACCATCACTTCATATTAACGTCATCCCATCTATCTAGGTACCCAAAAATTCAAATTAAAAAGTTACAACAATTAAAGCATGGTAATTTTGTCCATAACTTTCTTCAAAACTTTTATTTTTATGTAGTTATCTGTTTAGGTACCTTATTTTTATTCCAGCCAGCATGTTCTTCTCACATTTGTAGTAATTTGCTCATGATCTTAGGTCTTCTTTTTAACTTTCAGGCCATTGGAACATTCTCACTTGTGTCTGCAAGGCACTCGGTAATGCCCCCTCCCCACCAGTGCTTACTCTGCTGCTGGACTAAACTGCTTTTGTAGACCCAGTCTGGTGTTCCCCCATCCTCTGAGACTCTCTCTGCTGGTGACTCTATAACTCATTTGTCCATCGAGTTCTCACCTTGTCCTTTGGATTGGAAGGACACCAGTAGTCTTCAGGTTATAACTTCAGCATCATCTCCTGGCTCCCCCATTCTAGCAATTCCTTAATGTCATCTCAGGACATGCTCTCCCACGTTCCACTTAGAAGGAGACATGATGCTCCCATCAGACTTGATACAGGTTTGAGGTGGTACTCAGATGCTCTGTTCCTTAATTTAATTAATTAATTAATTTATTTTGCTAATTAAACATTGATTTGTGGAAGCTGGTGGAATGGGTAGGACCAAAAACCAACCCAGAGGTGGGCTCAATGCTGAGTGCTCTAGATAAGCCAAACTCAAAGTCTTAGCAGAATTAGAATATGCATTGACAGAAACCAGTAACTGCTATTTACAGTTATTACTTTAATATTTATAGTTCTTATGTTGCTTAAGTCATTTTTGTAACAAAGATGAATTAACTGAACTGTGAAAAACATAATATTCCTTAAGGATTCTCTAGCCAAATGAGCAATAAATTTCAAGGTAGAGAAAAAGGAATAAAATTAAGACTGCATTCACCTAGGCAGAATGAACAAGGAATCTATAATAAGTTGTCAGTTAGAATTAGGTTTAGCTGCAAGTAACAGAGACACAAAAAGTAATATAGTGGCTTTAACAAGATGGAGTTGCACTTTTCTTTCATGTAAAACTACAAATCAGCAGGGTGCGGTGACTCACGCCTATAATCCCAGCACTTTGGGAGGCCCATGTGGGCAGATCACCTGAGGTCAGGAGTTTGAGACCAGCCTGGCCAACATGGTGAAACCCCATGTTGTTTCTACTAAAAATACAAAATTAGCCAAGGGTGGTTGTGCATGTCTGTAGTCCCAGCTACTCAGGAGGCTGAGGCCGGAGAATCGCTTGAACCCTGGAGACAGAGGTTGCAGTAAGCTGAGATCTTGCCACTGCACTCCAGTTTGGGTGACAGAGCAAGACTCCGTCTCAAAAAAACAAAACAAAACAAAACAAAAAAACCAAAGTCTATAAGCAGGCAGTCTTTGAAATCATCAGGGATTCAAACTTCTGTCTTTTTGTTTTCCTATCTTTGATGTTCCATCTCATGGTCCAAAATGGCTGCTAAAGTTCCAGCTATTACATGTGCATTTCAGCTAACAGGAAAGGATATTATATAAAGCTTAGTCATGTGGCCATATCTAGCTGGTGGAGAAGCTGGGAAATGTCTTTATTCCACGTGGCTATATTTGTTCTGGTGGGCTTTATTCTGGGTTGGCCAGCTAAAAATCAATATTATTGCAAGGAAGAGGGAAAGAATAAACATTGGGGAATAGACAAATATGATGTAACTGGGAACTATTGGAAGTAAAGTATCCATGAGAATTTCATGAAAACAAGTCTCAAAAAATTTGTCTTTCCACATTAAATATATAATTTAAAATATACATTAAACCATTTTCGGGAAGAGTTTTCTAATAAAGCCATAAGCACAACTCTCAAGAACCTGGCGTCAGAAGCACATCACAAGTGATCACTTTTAATGTAGGTGTTAGGAATGAAGAAGAGCGAGTGAATGTTGAAAACAGAGGGCCTCAGAGACGTATGGATAAATGAACTCTGGAAAGATAAAAGCAGCCTGCCACTACTTGAGAAATGATTTTGGTCATTGTTAGTGGAGTTACTCTGAATCACAGATTTGGGACTTAGGGAGTTTTATTTTAGTCTCATTCTCCTAAACAGCCTTTCTGTACTTGGCTTTAAAAATCAGGGAAAGAAATTTCAACTCCAAAGGTCAACAATAGTTTTTTTCAAAGGGGCATTTCTTCCTCTAAAATGAGTCAGTTTCAATTCTGACCTGCCATTTCCTGCAGCAATAATATAACCAGTGGTGCTCTAAGTTAACTTAATGGACTTACCTCACTATTAGGTAGTGATTTATGTACCACAAAGAATAGAGTTCACTAGTTTGTGTGAAGAAAAAAAACAAAACCCAAAGAACTTTCCCCATGAACCAGCCCTCACCATCACATTTTGGCCCCATTTATTCCCTCTGGAGGATGATTAGACCTAAACTCCTGGTGGGTGGGGACTCCTTTTCACTGGGTGTCCCCAGTGTCTAGCACAGTGGTCCTCATAAAGCTGGCTCTCCAAAAATATTTGTTGAAACTATCTGAAAATGGTTCATCAGAGACAATAACAAAAAGCACAAAATAAAAATTAATAACACGGCTTTTTGTTGGTCTTAAATCATTTCTAGTAACTCTAAGATAAAATAAAATTCATGGTAAGATGGTACTGAGAAGTCTTGAGTGTAAAGAAGTGATGAAGGAAAAATATTTGTTTGGCAACTGCTCTTCAGTGTGAAAAATCCACAGCTGTAAACTACAATGAAGCAAAGAAAACCTAATCTGTAAGAGCCTAAGCATTTTACCATACTAGATTTCAGGAAACATGTCTATTTCTTTTGCTATTTCTGTTTGTCAATTCTTCTGCCATTTGCCAAAATAAAGGTGTCCTTTCTCCAGCCCAAACTCAGCTGCAAGGGTGAACTAATGACTTTAGAATAGAAGACAGATGCTTCCTGCAGGAGGATTCTGGGGGAAGACAAAGAACGTGTAACTAGGACTGGTTACAGTATTTGTGAGGCCCCATGAAAAATGAAAACACAGGGCCCTTGTTTTGAAATATGGGGAAAAGTGCCATTAAAGGTACTTAAACATAAAGCTTTTTTCTTGCTTCCACAGTTTTTCTCTTGACTTGTCATGGTGTTGTTTGTTATTTAATGCTGGTCTAAGTGAAGAAAAATTAAAAATTTAAATTATTGGAGTAATTTTTAAAAACCATTCATCTTTATATTATGGAATGCCAGTTTTAAATGCAAAACTGAATTTAGAACCACTGATATAATATAATGTGTATTTTGTAGCTTGTGCATGCATATGTATTTTGTTCTTTCCAGAACACTGGAAATGATGCAAAAAACCTAACAACTGTTTTTTATTCCACTTTTCGACACATGCCTGTTCTACCAACACTCTGTGGAAGCCAGTGGCTCCCACAAAGTGTTTATCTATTTGCTTCTGTCTTACTGATCTCCCATGCTGGGTCCACTGGAATTCTCTGCTCATGGAATATCAGAAGGCTGTATGCAAATGAGGTGGCAAGGAACAATATACAAGCATATTGTGCATATTGTTCATGCAAAAACACCATTGTTTCTCCGGGCTTCACTTACAAAATACAAGTTTAAGATAACGTTATTATGAATTTCAAGATGGTGGCCACAGAGCATTAAACCAAGCATGAGACCCTCCTGACTGTGGGACTCTGTGACTGTGCATGTTATGCACCCGTGAAACCAGTTCTGCATGTCACCAAGGTAAGAGTTGCCTTTCTTCTCCTCTTTTTCAGTAATTTGAAGAATCAGTAGTCACTGGAAGAGCACAAACAAAATAAGCACATGCCAATGGGGAAGCATTAAAAAATAACTTGGTAATGAATAACTCAAGCCTTAGATGAATCTTGAAATGTGGTAAAAAAAAATTAATAGAAAAAAAGCCACTGGTAGTCAATGTTCATTTGAAAGCCATCTTTAATCATGTAGTTCTGTGGAAAACTAGTGGTTAAATTTTTTAAAGAATGAATCATTTTTGTTTTATTGCTGCAAATCTTACAACTTTTTAAATACGAAAATTAAAACATACAGAAAAGTAATATAAAATAAATACCCTCATAATTTTAATATATTTTGAAAATGTATTACATATATCTACCATTTTTATTTTAATTTTTAATTCAGGCAGATAATATAAGAATAAGCAAGATACAAATCTTGTTTTCTTTTCATACCCTAAAATTTTGTATTATTTTGTTGATGTGAGACAGCAACATAATAGCCCCAAAGGAAAATCTACTAAACAATTTCAATTTGAAGAGTTTAAAGAAACAATGATAAATAAGTCATTAATGTGTGTTCATTTTAATGTATCTTTTTAATATTAGGGTGAAAAATTCAGTCATATTTTCAAATTATCAATACAAACATAAAAAACTATATTATAATGATATGGATAATCATATGACAAAAGGGCTATGATTAAGCTGTATGCCTTCTTTGTGAATATAAAAGTATTTCTGCAAAACAAAGATATATTGTATATTAAGTAATAATTGTTTATAATAAAATTAACAAAAAACCAGGTCACCCTTGCGCTTAATCAATATTCCTTACAAACCACTTTTTCCAGCACACACACAATTATGCATTGAATATTTCTGAAAGAACCCTCAAGAATGTGTTAATGAAGTGATTCCACACCGCTGAGAATGAGACTGACTGGGTGTTCAGAGGGAGAACTTTTACTTTTTCCCTTTTCCTCATCTTCTGTACTGTTTAGATTTTTTAGTCATGAACATTTTATTTTAATAATAAAAAATCTAGATAATTTTATAAGTCTAATTTTAGAAGGATAATAAAGTAACTCAGTGACTATGTATAAAATACATAGTATGTATTTGTACACTAATACAGTAGTGGATAGCACACATTGTACATATGTGTCACTACAATGCTTTCATTTCGTTCTTTAAAAAATTTTTTAATTAAAAAATTTTTATTGCAAATTGCTAAGTTATAATTGTATATATTTTATGGGGGTACAAAATGATTTCATGATTAATGAATATAATGTAGAATAATTAAATAAAGCTAATTAACATATTTATCACCTCAAATACCTATCATTTTATGTGGTGAGAACACTTGAAATGCACTCCTAGTGATTTTGGAATATACAATACATTATTATTAACTGTATTCACCATGCTGTTCCCATAGAGCTAAAAAAAATCCCTTAATCCTCCTAATTGAGGATTTGTACTCATTGAGCATTATCTCCCCATTTCTTCCACACCCCAGCCTCTGGCAACCACCATTCTATTCTGCTTCTATAAGTCTGAATGTTTCAAATTCCACATATAAGTGAGAACATGAGGTATTTGTCTTTCTGTGTCTGGCTTATTTCACTTAGCATGTCTTTCAATTTCATCCACGTTGTTGCACATGACAGAAATTCTTTCTAAGTCTGAATAGTACTCCATTATGTATATGCACCACGTTTTCTTTATCCATTCATCTGTTGATGAGGTTGGTTTTATAGCTTGGCTACGTCAATAGTGCTGCAGTGAACATGGGAGTGCAGACATCTCTTGGACACACTGATACTGAAGCTTTTGGGTAAATTCCCATAAGTAGGATTGCTGGATCTAATTTCATTCTTATGTTGGTCTGAGCCACTCTCCAGCCCAGGGGGATCATTGTACTAATAATATCACTGGAGAGTCTCCAGAGGACATGTCTGCAAAGGGAGAAAGACTTTTTGTAATAGCAGAGCTTAATTGTCAATGATGAGGAAGAGCGAATCCATGAACCTTTTCCTGTCATATGTTGTATGTAAATGATATTCTTCCATACTTTTAAAGCATTTTAATGGAAAAATTCAAAGATACACAAAAGTAGAGAGAAAAATATAATGAACCCCCACGTACCCCTCAACCAACTTCAATAATCATCAATTCACGTCTAATCTTATTTTGTTCATACTGTACCCCGCTCACTTCCCCACTCCCAAGTGAATTATTTAGGAGAAAATCCAAATATATCTTTTCATTCATAAGTATTTCAGTATGTATTTCTAAAAGGACTCAAAAAAAGTAACCACAATACCATTATCACATCTTTTATAAAAATCCTAATAATTCCCTGATACTGCTAAATATCCGGTCATTGTCCAAATTCCCCTGATTGCTTCATAAATATGTATTTTAAAGCCAATTTGTCTATAGAATATTTTTTAGTCTAGATTCCCCCCTCCTTATATTTACCCTTTATATGTTGAAAAAACCAGCTAATTTGTCCTGTAGGGTTTTCCATAACCTGGATTATGCAGACTGCAACCCCCGTCATTGTTTAATGTTTTCTGTCCCCTATATTTCTTGCAAATTTGTAGTTAGATATGGATGCTTAATCAGAGCAGGCTCTATTTGAGGGAAGACTACTCCCTAAGTGGTATTGTGTATTCCCTATGCATCACATCAGGAGGCACATAATGCCTGTTTTTCCTCTCTCTTTTTTTTGAGATGGAGTCTCACTCTGTTGCCCAGCCTGGAGTGCAGTAGAGTGATCTCAGCTCACTGCAACCTCCACCTCCTGGGTTCAAGCAATTCTTTTGTCTCAGTCTCCCAAGTAGCTGGGATTACAGGTGTCTGCCACCATGCTTGGCTAATTTTTTTGTATTTTCACTAGAGATGGGGTTTCACCATGTTGGCCAGACTGGTTTTGAACTCATGACCTCAAGTGATCCACCTGCTTCAGCTTTCCAAAGCGCTAGGATTACAGGCAAAAGCCACTGCTCCTGGCCTTTTATCTCTCTTTTAGTGATGTTAACACTGATTCCATAGTTTAGGAGCTATTAGCGTAGCATATTGCAGTAGCTTCCTCACTGGTCTTCCCATTTTTTCCTTGCTCCCACCTCATCCCACCTCATCAAGGATATTCTTTATGGAGGGACTGAACTTTGTGTAGGCTGGGCAGTTTTGCTAATTTTGGTGGGGCTTGACTGTATGGTTTTTCTCATCTCAGCTAGGGCTCTCTCACTAGTTGACCAGCTGTTTGTCTAATCTAGCGTGGCCTCCACTGGGACAGCTCATTTGTTCCTTATATGTCATCCCACAGCAGGCTAATTCAGGCATGATCTTGTGGCAATCCTAGGGTTCCAAGAGTCTTCTAAATTTTAAATCATCCGATACATTAACAGATCATTCTTTCTTGGCAAAGCAAGTTATTCATTAGACTTCCAATTAGTTTTCAATATGAGCATTCAATACAGATACAATATGTGATAGATCTGACCTTTCTGGAGTTTTGGCAGTTCATTTTGTCTCTTATGTAATAGGATAAGGTTTATTATTAACATTTGCTAGTTCTTGTACTTACATAGCTTTATAGACTTTCTGACATGGCTAAAGGTCTTTATCATTTTGTTCTTGAGCTTGTCAGTTCAATCCACACCAGAATTCTTTATTTCCTTTAATTTGTCTCATTGACTCTTTTACTTCCTGCACAATTCTTCTTCTTTTCTTTTGACAGCCCAAGCAGATTTACAGACAGTTTTGTTTTATCTGTGCTGATGTATCTATTCAGTTTATCTCTGGGAGATTCAGGAGAAACCTGTTGAAGTTCATGTTTATATGCTTTTGTGATATTAAATTAACAAATGTTAGGCACTGACTGAGTTGAAAAACAAAAATAGAGGGATGGCAGACCCAGGCACATGTAGATGGAAGGTTCACTTGGGAAAGTGACCCTTCTATGAGATAGGGAGTATTTTCCCTGAATGTTGGAAGAAATTCTGCCAAATTATTTATTTCTTCTATAACTTAGTGTTTGGTCTCTTAATGTATACAAACAAGACATATACAGTTTTCCTTGACCAAATGTAACACCATATTTTAAAGTTCTGTATCATATTCTACAAGCTATTTTAAAAATATCAATTTACTTGTGCTAACAAAACCTTGTGGGATACCTCAGGAGATATTAAACTTAGTCTATAGGTTAAAAAAAGCTAATGCTCAGGAAATTGACTTTCCTTTAACTAATGGTAGAGCAGAGGGCGAGGCTAGAGCTCACAGGCCTAACTCTATACTTGGAGGCAACCCCTTGCTAAGTGCATACTCAAGGCAGAATAGCTTCTAGCCCGAACCTGAAGGATGTTACATAACAAACTATTTTGCTTGGAAATTAATAAGGGAAAGCTCTGGATGGATTTTGCTAAGCAACACAGTGATCTCCAAATGTCAAGGAAGTAGAAAATAAAAAGATAAATATGTTTTCAGAACTTAGCCAGCTTCATGTGGGTCACCACAGCCTTGTGTGAGACAAGATAAAAAATAATTAAAAACTCTAAAGGCTTAAGTGTCTCACATTACACGTTCTTACAATCTGTCTTGGAACTCCAAAAAGGTTTTTTGAATACTATTATCACTAATCAGTTAAAAATATTAGCTTCACACAGATTATCAGTCAAATATTAAAAATATTTCTTGAATGTCTTAACACTGTGTTCACTATTTTCAAGGAACAATTTGATGGAAATAAAGTTTGTCCTACTAACTTTTTAGAGACAGGAATCCCTTTTGAGTCATAGATCACTTAAGGATCTTTTGAAAGCTATGACTTATCTCCTTAGAAAATGCATCTTTAGACCCCAGCAAAAAGTAAAAGTACTGCCGTAAAAAAAAAAAAAAAAGAAAGAAAGAAAGAAAGAAAGCAAAGAAAATGTATCTTTGAACATATACTTTACATTCAGAATTTGGGGTTTTATGGGCATTCCAGAAGCCCTTCCATAGATCCTCTAGGCCTGAGTTATGGGCTGCAGTTGTCCCTAGTGTAATGAGAAAAAACTAAGTATGGAATCAAATATGCCCCTAACTTGCCATCTGATCTTATTTCTTTGTTTGTTTGAGACAGGGTCTTGCTCTGTTGCCCAGGCTGGAGTGCAATGGTGTGATTTTGTTCACTACAACCTCCACTCCCCCAGGTCAAGTGATCTTCCCACTTCAGCCTCCCAAGTAGCTGGGACTATAGGCGAGTGCCACCATGCCCAGCTAATTTTTGTATTTTTTGTAGAGATGGGATTTTGCCTTGTTGTCCAGGCTGGTCTCGAACTCCTGGACTCAAGCGATCCACCTGCCTTAGCCTCCCGAAGTGCTACGATTACAGGTGTGATCCACTGTACCTGGCTGCCACCTGATCTTGATAAAGTCATTTGGTATCTTTAGGACACAGTTCGTCATCTGTGAAATAAGAAACACAGCTAGATAACCTTCCAGATGTAACTGCCTTTGCTCTTTGGAGCTAATAAGCTGGCTGAGAAGATAAAATGGTCACAAAAATATTCAAGGCAATTTTTCCCCCTGATATTTATTACCAAAATTTTCAAACAGCAAAATGGAAAGATTGTATAGTGACCACCCATATATCCATCACTTAAATTCTGCCATTAAGCTTTATTATATATTTATTCATGTAGCCATTTCTCTATCCATCCATCCATCTTTTTTTTTTTTTTTTTTTTTTTTTGAGATGGACTCACTCACTCTGTTGCCCAGGCTGGAGTACAGTGCTCGGTGCGATCTCGGCTCACTGCAACCTCCACCTCTCAGGCTCAAGCAATCCTCCCACCTCAGCCTCCCGAATAGCTAGGACTATAGGTGCACACCACCACGCCAAGCTAATTATTTTTTTTTTTTTGTGGAGACAGAGTTTCACCAGGTTCCCCAGGTTGGTCTCAAACTCCTGAGCTCAAGCAATCTGCCTGCCTAGGTCTCTGGAAGTGCTGGGATTACAGGTGTCAGTCACCGCACCTGGCCCAATTCATCCTTTTATGAATGTATTTTGCCTTTCCACGCTACGCACAGAAGGATCCATACTGTGTTATTCTGGATTCCCTTTGTAACTTAAAGGAAAACGTTCACAATGTCCAGAGCCCTTGATGTCCTGCCAATGAAGAAGGAGGACGTCCTCAAGTTCCTTTCAGCAGGAACCCGCTTAGGTGGCACCAACCTTGACTTCCAAATGGAACAGCGCATCTATAAAATGAAAAGTGACGGCATCTACATCCTAAATCAGAAGAAGACCTGGGAGAAGTTTCTGCTGGCAGCTCGTGCCATTGTTGCCATTGAAAACCCTGCTGATGTCAGTGTCATAGCCTCCAGAAAAACTGGCCAGAAAGCCATGCTGATATTTGCTGCTGTCACTGGAGCCAGTCTTGTTGCTGGCTGCTTCACTCCTAGAACATTCACTAACCAGATCCAGGCGGCCTTCCGGGAGCCACGACTTCTGGTGGTTTCTGATCCCAGGGCTGATCACTAGCCCCTCACAAAGGCATTTTATGTTAACCTACTTACCATTGCTTTGTGTCACACAGATTCTCCTCTGTGCTATGTAGACATTGTCATCCCATGCAACAACAAGGGAGCTCACTCAGGGGGTTTGACGTGGTGGACGCTGGCCTGGAGAGTCCTGCACATGCCTCGCACCATCTCCCACAAACATCCGTGGGATGTCATGCCTCATCTCTACTTCTACAGAGATCCTGAAGAGATGGAAAAAGACCAGGCTGCTGCTGAAAAGGCTATGACCAAGGAGGAATTTCAGGGTGAACAGACTGTGCCAGCTCCTGAGTTCTCCGCTACTCAGCCTGAGGGTGCAGACTGGTCTGAACGCGTGCAGGTGCCCTCTGTGCCTATTCAGCAGCTCCCTACTGAAGCCTGGAGTGCTCAGCCTGCCACGGGAGACTGGTGTGCAGCTCCCACTGCTCCGGCCACTGAATGGGTAGGAGCAACCACTGAATAGCCTTAAGCTCTTAAGCTGTTCTTTGCACAGGCACTTAAGCAACATGGAAATAATGTTGATGGAAAATAAGCATCAGTTTCTAAATAAAAGGTAAAAATAAATAAATATATTTCAAAGTAAATCACAGATTCCCTATATTCCCCCTAAATATTTCAGCATGCATATCAAGTTCAATATTTGTTTATAGTTTTCTTCTTTTGATGTAAAATTTACTTATGAAGGAATGCACAAATCTTAAGTTTACATTTGTTGAGTTTTGGCAAATAATGTCGTTCTTTATAACTCAGGGGTCCCCAGCCCTTGGGCCACAGACTGGTACCAGGCCACACAGCAGGAGGTGAGTTGGTACTACTGCCTGAGCTCTGCCTCTTGTCAAATCTGCAGCAGCATTAGATTCTCATAGGAGCTGGAACCCTATTTTGAACTGCATGTGTAAGGAATCTAGGTTATGGTGCTTCTTATTAGAATCTAACTAATGCCTGATGATCTTAGGTGGAACAGCTTCATCCCAAAACCACCACGCCCATCCTCCCTACCTTCCTTCCCCCTCCCCAGCTCTCCCAAGAAAAATTGTCTCCCCACCCACCCCTATGCCCTGTTCCTGGAAAAGTTGTCTCTTAAGAAACCAGTCCCTAATGCCAAAAGGGTTGGAAACCACTGTCATAACTGAATCCTTGCTACACTCTGACACCCTTGTCCTTTCTCCCTTTACCACACTCACCTGGAGAAACTAAAACCTTGTTTAAATCCCACTCTCCTAATAAAAATTGATCTGTGCCATTGAATAAGACAAGACAAAAATGACTATGTTGACTATTTCAAATTTAAGATTACTAACATCTAGTGGGCCTTTAATGCTTCCCAGAAATTATCCTATATTTGCTTAGCTCCATCTTTAAACCAGCATTTTTCAAATTATCCATTGTGAGAGAGACCAGCTTCTTATAATTTTAAATCCATCTTGGTATAGTACTTCTGTAAATTACAATGAAAATGGGCTGCAAGAAAAATGAAATAAAGAAAGACATAAAAATATGAGTCTCTAATTTCTATTATTACACTTAACAGTCATAAAATTACTCTGTCCAGTTGCTACAGAATCTTCTAAATGCATATTCTTAATTTCTGAAGTTATCTTTTCATGGACAGATAACAAATAATTTGCAAAACAAACAAACAAACAAAAAACACTTGTCTGCAGAATACCTCTTGAGTTCTACTGCTTTAAGTGACTAGAATATTTTGTACCTTCTCTCTTCTCAAACTTCCATCACTTTCTTAGCCTTCATCACTGTCAGCTGATGATTTTGCTTCACCAAGACACTTGGAGGAATTACAAGAGAACTTCCATAAGCTCTCCCTGGCATTTCTACTTATCTACCAGTATCTGTGCCCACGTGCACTACCTTTTCTTACATTACTTATGGACAAACTGCCATGCTCCTAGCAAAGGCCAATCCCTTTGCCTGAGTGCTAATGCCATGCCCTTCAATGCAAGGATGCTGCTGGGGTAACTCTTTCTTCTCTCTATGACCCCATTCCCGTCAGCATACAGTCATGCTGCTGCTATTCCTCCCATCTGAGAAAACCTCTCATGGCCCTCTCTCCTACTCCAAGAAGCACACTTTTTTCTCTGTCCCTTTCCTGCAAAACTCTTTAAATTAGGTGTTTATACTAGCTGTCTCCAATTTCTCTCCAAAAGTCTCTCGCAGACCCACTTAAGGCAGGTTTTCACTCCCACCACTGCACTAAAACTGCTCTTTTTAAGGTCATCAGTGGCATCCAGATTTCCAAACCCAATGGACATTTTTCAGTCCTCATCTTTCTTTACCAGTCAGCAACATTCGAAAATTGATGACCTTCTTCCTTCAAAAACTTTCTTTTCCTGTCTTCCAGGATACCATTCTAGCTTGCATTTCCTCCCACTTTTCTGGCCTTTTCTTTTCAGTTTCCTTCGGCTGACCTGGAAATGTTGGCGTGTCCATTCTTGGCCCTCTCCTCTTTCCTGTCTACACTTATTCCCTACATGATCTCATTCAACTTCATGACTTTACCATCCAGAGGCTGATGAATTTCAAATTCCTTTACCTCTTTCCTGACCCCCAGGCTGCCTACTTGCCATCTGCCATTGACTATCTGATGAGCATCTGAGTATTTCAAATTTAACATGTCCAAACATAGCTCCAGGTATTCCCTTCTACTTCAAACCACCTTTTCAGTTCTATTTTAGTCAGTAGTAACTCCATCCTTCCAAAGCCTAAAACCTGGGTATTATTATTCACATCTCTCTTTTTCTCATACACCACATCCAATGCCTTAGCAACTTTTATTAACTAATCTTAGTTTACAAGAGACCTAAAGGATGAAGGGTTTTTGCATAAAGATAAAAGTAATGCACTTTAAAACAGAAATACTAAGAGAATGCCAATATTGCCTCTGAGCCCACTGAATATGGGAGATGCAAAATGAATAATCTCCACTCCAGACAGCTGCAGTAGCTTCCTGGGGGTGTAGAATGTTCTTAAGTTCTCCATAGGCAAGAGGTGAGGCAGACCTTGTGAAGAGACAGAGGATGAGAAGATTTTGCTAACAGTGAAATTATTGCTCCAGAGGATGCAAAGGAGAATGCTGGGGAGATAACAGTGGAAGGATACATCACCAGCACCACCATCATCATCCTGCCATCTAATATCACGTTAGAAGGATAGTAAGTACATACACACACAGACACTAACATCTTGAATACATTGTATATATGGCAATGTTAATAATTTAATGCCAAATCAAGGTAATCAATAATTCCTGAATTGAAGAGAAAGGACAAATAATATGATTCCACTTATACGACGTACATAGAATAGTCACAT
Source organism: Colobus angolensis palliatus (assembly GCF_000951035.1). Taxonomy (NCBI): domain Eukaryota; kingdom Metazoa; phylum Chordata; class Mammalia; order Primates; family Cercopithecidae; genus Colobus; species Colobus angolensis. The sequence continues at coordinate 3,047,684 of NW_012115422.1, forward strand.
TCATAAAGACAGAAAGTTGAGTGGTAGTTACCAGGGGCTGGGACAAGGGAGGAATGGGGAATCAGTGTTTAATTGGCCCCGGGTTTCAGTTTGGGATGATGAAAAAGAGATGGATGGTGGTGATGGTAACACAACAATGTGAATGTGTTTAATGATACTGAACACTTAAAAATGATTAAAATGACAAATTTTATGTTATGTGTATTTTACATTAAAAAAGAATTGAAGCAGCGTGCATTTTAACATTTAGCTAATCCAAGGGAGTTCAGAGAGTGGCAACTGCACACCGTAACTGAGGTCTGACACATGAAAAGTGTTCTGCACCCATCGTTGTATTTCATCCTCACCATGGTCTGATTAGGAAGGTATCGCCACTCCACCAGAGGAGAAGGAAAACTGAGACTCAAACAGATTTTGTCCAAAGACTTACAACTAGTAAGTGATGGAGCTGGGAGTTACATCCAGGAACGTGTGTTATCTCCAGAGCCATATGTTTTCTATGTGCTAACTATACCACACTGAAATAGAGGAGATGTAAACTGTGCTTTAGAAATGTTCTAAAATCCATGTCATAAGCCTGCAGCACAGTAGTGGGTCACTGACAACCACCAGCAACAGATGGCTGAGGCAGGTCTTTTTAAACAAAAGCCACACTGTGCTGCAGTAGAGGAGCTAGTGGTGCAAACAGGAGAAAGCACCATCAGAAGTGGCTGAGGCTGTGAATGAAAGCACAGTGCTCTGTGGAAGGACTCATCATTTCACACTGGGCTCATTAGCATTTCCTCACACACAGGCAGTGACCACCATTGTGGGGCATCACCCTCGGATAAGGCACAGCTGAAGTATCAGATGCTCAGAGGTAAATTTAAAATTTTGTATCTGTCACTCATATGAAGCATACGAGTGCTTCATAAATACGAGGCATTAAAATGAGTCAGCATCTACAAAGCAGTCTGGGAAGAGGAACGGTTTTGTCAGACTGGTCTCATAAAGCTTACTGACTGCCAAAACAATAGTGTCAAAAAGGAATTCGGTTCAGACAACTCAGGGAAGCTTATTATACTGCCAACTTGAACCTTTCTTCTTTTCCCACTAAAACATGTTTTGGAAAATCTATGTATGTATCCTATTGTATAGGGAACTTCAAAAGGCTCAAGGGGACCACTGCAGAAACCTCAGAATACTGTCTTGAGAATACTTCAAAGATTTCCAAAACACATCAGGATAAAACATCTGCACTGTAAATTCAAGATGCCAATTGGGTTGCCAGCAAAGACAAAGTTTAATATTCCCAGATGTTACTATACAGTATCTATGATATGTTGGCTGAATAGGGTATGCACATTTGCACAACATGCTATTTTTTCAAAATGTAAATTTAGTCCCTGGAGATATAACAATAGCAAGGCTGAATAAATTGTCTGAAATGTAAAATTCATATTTTTTTGTTAGTTTAAAAGATGGGGAAGAGAGCAATAAAGCTAATTCATATATTAAATGGCATTTAAAAAATTGAGGTAGTACCCCCAAAGTCTTAAAAGCATGAATAGATCTGAAATAAATAGCTTTTTATTTTGGCAGTGATTATTCCCATTATCAGAACTTCGTAAGGACACAATGAAAGCTAAGTATGCTAAATTACTTAATCAACTCTCTTTTTGGGAGGATATCATAGCATACTCCATTTAAAAAGCATCTTACATATTAAGATTATTGACTGCATTCTTTCTAGAGTGTTCAAAACAAAATGAAGCATGATAATTTTACAACATCAAAGAAGCCATACCTACATTAAAGAACTATTTTGGAGGATTTAGTAGTTCACAGCATCTTTGTCCTTGTGGGAGGTCATAGCAAGGATGGAATTGTGGAAGCAATTTGATTATGGAAGTTTTCTTTTACTTCACTTCATTTGTAGTTAAGCCTAAGTGGTGATAACCATAAAAAGTATTTTTAAGTACAAAGTTATTTTGGTTAACCCAAAGAACAATGTTTATCCAGTCACTGTCTAGTTTAATTATTAAAAGGATTTTGAACTCAAAATATTATTATTGAAAGCAGAAAGGAAAAGTTGTCAAGTATGTATGTCCTTTATACAGGTAATATGGCTGAAGTATCAGTCTCCAAATAGTTTAGTTTTGTCTAAGGATCTTCAAGGTAGAGGTCAATAAACTAGGTTTCTAGACTCTATCACTAACCAGTCACGTGACCTATGAAAAATAATTGCAGCTCTTTGGAACTATGTTTCTTCATTTTCAAAATAACATTGGATTGGACTAGTTTTTCTGACCAGCTTCATCACTGGAGGACCTCGTTTCAGCAGCTGTCTTGGGAATCCTGATTGGGAAACTTTGATTAGCCTATGTGGTCAATTTGAGATCAAACATACAATGGCTATCAGGTGTTAGGCTCAGATCATTGAAGTCCCAAAGTTTCCTTCCAACACTAACAGTCCTTATTGGGACTTATTTGGTGCCTATCCTTCAATCATCATCAATAATAATGAGTTACGGAATACCTATTATTTTACCACATTGTGCTAGTCAAGGGGATACTAAAAGGTTTAAAAGATTGCTGCTCGATCTGGTTGGGAAGATGGGTTAGATAGATAAAATTAAGGAAGCAGAGTAATGTATACAGGGTAGGAATGACAACCTAGGCCCAGGGCATTTGGGAAGACCTTCACAGAGGGGACTTTAGAAAGGTTAAGGTAGAATGTGGCGATAAGGTCTTAACAGACAAGATAAATGGAGTCACCAGAAATACGAGAGCTGGAATATTCAATGCCTGGCTTGGAATAAAGAGTAAGGTAGTTTGGCTGGAAAGAATTGTGTTATTAGTTAATGAGCCTTTAATCCCAAATTGTATACAGCAGCTTAGCTGTTATTTTAGCAAATGTGGTAGCTATTATTGCTATAGCTATATTTAGCCAACTTATGGTACATCAGACTATCCAACTGTTTACAATTACTTTTATTAACCCTAGGGAAATTATTGATGTGTCTCAGAATGTAACACTGACACAGCAGAATAATCGACGAATATTTATTGAATCCATATAGTGTGCAAGTCTTTATGGGGTATAAAACTGGATTGGAAAGTTTCTTGCCCTCAGGGAACAAACCAGTTGCAGTTATAAAATGGTTGCGAGGAAAAAACCAAAATAAGGTACAAGACTATATAGTGAATTTAGCACTTTTCAAAATGTAAACCTTCAAGCAACCTACAGTTACAAAAGTGATCTTCTTCATACTCACAATGAGAAAGATTACCTTGGTACACTGATCACCCCTAAGCCGGTAGCTCTGGTCCAGGTTACTTCACCCCACCAACTCTAGGACAGGATTCCTTTACATTCGTTCACACTACATATCCTCTACCTAGTGACTTCCAAACATTCCAAAGTTTTTTAAATTGTATTTTTGTTTTATAGGTCCTGTGAGATTTATGCTTTAAAGAGATTCTGTTCTGATGTGTTTCCAGGATTTGTTTCAAGATTTAGAGCTCCTTTTAGCAGTTCTTGTAGTGGTGGCTTGGTACTGGCGAATTCTCTCAGCATTTGTCTGAAAAAGACTGTATCTTTCCTTCATGCATGAAGCTTAGTTTCGCTGGATACAAAACTCTTGGCTGATAATTGTTTTGTTTGAGGAGGCTGAAGATAGGGCCCCATTCCCTTCTAGCTTGTAGGTTTCTGCTGAGAAACTGCTGTTAATCTGATAGGGCACCTGGTGCTTTTGTCTCACAGCTCTTAAGATTCTTTCCTTCATCTTAACTTTATGTAACCTGATGATGAAGTACTTAGGTGATGATCTTTTTGCGATGAATTTCTCAGATGTTCTTTGTGCTTCTTGTATTTGGGTGTCTAGGTCTCTAGCAAGGCTGGGGAAGTTTTCCTCTATTATTCCTTCAAATATGTTTTCCAAACTTTTAGATTTCTCTTCTTCTTCAAGAACACTCATTATCCTTAGGTTTTGTTGCTTAACATAATCCCAGACTTCTTGGAGGCTTTGTTCATATTTTCTTATTCTTTTTTCTTTGTCTTTGTTAGATTGGGTTAATTCAAAGACCTTGTCTTCGAGCTCTGAATTTCTTTCTTCTACTTGTTCAATTCTATTCCTGAGACTTTCCAAAGTATTTTGTATTTCTTTTTTTCTTTTCTTTTCTTTTCTTTCTTTTCTTTCTTTCTTCCTTTCTTTTTTTGTTTTTAAGACGGAATCTTGCTCCATCACCCAGGCTGGAATAGAGTGGTATGATCTCAGCTCACGGCAACCTCCACCTCTGAGGTTCAAGCGATTCTCCTGCCTCAGACCCCCCGAGTAGCTGGGATTACAGGTGCGCACCACAGTGCCTGGCTAGTTTTTGTGTTTTTTTAGTAGAGACGGGGTTTCACCATGTTGGTCAGGCTGGTCTCAAACTCCTGACCTCAGGTGATCCGCCCACCTCCCAAAGTGCTAAGATTACAGGCATGAGCCACCACTACCAGCCAGCATTTTGCATTTCTCTAAGTGTGTCTATTGTTTCCTGAAGTTTGCATTGTTTTTTATGTTATCTATTTCCTTGAATATTTCTCCCTTCACTTCTTGTGTCATTTTTTAGATTTCCTTGCACTGGGCTTCACCTTTCTCTATTGTCTCCCTGATTAGCTTAATAACTAACCTCCCGAATTCTTTTTTAGGTAAATCAGGGATTCCTTCTTGGTTTGGGTCCATTGCTGGTGAGCTACTGTGATTTTTTGGGGGTGTTAAATAACTTTATTTTGTCATATTACCAGAGTTGGTTTTCTGGTTCCTTCTCATTTGGGTAGGCTCTGTCAGAGGGAGGGTCTAAGGCTGAAGGCTATTGTTCAGATTCTTTTATCTCACAGGGTGTTCCCTTGATGTATTACTCTTGCCCTTTTCCTGTGGGTGTGGCTTCCTGAGAGCCAAGCTGTAGTGATTGTTATCTCTCTTCTGGATCTAGCCACCTAGGAAGTCTACCAGGCTCTAGGCTGGTACTGGGGGTTGCCTGCATAGAGTCCTGTGATGTGAACTGTCTGTGGGTCTCTCAGTGGTGGATACCAGCACAGTATTTGGGGTGTCTTCTGGGTCCTGCAGGAGGAATCCACTTCCTTCAGGTCACACCCCACTTTTGTGTATTGGATGTGGCTTCTGATGATGATGACAATGATAAGGATGCTTGCTCTCCTCCGCCCTGTGCAGGGTTCCCCTGGGCGCTGCACTCCTCCGCAGTCACTTTCCTCCTGACACCTGCCTCACTCTGATGTTTTCCATTCCAAAGTTTAAGTTCCAAATAGAATACATATTTTTTCTCCCTGACACATCATCTCCCCTGCACCCCACAACAAGCAAATATAAGAAAAACAGAAACCACTTCAATTGGTATCTCCATCCCCCACGAAACAACAAAACCCCACCAAACCATTCTTTCTCTGACAATTCCTACCCTTGGTGAATGGTACTACTTCCAACAACCCAGTCCCCAGGTCAGAAGATTTGGGCACTGGGAGAAAGGCACAGTGGGATGGGGGAAGATTGTGTACCTGAAAGGGTAGGGACAAAGGATTTCCATGAGGCCGAGGGATGTGCTCCTCCTGTTCATTATATTTCTACAAGACCTATAACAGTAATTGGCACTGAGTAATTGGTTAGTAAGTATTTGTCAGATTAAGCAGAAATTTGCTCAAACATAGAAATTATTGCCTAATCAAAAGGAGGGAATACATTACTATATCCTTTTGTTCTTTCCTTGACAGCATAAAGTTTGATCCACAGATTCTTGAACTGGTATGATTAGTACTTTGGTTCTGTTTCATCAAAGGCTGAATAGACTTTTGTGAGCTAGCTCCGAAATTTAAGCTGCATTTATAATAGGACTTCTGAGGGAAATGGTGTGTAGCATTTCAAACAGCCAATTTACAAACATGCTTTTGGAACACATCTTGTTTATAAAATTGGGGGTTCTCTGTATTCATTATGATAAATATTAAATGGATGTGTCAGATGCTAGACACTAAAGGTGTACTGAAGAAGGCAAGATTGCTTCCAGTGAGGTAAGTGAGAGAACTTTTCAAGATGGAGGATTTATGCAGAGCCTTTAAGAATAGGTAGGAGTTGGAAAGGCAGAGAGAAGGTAGAAGGGCAAACTAGATGATAGGAAAATTATGAGCAAATGCAAGAATTAACAAGGGGAACAAGAGGGTAATGAGTAAATGTTTAAGTTGTGCACAGAAATATCTGATATGTAGAAAACATGTTACCACAAGAGTAGCATTTTAGCAAGATTAACCTCAAGGTTATCTGTGGCATGATTTGGAGTTGGGCAAGACTGGAAACAGGAAAATCAATTAAGAGCCTATTTTGTAAGTCCTGACATGAGTTAATGGCCCAAACAAGAGTGGTAGTGAATATGCAAAGAAAATGGAAAAAGACAATAGGAAATGAATTATATTTTATTATTAATACTTCACAGAGCAAAAGATATATCCAGGTCTTTTGTTTTATAGCAAATGTATAAACTACAGTGGCATATTCTCTGAAATATTCATTAGTAAGGCCTTGTATTATTTCTGTTGAAGGTACTTTTGTTTATGTAAAAGACATATTGAATAATACATAATTATAATGACAGTTGACCTTTTCATTATTAAAAAGACACACTGGCATTTCTATTTAGAGAAAAACTGTGGATTAAAAATCTGAAAATCTCTCCCATTGTAAATAATTTGGAAGGCCCAGAGCAGTGACTCACACCTGCAATCCCAGCACTTTGGGAGGCCAAGGCAGGTGGATCACCTGAGGTCAGGAGTTCGAGACCAGCCTGGCCAACATGACAAAACCTCATCTCTACTAAAAACACAAAAATTAGCTGGGTGTGGTGGCGGGTGTCTGTAGTCCCAACTACTCGGGAGGCTGAGGCAAGAGAATCGCTTGAACCCAGGAGGCGGAGGTTGCAGTGAGCTGAGTTCGCACCGCTGCACTCCAGCCTGGGTGATAGAGCAAGACTCTCTCTCAATAACAAAATAAAACAAAAAGCACTAAAAAATCTTTTAGAAATTCAGGGTAAAATAAAACATATCCATGTACCAAAAATGAAGAAGGAATTGAAAACCAAAGTGGTGCCGGGGAAGATGATGTTATGGGTGCCTGAAGAGTTTGTTGGTCCTGTTAATCTAGAGCCTTGGGTTTACTCTTCAATGTAAGAGCAGGAGAGACCTTGGGCCAGTGACAGGTTAAATTCCCACATAATGCTAGACCTCTCAAAAAGTTGTGACCTCAAAAAAAAAGGGCTACCTAACAAAAATATGCCTACCAACACAGAAAGGCAAAAGAAAGCTTGATTTTCATGTATGCTCCACATAGACCAAAATAGTATCCTCTTAAAATTTGTAACCATAAGCCCTCATTTGTCATTTGAACTCACACACTTGTAGAACCCAGGAACGTTCCCACACTGAGAAATTAACCTAAAAATAGTAATCAAGGCCAGGCTGGGAAACCTCAAGGGTGCTTGGTGGAGGCAAACGCAGTATCTTTCTGGAGGGTACCTCTTACACCCTAGTTGCACATAAATTCCATACAGCAAGCAGAGCAGATAAAAACTTACCAAAGACACAAGGGAATAATCTACTATGAGTGAGAGTTAGCAGATATATCAAACAGTATGATCATATTTCAAGAACTTCAATTAATAGAAGTATTGGTTAGTTATTACAAAATCTTTTTTTTTGAGATGGAGTCTCACTCTTGTTGCCCAGGCTGGAGTGCAACCTCCACCTCCCAAGTTCAAGCGATTCTCCTGCCTCAGCCTCCCAAGTAGCTGGGATTACAGGTGCCAGCCACCAAGCCTGGCTAATTTTTAGTAGAGGGGAGGTTTCGCCATGTTGGCCAGGCTGGTCTCAAACTCCTGACCTCAGATGATCCACCTGCCTCGGCCTCCCAAAGTGCTGGGATTACAGGCGTGAGCCACTGCGCCCTGCCGACAAAATCTTTCTATACTTGTAGATTTCAAAAAAGAAATTAAAAACATTAGAAAATAACAAGTCATTAATTTTAAAAAAGGTATTTTGAGACCTCATTCTGGGCAGGTTATTGGGAAAGGGGAGAGTTGGGCACAAAGCAGGGCTAAGACGAATGTCTGGGAATTGTCAACACTTCAAACCTAGTGTCCAAGGGGCTAGTGTGAACTTCCATTCTATTCAATTAATGCTGATATTTAAAACATCAGCTTTTCTTAGTGAAACCTCATGACATGGATCTTCATTAAGTGGTGATAATTTGAGTAAAATGGTGGAAGAATAGTGGCTGTGAAATTCTGTTCAGTTGAAAGCAAGACTCTAGCCACCAGGTAGCAGGGGTGGAGGGGTCAGAGTAGGGGTGGAAGATAGCAGCTGACAAGGACTTGGGTGACTGTCAAGACCCTGGTCAAGAAGGCTTGAATGTAGGGAAGATGTATATACCAGCAGAGAAATGAGTTACAAGATAAATTGGGAATGAAGTCCTGTAATACAGATTAGGCATGCATGAGGAAGATAGAAAGCAGGAATGACATAGTTCAGGGTTGGAAATAGGAGTACCCTGGATACCAGACTTAGGTTAACATGGCTAGTACCAGACCCTACATGCTGATGGGAATGGAGTTTCCAATATGCTGCCAGGCTTTCTTGCTCAGATCTTGAGCAAATTTAGGGCCTAATGCTGGTTGGAGTTTCATGATGCAGGAACTGATACAACCAACTATATTTATATATCCACTTATCTCTAGATTATGCAATACCCTTAAGACTTAAAAAATGAAGACTCTTGCATTAGTACTGGTTAATAAAACAACTGTCATCCCTTTAACTTTCTTCAAAACATCATGCAAAATACTTCTTTTTGCAGACATGACTTCTATTTGAATGAATGTTGAATCTCAGTGAACACATTTATGATAAGTCTGTCCAATTCTGCTATCTGGCTTCCACTATCACTAAAATTTCTTTTAAGATGTTTATGAAAAAAAGTACTTTTTTGCTGAGAAAGTATCTTTACAGGAGTAATTTTTCATTTTAGAAAATTTTACTTTGAACTTTCCAAGATTTCCCCCCCAAGTTTAGAATGTTTTCTGTTTTAGAGATGGAATCCCAGTTGGCCCTCATCTCTCCACCCTAATGGCCTGCTGTATTGCTGTCCAGCTGTCCAGATGAGCTGCTCTTTTCTTTCTGGAAATAGCCTGCAGCTTCCCTACTCCTAGGGTTGAGGGTTTGCTTCTGAGAACCACAAGGTCGTTCTGGCGCTTTTGGGTCAGATCTCTTGGGAACTGATGCTGCCAAATTGCATTTGAGATTCCAAATTCTCCTGGACCCTTGACTCAAATGGCTCCTTGTTCTTCCCCGCTGCCCTCCACAGAGCCCTCCTCCTCCTCAGCCCATTCTCTTGCTGTCTCCATCTCAGTCTCCAGCTCATAGTTCCTGCTTTAGAGGAGTTTCAGCGTTCTGTTCAGCCGGGGCTGTGCAAAATGCTAGGGGTACCAGCAATCTTCCAGAGTTAGAAAGTGCTGTTTTCCATAAATAAAAATAGGATTCTGAGCTTTGACATTTGACTTTGAAGGCAGAGAGAAAGTTAAGGAAGATTAGTTTACAGTGTGCTCTAAAATTTCCAAAGTGTGTTCCATGATACATCTCATCTTGAGAAATGCCTAGGAGAAAAACAAGCTAGGTCAAAGTACTTCAGGTGAAATTGGTTAAAGAAATTTATAGAAATCTGCATACTATCCTTGTTCATAGAAATTTACAATCCACAGCAGCATGCTAACAGCCCTGAGAAGCCCTGTAGTAAGGCAACCTGTCTGACTTTGATTAATACAACGTTTTCCAAACTTTTTGACCTCTGCAACTTTTTTTGGACTAATACATATTATCATCCAGAAGCAGCTAGAATGATGGGGACCACACTTTGGAAAACACTAGAACCACTTGCATCTAACGGCATTGACTCAGGCCTTATTTCCTTTGCAGCTACTGTTGTCTTGCCAGAGAAGCTCATTTTCCCCTTCTGGACCTTTCTTCTTTCTTGGTCTCTGTGATGTTCCTTATTCTAGTGCTCCTCCTACCTCCTCATGGTGTCCTAAACCTGGGTGTTCTCCAAGGACCAGGCCTCAGCTCAGTTTTTTCTTTTCTTCCTTAGGGGTCACATTCTATATATTGTCTTCAATCATCACTCATATTTGGACTTAAAAAAATGAATCCCTACTATCTCTCCAAGCTCTAGTGCTGCGTCTCAAAATGCCCCAGAATGTTTTCACTTGTATATTTTGCTGGCACCTCAAATTCAACAGATTTATATCTCACTTTCCATAAAATGCAGGGTTTTTTTTTTTTTTTTTGCCTTCCCCCAAGGACTAGTCACTTTGGCTATGATTTTTGTGGACAATATTTTTTAGAAATATTAAATAAGGACTTCATTTGAATAGAACCCTGTCATTTGGCATTATTTTTTGCTGACATAGACATTGGTGGGGGGAAAAGCTCCTCAAAATCTAGCACTTTCAGCCCTGCATTATGTACTATGGATACTAGATTAAGAGAAACTATGATGTTAAGAAATGATATCACTATTAATGTCCTTTTTTAAAATCACAAAGGATAACCTCTATTTAGTCACCAAAGTTAACTATTTAACATTTAAAATACAAGGCAAAATGTTAAAAATGAATAGCCTTCATATACATAACCAGTAACCAATTACAGTCCATAAAGATACAGAAAAATCCCATTTTAATAGCAATAAGGAAGATGAAAAACTCAGGAATAAACATAATACGAAATATGAAAAACCTAGATGTGAACAATTTAAAACACTCCTGAAAGCCAGAAAAGTAGATGTGTGCAAATGGAAAGACAATCTCTATTCTTGGGTAAGATGAGTCAATATTATAGACATGTCAGTTATCCTTAAATCAATTTACAGATTTAATGCAATCTCAAAAAAATTACCAAGAAGCTTTTTTATTGAGTTATACAAGTTGACACAAAGTTCATGTGGAAAAACAAACATGCAAGAATAGTCAGGATAACACTGAAAAACAAAAACTACAAGAAAAGAAAAACACTGAAGAAGATAAAGTACTTCATGTAAAAAGGGGGTTTTAAGAAAATAAGCATTTATCTGCCTGCTTTTGCAAAAGGAATGCAGGAGGGATAAACCAAAAACAATGAGATTGGTTACCTACAGGCAGTGGACAAAGATGGGGTGGAAAGATGTGTAGGAAGAATGAGGGGAGAGTGCCACTTCTCTGTGTAGACCTTTTGTTTTTGCTTTGCTTTGTTTTTGAGATAGGGTCTGGCTCCGTCACCTGGGCTGGATTGCAGTGGTATCATGATGGCTCACTACAGCCTCGAACCCCGAGGCTCAAGCAATCCTCTCACTTCAGCCTTTGGAGTAGCTGGTACTACAGGTACGCACCACCACACCTGGCTAATTTTTTGTTTTTTGAGACAGAGTCTTGCTCTGTTGCCAGGCTGAAGTGCAGTGGTGCAATTGCGGCTCACTGCAACACCCGCCTCCCACGTTCAAGCAATTCTCCTGCCTCAGCCTCCTGAGTAGCTAGGACTACAGGTGCGTGCCACCATGCCCAGCTAATTTTTGTATTCTTAGTAGAGATGGCGCTTCACCAAGTTGGCCAGGCTGGGCTCCTGACCTCAGGTGATCCACCTCCCTCGGCCTCCAAAAGTGCTGGGATTACAGGCGTGAGCCACCACGCCCGGCCCGCCTGGCTAATTTAAAAAATTTTTTGTACAGGTGGGGGTGTTACTATGTTGTTCAGGCTGGTCTTGAACTCATGGGCTTAAGTGATCCTTCTGCCCAGGCCTCCCAAAGCCCTGGGATTACAGGCCTGAGCCACCATGCCAGGACTGTACATCTTTCTGTATAGCTCTGACTGTCATAAACATGGTAACAGCCCACATATGCACCTCCCCAAATAAATAATTAAAATCATCCAGGATGTGGGGGAACCCCAAATGGAATATGAAGAGTGGTAGATGAAACTAAGTGTATTAAATGAATAACATAATCACACTGAAGTAAGTGGGGAAGGAAAGAACTAACTTGAATGTCCTTGGAAAATAGTATTTTGACTATAAACTGTAAGATGAAAGACCAAAAACCTGGATAGAAATATTGTACTCTAATTAGTAAATTTGTTTCTTGGGGAGATTGGTTTGCAATTCTTAAAGTGCTTTATGTGTACACATTACTATGACTGAACAAATAAAAAAATACATTGTGGATAATGAGAGCCAGGTTTCCCACTGTCAGAGAAAAAATTTACAAATAAGGAAAGAGGGGAAGGCTAAGAATGAACTTTGTGTTGGATTAAAATGGAAGGTATCAGTATAAACTCATGGTTTTATATACACATACATGCACAGATATTTTTAGAAATAAATGCAGACGTGTGAGAGTGTGTTAAAATACACACGTAAAACCTGTCTTTCTGGGCTGAGAAGACCTGAAAGAAATGATGACTCAGGAACACTGGGCATACCTAAGAAACTGATATTGGTTTCTTTTCTTTTCCGTTCTTTTATTTTTTTATTTTTTTTTTGTGAGATGCAGTCTCACTCTGTGGCCCAGGCTGGAGTACAGTGACACAATCTTGGCTCACTGCAACCTCTGCATCCCAAGTTCAGGCAAGTCCCTTGCCTCAGCCTCCTGAGTAGCTGGGATTACAGGTGCGCACCACCACACCTGGCTAATTTTTTTGTGTTTTTAATAGAGATGGGGTTTCGCTATGTTGGCCAGGATGGCGTATAACTCCTGACTTCATGTGATCTGCCTGCCTTGGCCTCCCGAAGTGCTGGGATTACAGGTGTGAGCCACCACGCCTCTCCCAGATCTTGGTTTCTAAATATCATTCTCCATTGAAAGAAACCAAGGCTCCTTGGAAAATGATTGCTTCTGTGTCTGGGGCAGGGAAAGTAGAAAATTAGTCTAGAATATCTTCTAGCACCAGTAAATAAGGAAATAAAGAATTGCTCAAAAGACAATACGGGCATTTTTGGAAGGACACAGAAATCAACTTGAAAGATAGCCAATTGACCAATCTGGGAAAATTTGAGCAAAAAAAAAAAAAAGTTACTTTTTGATTATAACCAAAAGAATTCCTGAAATAAACACCCGTACATTTATACTGATATAAATAATCAAATAAATAAATAAAGGGGGAGAAGGCACAACTCTTCTTTACAAGTAGAATTTAAATGAATAAATGTGGAAAAAATGTTGAAAATATTACAGAAAGTCACCATAGGCAAACACCAAAGCAATCATTGTTGCAGGCAAGAACCATCCACCAATACTAAAGTTGCTGGACAAAAGTATGATTACAAACAGGATTTTTCATCGTTTCAATGTAGCTCCCACAATGTGCTTATTAATTACAAAGAAAAGAAAGTTACTTTATAATGGAGAAGCCTGCCAGATACTACCTTAACTAAGTGAGCACATTTAACATTACCAGTAATAAAATATATTGACGTGTACCCTGTAACATGATGTACTGGCAAAGGCACAATGTCGCTTCAATGGTATGCTTACCAAAAACATGTAACCTCAATTTATCATGAGAAATATCAGGCAAACTCAAATTAAGAGACATTGCGCAAAAGAACTGATTAGTATTTATCAAAAGTGTCAATGTCATAGAAGACAAAGATAAAAGAAAAACCGAGGAACTGTCACTGATTGGAAACTAGGGACATGACAACTAAATGCAATGTGAGATCCTGGACCAGAAGAAGGAAGTTAGTGGGAAAATGGAAGAAATTAGAATAAACTTTGTAGATTGGTCAATTGTATTATAATTTCCTGGTTTCAATAATTTTACTATGCTATATTTTATACTTAACAAATACATGTACATTTTACAAATACAAGTACACTACATTTACAAATGCCACTTTGTATTTACATAAAATAAAAAATTCTATTTCTCTATTAGATATTAACATTAGAGAAATCTGAATGAAGGGCATATGAGAATTATCTGTACAATGTTTGCCACTTTTCTATAAGTCTAAAATTATTCAAAATAAAAGTTAAAGACAATTAGATAAATTAGAAAATAATTTTCAGCTATTAGAAGTAAATAATACTCAAGAACTGAAATTAAAAGAAATCTAGTGAAAAGGCAATGATATTTAATTTAATTTTTGACCTGTTACAGTATATTTTAATCCAATTTACATTTTCTTTAAAGTATTTTCTATGTAGCAGAGTAGCACAGTAGAAGCATGCTGGGCCCATAAAGTATTTTCTTATGACAACATAATTTGGCAGGGCTGGTAAGCGTAATGCGTTTTCTAGTATGCCCATTTTTTCCTAAAATCCTGCGTCTTGCTGTTAACATATGGTTCAACATGATAATGGGCATTAAGGAAAAGTTGAGAGATATAAGAAAAATATATAGGTTACTTAAATGCCTTTAAATTGTTGTTAGAGACCAAAGTAAATTTATTATTATTTTTAAAAAGTAAAGTATTATCTTTGTTTACCCTGACTTCATTTCATTTTAAGACACTAAAATTGTTTTCCATATTTGCATTTTTGTATGTGCACAACTATACTCCTAGATATATAAGCTAGTTCTCTTTTCTCAGCTGTGTAGGGATCTAGTTACAAATCCCCTGGAGAAAACTGGTTGAGGGAGTTGGGTGGAGAAATTGAATTCTCTGATCCTTTCCTAAGCTAGTGAAAAGCCTTCTTGAGTTTTTAATACTTCAGCCTTAGATTGCAGTGTAGATGCAACTAATGTGCTTGGAGTGCTCCATACAAAAAGTATCCTTTTTTTTCCTGAACTGGAGGAGTAGCCTGACAGCACTATCAGCATTTTAAATACAACTTTAAACAAAGCAGAGGCAGATAGGATTTTTAATACTTGGAATTAGGTTCTTTACTTGCAGTAAAATGCAGACAAAACTAAATAGAAGATAAAGTTCATGTGGATTCATGTGAATAGCTGGGTTCAACAGGGAAGAGAAGAATATTCAGTCAATTAAAAAAATCCAGAGAAAAAATGGAAACGATTGCTGTGATTGGCAGGAGGAACTACTATCTGATATTAGTTGTTTTTATTCCTTTTGAGTTTCTGTGCTTTATTTCTGGGATACTGTTAAGAAAAAGAAAAAGGAAGTTGGCAAGATACCAAATATTTCATACTAACCAGCAGCTTAAAATGGTTGCTTTCAATAATGTTGAAGAGTTATATGGTGTGATGTTTTCATTTTATGTAGAAAGGAAGAAATCGCTATGAATAAAGCATGTTGTGCCTCTGAGGAACTGTGAGGTTCAAGCATGTGCCAAAACAAGTTTGGTCATTACTCTTGTGAACGCTGAGATATTTAATGAGGTTTCAAATATCTGAAATTACTGAAGGTGCATTTTCTATCAACCCAGTTAGTTATTTTTCAGATATCCAAATTTCGGAAAGTCATTTGGTATCCTGGCAAGGACATATCACTCACCCTGAAGAGTGTGGTAGCTGTGCAACATGGCAACATAAAACCTCTCTTAGATAACGTTGCCTGTAACTTTGAATGTGTTTGTACACTCTTTCAGTAGCATGTATTACACTGTGTTGAAATGGCCTGTTTGCTTGACCATCTTCTCAATTGGATAGCAAATCCCTGGAGAGCAGACGCTGACTTCCATTCACCATGTATCTCTAGACGTTAAGGACCCAACACTCCAAAATGAGATTCAATAATTACCTGAAGAATGAATGAGTGAATAAATCTCATTCCCTACTATAGATTCTGATTTGAACAGAAGGCAAAGGAAAATGGTGATGACCACGCTGTTTTGCATCAAATCACATATCCAGATGTGTCTTGCCCATTTGTATACAGTCTTTTTTTTTTTTTTTTTTTTTTTTTTTTTTTTTGAGATAGAGTCTCCTTCTTTTGCCCAGGCTAGAGTGCAGTGGCACGATCTCTGCTCACCACAAACTCTGCCTTCCGGGTTCACGCCATTCTCCTGCCTCAGCCTCCCGAGTAGCTGGGATTACAGGCGCCCACCACCACGCCTGACTAATTTTTTGTATTTTTAGTAGAGACGGGGTTTCATCGTGTCTCCTGACCTCATGATCTGCCTGCCTTGGCCTCCCAAAGTGCTGGGATTACAAGTGTGAGCCACAGCGCCCGGCCAGTATAGAGTCTCAAGTAAGAATAATCAAACAATAATGTATTTGGTGGTGGTTCTGTCTGCACATGTTCTCTCATTATTACCATAAGAGTGAATCTCTGCTATGGAACATCAAACATGGAGCTGGTTAGAAATAGCCTGTCAGTGGTATAATTAATAGGCTGTCTATTATGCAAGACCTAGATGCAGACAGGTTAGAGCACTTGCTATATTAGTCACTTTTAAAGAAGTTCTACCCAGTGTGACAAAATGCCTTTTTCCCCCAAATGGTAAAAGTGGCATAAAAATATTCCAGGAAGTTTAGAAGGCAGCAAAAATAAAAATAAAAATCCCATGTTGCCTTGATACAACAATGTTACCACATTTCAGAAATCCCATCCAGTTTTTTTATATACATGCTTTTTGCATACTTGTATTCACAAGAAAATACATTTTGCATTCTGCTGTTTTTCCTTAACATTGCATCATTTACATTTTTCATGCTATTACATGAATTTCATACATATTAATTATAGCTTCAGAAAGAAAGTATATCCTTGTTAGCCAGGTCTGGAAGCACAATATACACCAAAGGATGAGGCAATTGTATGTGTGTTTTTTGCTTTATCTTAAAAATGTTAAATTTATTGCTATGGTGATTTGGTGTTGACTATTTTTGTTAGCGTTGTTTAGGGTTAATTATATTTATGAAACAAGGTAGTTATTTTCACATGTATATAATACTTCTATTGAAGGCATCTTCAGTTCTGTTCCTCTTGATTAACCCAATTATCTGAATTCCTCCTCCTGCCCACCCCAGGGGTTGTAATTAATGCATCATTAGATTTTACTACTTCTTTCATAGAAATGAAAAATATTAAAAGGCTTAGATGACTTGTCCAAGTTTTAAAACAAGAGTATCCATAGTAGAGCACTACAATTCTTGTATATATACATATATATGTATATATACATACACATATCTATACACACATACATATATATGTGTGTATGTGTGTGTATACATATATATATTTTGAGACAGGGTCTCACTCTGTCATCCCGGCTGGAATGCAGTGGTGCAATCACAGCTCACTGCAGCCTCAAGCAGATCCTCCCATCAGGTGCATACCACCACACTGGGCTAATTTTGGTATTTTTTGTAAAGATGGGGTTTTAGTATGTTGCCCGGGCTGGTCTGGAACCTGCCTCAACCTCCCAAAGTGCAGGGATTACAGGCGTGAGCCACCTCACCCGACCTCAAGCATATTTTCTCCCATTTTCCTTCTTGTCACAGGTCGCATTTCCCCCTGGCCTGGTAAATCATTCAGCCCGTTCACTTGGACAAAGTAATTAATCCAGAGTGAGACCATGCAAGCAAGGACAATTAAAATTCTTCCCTGAAATGAATACAGCATAAGGAAGTTGGAAGAGAGTAACTCTTTACTCTTGGGTTGCCAAGCCTGGAAGATGTCAAGTTGGTGCTGCTGGCTGCTATTTTTTCTGCCATCTGAGAGAAGGCGTGTCTTCAGTTAAAAATAATAAAGCTGAACAGAGATGAGAGATAGACAACTGGAAGACTAAGCTATTGGTTCCTAGAACCCTCCATTCTGTTCCGTGAATTATTTCTGTATCATTTCTTCCACTATGAGGCAATAAAATTAAACTTTCTTAAGCTGAGTTTAATTGTGTGTGTATTTTTTTTATAACTTACAACCAGAAAAGTCCTAACTAATACAGTTTCTGTAACTGTAGATAAGACATTACCACCAGCAGCAAAGAGCAGTCAATAGAGTAAAAAGATTCAGCTCCCTATAATATGGTAAAGCTATGAAAATGAGGCAACACACAGGCTGAAGGTGGAAGAATATTTTGGAAATCTAGCATCTGAATGTATTTTGAAAAGCAGTTAATATTTGAAGAATCTAGGTCCACTACAATCAATATTGTAGATATTTCCCAAAGCATGGTCAAATATGCCATAGTTTATGTCAGAGTGTGCTAGCCTAACACAGGGGGTAAGAACAGAAAGCGATAAAAAGGTAATAATGTAACAGTCCTGAGTTGGTTATAATTTCTTAGGAATTATAAACGGAGAAAAGGAGTTGAGGGATATAAGGATGAATGACTGTCACATTTATCTACCCTTTAAAAAATATCTTTGTAAACCTTATATATTAGATTGCTTATAGTTGTCTACAGCTTGTTTCTAAAGCAGTAAAGAGTATTAACAGAGGAACTTAAGGCACTGAAGCATAACATTGTTACTGATATGGTTTGGATTTGTATCCCTGCTCAAATCTCATGTACAATTGGAGGAGAGGCCTGGTGGGAGGTGATTGGATCTTGGGGGCAGATTTCCCCCTTGCTATTTTTGTGATAGTAAGTGAGTTTTCATGATATCTGATCCTTTGAAGGTGTGGGGCACTTCTCCCTTCTCTCTCTCTTCCTCCTGCTCCACCATGGTAAGACATGCTTTCTTCCCCTTTGCCTTCCACCATGATTGTAAGTTTCCTGAGGCCTCCCAGTCATGCTTCCTGTTCAGACTGCAGACTGTGAATCAATTAAACCTCTTTTCTCTATAAATTACCCAGTCTCAGGTAGTTCTTTATAGCAGTGTGAGAATGAATTAATACAGTTACTTCAGCGTTTTTAACTGTATTAACACTCTATTTGGGTTGATTGATTTAACCATAGTTAATTCCGTTGATGGGGTATGAGGAGTAATTTGATAAAAAGGTCTGAATTTATATATTGTTCTCAAGTAAATAGTAATTTTAAAGGAATCATAGACAAAAATGTTACCTTGCTGACACCTTTTTAAAAATAAAATATTTACCTTAAAATATTTTTTTTTTTTTTGAGACGGAGTCTTGCTGTGTTGCCCAGGCTGGAGTGCAGTGGCCGGATCTTGGCTCACTGCAAGCTCCGCCTCCCAGGTTTAGGCCATTCTCCTGCCTCAGCCTCCGGAGTAGCTGGGACTACAGACGCCCACCACCTCGCCCGGCTAGTTTTTTGTATTTTTTAGTAGAGACGGGGTTTCACCATGTTAGCCAGGATGGTCTCGATCTCCTGACCTCGTGATCCGCCCTTCTTGGCCTCCCAAAGTGCTGGGATTAAAGGCTTGAGCCACCGTGCCCGGCCTACCTTAAAATTTTAACATTCTGTCAGAGAAAATTAAAATGTAGATAAAATAGCTTAGTATTTTAATCTTAATAAAGTGTATATTCATCATAATATTTTCTTATATTTGATTATTTTCTTATATTTAATACAGCAACGTAAAAGTCTAGATTAGGGACATGAAAATATTGTATAATAGTTTTGCAAGAAAGTGATTTTATTAGGGCAAGTAACAAGACTGTTAATGTCACGCATTGATATTTTATTTTAAAAATTGGGTAATTATTTTTTTAGTAACATATGGATTCCCCAGCACTTTTGTTTTATAACCTCATTCTTAAAAATTCTGGTGGCTTGTTTTCTTGTATTTCCCTCAATTGTGGTGATCTTAAACAGATCTTGAGTTTTAAATCTGCCATTCATTCTAATACAGATGTGTAAATATATTTTCTCCAGTTGCCTATTTATTACAAAGACAGTTTATTTGTGGGCACCATACAGACATCTGCATTTTATTGGACTTAATTTTTGGTAATAAAGACCTCCCACATTACAGATTCTTTGCAGCCTAAATGTGCCTGTGTGGGAAGCAAAAGAACCATCAGTCAGGGTGAAAAAGTGAATCCATATGGTGCTCATGATTCTACTTCCCTGGCTTAAATGAAGAAAGAGTTGAGTATAGACAATGCCCCCAGCACGTCTCTGTTTTTTTTTTCTAAAAAGCATGCTGCTATGGTTTGAATGTTTGTGTCCCTCAACAACTCATATGTTGAAACTTAATTGCCAATGTGATAGTATTAAAAAGAGATGGGGAATTTAGGAGGTAATTAGGTCAAGAGGGCTCTGCCCTTGTGTATGGGATTAGTGTCATCATGAAAGAGGCCCAAGGGAGTTTATTTGCCCCTTTTGCCTTCTGCCATGTGAGGACATGTCCAAGGTGCTATCTATGAGAACTGGGACCACCAAGACACTCGATCTACTGGTGCCTTGATCATGGACTTTCCAACCTCCGAAAGTGAGGGCTGTACATTTCTGTTCATAAATTATCCAGACTAAGATATTTTGTTAGAGCAGCCCTAATGGACTAAGGCACTTGCCATAATAAAGAAGATTGGTGTCAGTTCCAAACCAGTACCTTTGAGTCAGCTCAGTTCATGCATGTACCATGCATCAAGCCATGGGTACTTAACTTAAATTTTAAGGGCACGTTCTATTTTGCCTCTAATCTTGCTCTGTTTCTCTTGCATCTGTGTCTAGTCTCTGGCTCTTTCCGGTCTCTTCCACTTTGGGGCTCACTTCTACCCTTTGGATATGTTTGATTTTGGTTTCCCCAGCTGAATCTTCATTACTTTCCCGGGACTTTGGCTTAAGTTCCCACACAGGCCCTATGATACGGAGAAATCTGAAACTTCAAATCTGTCAAAAAGAAGTCAAAATATTGTGTCTTCAGCTTTATAAAAACGACAAACCAAAATTGATAATAAAACTTAAAGCGATGATATGTCTTCTTCGTTATTACAGTTATACACAATTCTCCACTGTGAGGAGAACAGACAGGGCCAGAAAGCTTTTCTTTTGATTGATAACAAAGTACCTGAAACAGCTCATTTCTCTTGGTCAATAATACCTACGGGATGAGGAGGAAATTGAATCTCATGTATTCATTACCATCAGTGTTACCTCTCTCTGCACAAACAAGAAAAACCTATTAATATTACCTTCCCTGTATTTCTACCATTCACAGCTGTTTGTCAACTCTGAATTTCAGCTATAGAGAAGACACTACTTCCTAAGACACTGCTGTGTTCATGTTAGTGTAAATTATTGGGTAAATTTAAATGCAGTTTAAGAAGCTTCCTTTTGCTGAGGGAAATGAAAATATGACTTAACCTTAAAAAACATTATGGGGCTGGGCATGGTGGCTCACGTCTGTAATTCCAGCACTTTGGGAAGCCAAGGTGGGTGGATCACGAGGTCAGGAGTTCGAAACCAGCCTGGCCAACACAGTGAAACCTGGTCTCTACTAAAAATACAAAAATTAGCCGGGCATGGTGGCACACGCCCGTAATCTCAGCTATTTGGGCGGCCAAGGCAGGAGAATCACTTGAACCGCCTAGGTGACAGAGTAAGACTCTGTCTCAAAAAAAAAAAAAAAAAAAATCATGTTAAGACAAGGTCCTACTGGATTAGGGTGGGGGTCCCTAACACAATGACCCACGTGTTATTTCTCAAGAAGAGAGAAATCTGAACACATTGACATGCAGGGGGAATGCCATGTGATGTGGTGGCAGAAACTGGAGTGATGTATCTACAAGCCAAGGTACATGGAAGATTGCCGGCAACCCCCTTCTCTGGAGCCTTGCAAGACAGCATAGCCCTGCTGACACCTTGATTTCAGACTTCTAGCCTCCAGAATTGTGAGAATGAATTTCTGTTGTTTAGCCAACCAGTTTGTGGTAATCTGGCAGCTCTGGGAAACCAACACACTAGTTAAGGAGGCAGAACAAACAGTAATAGAGATCTATGGATAAAAAGAATGGAAATATAGCTTTCTAAATGTCATGGACAGTAATTCTTAGAATACAGGTTTCCTTTGCAAAAATCTAGTAAGCCGTCTGACATTTTGATTTACTGTGTGATTTAAAATGAGTTACCTAACCTCTCTGAACCTGTTTCTCATCAGTGAAGGGGACTTTGGGTTACCAGCTCTGAAGCCTGTCCCATTTGTAATACCACCAATCTGTAATTGTGTAATTTAAGAAGCTATTAGGTTAAGAGAAAGTCACTAAGGGAATTTAGTTTCTCCTCTGTCTGCCCTGTTCACCCCCGAAGGTGACGAGTGTGTGAAACTAAAGTATCTTATTCTCCAAGCTGAGCATCATTTCGGGTATATGTAGTTGAAGGACAAATTATCTTCTGGCTTAGGTGCTGCTCAAGCCTCCTTTCTGCCAAGCATGTTTGAATATATAAAAAAATGAACACCAATGTCTACCCACGGACTAATCAACCCAGCAATATAATGGAAAAGAGGGAATTCACGCAGCCTTGAATCTGGGCCTCAGAGGACTGCCTGGGCAGGCGGTTTAAACTCCTTAAGCCTATATTCTTATCCGTAAAATGGCGATATTATTACTTCAATGGGTTGTTGAGAGGACGAAGTCAAATAGAATATATGTATATATATGTATATATGTGTATATATTATATGTGTGTATATGTGTGTGTGTGTATGTATATATGTCTGTGTAGATATATGTATGTAAGTGCCTAGTATCCAGTGGGCGTTTACAAATGTTACTTGCTTACAAAATTCTGGCTTACAGAAAGTACGCTAAAAAATCTCCCAGATCCCCCTGCCAGTCCCCTGGGTGGGAGACTACTTGGGTACTTCGCTTCCATCTGCGAAGCCCCAACACAGAGCCTGGAATCGGCGGGACGCAGCTCCCAGCGCCTGCGCCCGGCAGGACCGCGCGGGGGCGGGGCCGGCGGAAGCGCTCGAGTGTCGTTGTCGGCTGCGCCGGAAGTTCCTAGCCGGGCCTGGCGGTAACCTTCGGGGCGTCACTGTAGTTGCCGCTGCTGCTGCAGTGGGCTTTGCGGGGCTGAACCTCGGCGGGGCTAGGCTCGTTAACTGCCGAGAGTCGCCAGGTTTGCGGTGGAGGACGCTGAGGCGCGTGGGGGGCAGGCACACGGGCGCAGGGCCTCCCAGCCGACATGTCTCTAGTGGCGGAAGCCTTCGTCTCCCAGATTGCAGGTAGCGCGGATGGCCGTAGACCCAGAAGGTGGCGGCGCGGTCTCGGGCAGCCGCGTGGGGTACAGGGCTGGAGCATTCCTCCACCCTTGTGGCATTATACGCTGAACCCAGCCCGGAGGGTGGAGGCAGGGACGGACTACCAACCTTATCTCACGTGGAGACACTTGGCCAAGGTCACTCACTCCGCAGGAGCTGGAGTCCCGTCTCCTTCCCTTGGGCGGTACTTTGTCCCACCTCCCCATGCCGTTGGGAGGTGCTGGAGTATGAGGAGGCGGCCTTGGATTGTGGGGGGCGTGACCACAGGGGCAAGCATCTGAACGCTTCAGTCTAAGAGTAGGGGTAGTTTCTGGGTCTTGGTACCCAAAGTTAAGGTGACTGTCACTAATCAGTTGTTACCTATTGTTGTTGAGGGAACATCAGACTTCTTGCTTCCTCTCCCAGCGACACGGTAGTGCCATTTGCTAAGACTCTAGGAGTTATTTATTTATTTATTTTTTGAGACGGAGTTTTTCTTTTGTCACCGAGGTTGGAGTGCAGTGGCGTGACCTGGGTTCCCTGCAACCTCCGCTTCCCGGGTTCAAGCAATTCTCCTGCCTTAGCCTCCCGAGTAGTTGGGATTATGGGCACCAGCCACCACGTCTGCGCGTATTCATTGAAATCTTTTTAAATCTGCATGTACTTTAAAGAAATACCTTAGAGTCGGTGCACTGAAAATGACTGATGTATATAGATTTCTGATTTCTCTTATTGAGGTTCTTATTTATTGCCATGAAAGAAATTAAATATTGTTGAGAAAGTGAGGAGACCAAACATAGGTACTTTGAGATATAGGCTGATAGAATTAGTCCTAACTCCCTAGCAGTGTTTTCAACATGAGTACAGTTATGAAGACAGTCACCACAATAAATAGGTACATTTGAAGTAATAAGATAGTATTTTGGAAATGGGAAGTACAGAATGTGTCATAAAATTTGCCGGAATGCTTTTTACTGTTTTGCGTTTGTGTAAACGTACATTTCTTTTTTTTCCTTCTTCACTTGAAAATATTATTTTCTAGAAGAGAGAAGCTCCTACTAGATTGCAAGCTTCTTGAAAGTAGGGATCAAACTTATTTTATTCCCCATTGTATTCATAGTCAGTTGGTGCTCAGTAAATATTTGTAACCCAAATCAATGACTAATCTTGAGATTTCAAGGAATGATTATTTCCATTTTTACCATTCATATTGAAAACAAAATCAGGCTTATATAGTTAGATCAGCGATTTAATTTAGTTTGCTACTATGTTAAAAAAAAAAAAACTTCACAGTGTATGTTGAGAGTGGTTCATTATGTGCATGTGTCCTAATGTGTGATTTCTTTTAATGAGAAAATGATGAATGTCTTTTAATAAACTTTTGATACTGCTTTAAGTAGTGACGTTTAAACATTTCTAGGCATTTTGTCTGTCTGCCGTCTTAGCTATTTGTAGTGATCTGTTACTCTAGGAGGAAGCATTGAAAGATGGATAATTCAATAAATGGTGTTGGAACAACTTGTAAGTCATTACACCATATGAATAAATTCCAGATAGATTAAAGATCTAAATATAAAACAACAAAATTGTAATAAAATAATTAGGGGAAAACAGATTATTTTAATAATTCTTGGATAGCAGAAGAGGTCTAAGCAAAACTTAAGAATTCATAATCCATAAGAGAAAAAAATTGGCAGATTTGATTGCAGAAAGAATTTTAAAACTTTGATAAAAGACATCTTAAGTTAGTACAAATAAGAAGAAGACAAACCAACAGAATCAAGGACAAAGATTGGAACAGACATTTCACAAAAGGGTGAAATATAGATGGACAGTGAACAGATGAAAAGATGTTCTGTGTCACTAATAATGTATAGCATCCTCCCGCCCCCCCATCAGATGGACAAAAGTGAATATGATTTCTAGTACTAATAGGGCATGGGGAAAACAGTTACTCTCAAACTATTGGTTCTGTAAGTTAGTATTACTTTTTGGGAACTTAATGTAGCAATATTTATTAAAATGACATTCTCTGTCCTGAAAATTCTACTTATGGGGGTTTACCTGATAGAAATGTAAAGACCAGTACTTAAAGAAATATACAATGATATTAATTGCAGCATTATTTGTAATAGCGAAAAATTAGAAATGTTTTAAATATATATCAAATTATTGTGTACCAGTCCAGCAATTCCACTTATGGTCATGTATCCAAAGGGATTGTGAAATTGTCTAAGAGGTATGTGCACTCCCATGTTCATTGCAGCAGTATTTACAATAGCCAAGATGTGGAAGCCACCCAGGTGTTTATCAGTGGATGAATGGATAAAGAAAATGTATATAAGATACAGTGGAATACTATTCAGCCTTAAAAAAGAAGGAAACCCTATCATTTGTGATAGAATGGATGGATCTGGAGGACATTATGCTAAATGAAATAAGCTAGACAGAAAGATAGTGATCTAAAATCTAATCTTTTTAGGGAAATCTAAGAAAGTTGATCTCCTAGAAACAGAATACAAAGGCGGTTACCAGAGGCTGAGGGGACAGAGGTGGGAGATGGGGAAGAGGAATGGAAAAGAAGAGATATTTATCAAAGTGAACAAAGTATGTTAGACTAGAAGAAAAAATTTTAGTGATCTATTGCACTGCAAGGTGACCACAGTTAATAAATATTTCAAAATTGCTAAAGGCTTAGATTTATAATATTCTCACCACAAAAATTTAAGTTGGTGTGGTGATGGTTATATTAATTAGCTTGATTTATTCTTTATATTCTTTGATTTATTCTTTAGATCAAAATACCACATTGTACCTCCTAAATATACACAGTTATTATTTGTCAAAAACATACAAAAATTATGATATGGTCACATTTTTACAGATCCAAAAATGAAGAGGTGTATTTGTTAAATACATTGTCTTGAAAGCTATGGTTATATTAAGTAAAAAGTTATAATATATATTTTGTATGAACTCATGAAATCTCTATAAACACGTATATTTATATATGTTAAGAATATTCAACTAATTTTAAGTAGCGATTGGGATAATAAAAATAGAGTGTTGGTAGAGGGTGGAGGAACTTTATTTCTGAATTGTTTGAATTACTATAGTGTGCATAATTTTGTAATTTAAATGATTGTAATTGTTAACATTTTGAAGATTATATTTTGTCAAGAAGTGACATTACATTATGGATAAGGAGGCTGTCTTAATCCGTTTTGTGTTGCTATAACGGAATACCACAGACTAGGTAAGTTATAAAGAAAAAAAATTTAAGTCTCACATTTCTGGAGGCAATGAACTTCAGCTTCAAGGTGCCAGTATCTGATGCGAGCCTTTGTGCTGCATTATCCTGTGGCAGAACGTGAAAAGGCCAGGGAGGGCAAGAGCCAGGGACTGAGAGGGCTGAACTTGCTTTTATAACAACATACTCTTGGGATAAAGAGATGAATCCATTCATGAGGGTGGAGCCCTCATGACCTAATCACCTCTGAACAGTCCCACCTCTTAATACTGTCAGAGTGGCAATTCCATTTCAGCATGAGTTGTGGAGGGGATATTCAGACTATAGCAGTGGTTAAAGTAATAATTTATCAGAAACACTATGTTTGACTTGTAAATGACTTACAAATGTGACTCAAATCCAGCAACTGTTGTCAATATTATGTTTCTGGTAGTACAGGTTAGAGATATGTGTCTGTGTAGACCTATTATAACTTAAGTAATTATGAATCTGTTTTTGTAATTGAGAGCTCTAATTTATAGTGTATCTAACACGTTGCTTATTACCCTTCCTTCCTGTGGACATGAGCTAACACTGAGTATTTCTTTTGGAAATGTTTAACGATATCTGGCATCTCTCTGTGGTATTCTTGAAGTGACTTCTTTGAGATCCTTATTCATAAGGACATCTTTTTAGAAGTCTTCTCTGAACTCCCCAGTTTAAGTGAACTGCTTCTGTCTCCTTACTACCAGTATTTCCCTCGCCAACTTTTTTCAGTCATTATTCCTAAATAGTACTTATTCTGTCCATTTCTACTGCTGTTATCTTAGTTCAAAGCTTTGTCATTTTTTGCTTAGATAACCATAGTAGTCTCTGAATTGATTTCTCTGCTTCCAGTCTGGCTTCCTTCCAGTAGAGTCCATGCACTGCAAGCCTCGTGGGTTTTTTGTTTGTTTTAATTTTCCTTAAAAAACAAAAAACAAAAAAACAAAACCTCCTCCTGTTTTAACATTTTGTTGGTTTCCCTTTGTCAGTAGAACAGCCTCATGTCTTGTCACTTTCCTTGCCCCTTGCCTGAGATGTCCACTTTGCTTGAATAACTCCTGTTCATCCTTTAAGACTCTGGGCACCATTTTAACCATTTAATGTAAGTCTACTTGACGTTTTTTTCTTGAGAAATGAGAAAGATTTGTTGTCGAGTTTTTTTTTTCAAATGAGAAAGGTTTGTTGTCAAGTTTTTTTTCCTAATAATGATAATGATATGTTGCCATTATGGAAAATGAGAACAATCCAGAGATAAAGTAAAAATCACCTGAAATCATACCACCCAGATAAAGACTTTAGAATTCCATCCTCATCATTAAAACTTTGATGAACAAAGCTATTTCATTCTCTTTCCCTGAATTGAAAAAATTGACGTAATATATAATATGCATAATTTTTTGTAACCTGTTTTGTCATATATTAGGATCTCTTTTCATATCTGTGAATGGAATTACACATCATCATTTTAAAATGGTTATATAGTATTTTATTGTAATGAAGAAGCCAAAATTTACTAATATAATATTACTCAGATGGGTATTTAGGGAGTTGTTATCAGTCAGTTCAACCAGAGAAGCAGATGTACCAGGATATCTGTTTCTCTCTTTAGCCACACACACACACACATGCATGTATGTGCATACACAAACACATGCAAAGAATTGACTCTTAATGTGGGGGCTGGCAAAGTAAGTGCAAAGCATGCAAGGCAGGCAGTCAGGATGGGGAGATCCAGGACTAAGAGAGCACTGGCAAGACCGGGTACTGCTTGGAGTGTCTGATCCCAGGGAGGACTTAGACCCTTTTTAAAAGATCTTTCAACTGATGAAATCAGGCCACTTAGGATACTCTCCCTTTTGATTAATGTAAAGCTAACTAGGGACTTCAGTTATATCAGCAGAATCCCTTTATGGCATCACCTAGATTAGGATTAGAAAAGCTAGGAGGAAGTGTGTGTCTGCTACAAAATGACTGTTGCCTCGCTTCTCTTCCCGGCACCTGGCAGAGAACGTCCCTTGTAGCCCACTTTAACTGGAGACGTAGTAGAAAGGGAATTTTGGGAAGTGTATTCAGTGTAGGTAAGCTGATGTGTCCCAAAGCCATCACACGTGTGTGTGATTTTGGTCTGTTGTAAGCAGTGCTTACATAAACATATTTATGCATCTGTTCAGTCGTTTTTTGGAATATATTTGTTAAAGTGGAAGATAATTTTGAATTTTTCTTTTAGCTTAATATGGAAAGAAATGGTAAGTTATCTTTTTGAATGAATAGTTGTTTCTCTACATGATGATGTACTGGATTTAGAATTTTTTTTTTTTTTTGAGATGGTATTTTACTTTTGTCACCCAGGCTGGAGGGCAGTGGCACAATCTTGGCTCACTGCAACCTCTACCTCTCGGGTTCAAGTGATTCTCCTGCCTCAGCCTCCTGAGTAGCTGGGATTACAGGTGTCTGCCACCATGCCCAGCTAATTTTTACATTTTTAGTAGAGATGAGATTTCACCATGTTGGCCAGGCTTGTCTTGAACTGCTGGCCTCAAGTGATCCGCCTGCCTTAGCCTTCCAAAGTTCTGGGATTACAGGTGTGAGCTACTGCGCCTGGCCTAGAATTTTAAAAGAAGGATAAAAATGGACCTGGATGTTTAAAAAATATTTTATAACCGGTATATTTAAGTTTTCATTTTTTTAATGGCAAGATTTTTAAATACATTACTCACATTTTTTTTTTTTTTAATTTCGTTCTTACAGTCAGTTGGGTATGAATATATCATAGGGGAGGATTGTGTAATCCCATTTGGGCTACATGACCACATTTGGAGCAGCTAAAAGGGTAGAGTACTTGGGTGGACAGGCCTAACTCACTTGCCCATCCCTGTGCCAGTAGTGGCTCCAGGTATTAGGGCTCCATAGTGCCACCAGATACACAAAAGAAGGGAGAGAGGTGTAGAGCACTAAACAGCGGAAATTGGCTGCAGTGTGGATTGCTTCCTTCACCTTGCTTTTACACTTTCTGTGGATTTTGAAGTGAAAAGTCTAACCTGGGTTCTTATTCAGCTACTTCCTAGCTGTGTGAACTTGGGCAAATTAACTGCCTGTTTAAGCCTGAGATTTCTCATTTGTAAAATGGTGAAAATAATAATATGTTACTTTAAAGACACAATTTTGGTAAAGCTTTAAAAAGTTATTTGTAAATAACATATAATTTAATTCAATAATAGGAAGCATCTACATAGTTATTGCCGTTATTAAAATTACTTAGGAATGTATCCTAGAATACTTTGTTATTCCAGGATATTTATTTCAAGATATATGCTTCAGCCATGTTTATCTTCATTATAAAATTGAATCTTGGTGTAAGTCATATTGGTGGTCTGTTAATTAGAATTGCCATAGCTGGTTACTGATAGTAAGCTTTTGAGCTACTGTGTTAAATGATTTATGTATGTAATTGCTAATAATAACAATTTGGTTTTGTTAGATAGGTATTTTGTGGATATGAATACTGAAACTCAGTATAAAGGTTAGGAGTAAGGTCATTGGAGTAAGAGCTGAGTTCTAAGCTCAATCCTGCTTCTTGTTCTGTGATCTTGGACAGGCCTTTCTAGTCCTCAGTTTCCTCATTTGTAAAAGGGGATAATAGATTTTACAATGTATATTAAGTGTCTAGTATAGGGTGGTTGATAATAAATGTTCAGTACATGTTACTTTCTGTTGTTACTTTTATTGCCCAGGAGCCTTTCACCTTATAGTAAGGGGTTCTTTGAGGATATTAACTCTTAACATCTGGTATCCCATTATCATTTTGGACAGAAGAAAATGCCCAAAGTATTCTTATTTTTCTTTACTCATATACCATCTTTTCTGATTTATTACTCCACTGGTGCCTTGTCATATTTTAAGCACATCAGTTAGTTTCATCATACTATAATGTATTAATCTTTTGAAATAAGCATGATATCTGTTCTGTTCTTTATTTAGAAGCTCGGTAAACTATATAAAGGATGAAAAAAGAATGGTCGGAATATTCCATTTATCTCATTGTGGGCATTTGGGTGCTTAATTATTTAAATTTATTAATAACTTCATTTAAGCAATAGCATTAATTTATAGTATGAGCTAGGAAAGTAGTTTTGCAGGGTTCCATGGAACCCATATGTAAGCATCTTGAAAGTAAGTGTGATCAAAACGGGTATGTTCTTAAAAATTTGTTTTTATATTGGTAATAAAGTGCTTTCATTCCGTCTCTCCTCACATGAGTACTGGGGAATCTGGACTGTAAAAGCATTCAGAAGAGTTCCAGAGGCTAAAGGAAGTACAAAATATAGGTTTGGCTTTTGTAATATAGAAGTGATGCTATTGCTCACAGTGAAGAAAATGATGGTAAAGGTTTGTACATCCATGTATCAGAATATTTAGTGATGACAGGTGCAACAGATAATTGAAAAAATACAGTGCATTGAATTCTTTTTTTTGAGATGGAGTTTTGCTCTTGTTGCCCAGGCTGGAGTGCAATGGCGTGATCTTGGCTCACCACAACCTCCGCCTTCTGGGTTCAAGTGAGTCTCCTGCCTCATACTCCTGAGTAGCTGGGATTACAGGGATGTGCCACCACACCTGGCTAATTTTGTATTTTTAGTAGAGGCCTGGTTTCTCCACATTGGTCAGGCTGGTCTCGAACTCCCAACCTCAGGTGATCTGCCCACCTCGGCCTCCCAAAAGTGCTGTGATTACAGGTGTGAGCCACCGTGCCCAGCCTTAAATCTTTTGCTCTTGAAAATAAAGATATTTTGTTATTTTTACGTAGTATTTTGGGGATTTTCCAGTATTGAGGAAGTCACTGAGGAATTATTAAAAAGTTATTGAACTGACCGTTAAGTTTCAGAGAATTAAAAAAAAATCATATTAGTCATATGAATAATCTTACACAGTTGTGCTTATGACTTTGGAGATATGAAGCTGAGATTGAATGGTGCAGATGGTAAAGCAAAACAGTGACAAAATAGGTTATACTTCAGACTAGAGGCAAGATATAGTTTATTGACAGCAGTGGATCCTATACTTTATTATACTGTATTCCTGAGTAGGTTGAAACTAATTTTTTTTTTTTTTTTTGAGATGGAGTCTTGCTCTGTTGCCCAGGCTGAAGTGCAGTGGGGTAATCTCGGCTCACTGCAACCTCTGCCTCCCAGGTTCAAGTGATTCTCCTGCCTCAGCCTCCCAAGTAGCTGGGATTATAGGTGCCCACCACCACACCTCGCTAATTTCTGTATTTTCAGTAAAGACGGGGTTTTACCATGTTGGCCAGGCTGGTCTTGAACCGCTGACCTTATGTGATCTGCCCGCGTCGGCCTCCCAAAGTGCTGGGATTACAGGTGTGAGCCACCCCACCTGGCCAAAACTAAATTCTTAAGAGCAATGTTATGTAAATTTTTGAAAACTTGGATAATAAGATCCCTTCAAAGGCTTGTTTTCTGTTAATGGAATAGTTCATAGGCTGTAATTTGAGTTTTAATTTTCTTAATGTGATTTATTAACATATTATACTCTGAAATTACATGATTTTTAGTTGTTAACTTAAAACTTTGGTGATGGGTGCCCCATAAAATCTGTCAGTCTTACTTGAAGGCTTTTGAGTTATTAATGTTAGTCCAAGCTTGCCATATTTTGGTGAAAATTGAAAGAAAACGCCACCAAACTTCTTAATATTTTTCAAACATTTTTGAAATGTCTTGATAAGCAGTTATCAGATGGACTGAAGATATCAAATACAGATGAGATATTGAAAATTCAGGCTTCTCATTTTTTTGTTCAAAGACAGAAGTTATAATATTCAGAAAATCCAGCAATAGACATTTATATGTACAAGAGAAGTATTTGCCTTGCCAGTAAGAGAAATGCATGCTTTAATTTTTTTGTTGCTTTGTAAATGAGCCTCTCCTCTATTCTTGAACACTTTTCTTATTTTTATATGCTCTATAAATGAATGATGGTTTTGAACTTTTTTACATCAGTAATAAAAATGAAATTTGATTGGTTAGTAATAAAGAAGCTTCTTTTCATAAAAACAATCATTTTGTCATGACAATTCTCATTAACTGTAACTATGTTGGCAAAATAGAAACCATAAAATGCATTTCACTGTTTTTATGCACTTAGCTATGTTTTTTTGCTGATTATATATTTTATCTCTAAGAACTTGTATAAGCCAAAGAATTTCTTCATAACTTAATCTGTCTTTAGATGGAAAAAGATAGACTTTTGATGTGTATATTTATTCCAGTGGATACAGTATCTTTGAGTATTACAATGGTATTTACCCCTACATGGTCATATTTTATTACCTGGTCAATTTAGAGCACTAATTAGAACTTTATATGAATAAATTGTATCATTTTTATAACATGAAGAGGCCATTATTATTCAAACAGTGTTTATTTCTGTAAAGTATATTGGCGGCTGACTCTTCAATGATCTAGCCATTTTTTGATCTCCATTTCTTTTGATTGTTAGCTTTTATGTTATAGAAAAATGTTTTGGCATCATGACTTATAAGTAATGTTTCTAACTTTCTTATTTTATACATTTAAAGAAAGATTATGTGTCTTTATAAGAAATAACATGAAAAGAAAAGTTGCTATCTAGTTTTTCATTAGATGCTATCATTGTTATTTTTACTGTTACTGTTATTACTGTTCATAGATTTAAGATTCTAATTTGGCTAGTCCAGGAGAACTAGTTACATAATGTTAACTATTTAAGTGATAATTGACATTTGTTCTTACATTGAGATTGTGAATTATTTTTGATGTATTTTCTCCCTAAGCAGTTTTCTCCTTTTTGCCATCTACTTGCACTGATTTTCTCATACTAGCATTTGGTGGCTGTTTGGAAAATATAAAATAATTTTAATATTAAAATAAATATTTAGAAAAGGTGCTAATGTGTGAGAAATTACAGAGTGCAGATTAAAGGCAAATATAAAGTATGCTTTCATTATTTACTGTTTTGGTTTATCTTTGTATCATAGGTAAATGACTATTGGTCTGACTTTTATGAAAAGATATAGTTAGATTTGACTTTAGCTAGAGTTGTTTCTCTCTTGGAGTTTCTTTTGTTTCCTCAATCTGTGAATAATATAGCAACTGCCATTCAGGTCAGTTTTTAAACATGAATGTAAGCCATTCCAGTCACTGGGTACCAAATCCTGGAGGTCAGGGAGTCATGGTGATGCGGTCAGCAAATTGGAGATACAGTGAGATTTCAGGAAGGCAAAGATTGAAGATACTGGATTAATAAAGTGAAACTCACTGGATGGAAAGTGCAAGTGTCAAAATCTATGTCTGAAGCAGTAAAGTGGAATTTATAAACGATGTCAGGAGTCAGCTTAGTAACTGATTTAGATAAACGGAATTCTGAAGCTTCAGATGAGTCAGCGTTTTGTGTGATTAATAGTAACTATCAAAAGTCTTAACTGTCAAGTTACTTTTGCGGTGTAACAAACCACTCTAAATTTAGAGGTGTACAACAGCCACTTTCTTATGTTCATGGATCCTGTGGGTTAGTAATCCAGACAGGGCACATGTTGCAAGTGGCGCAAGGTGAGACATAACCATATCCACACACATTTGTGTCTTTCCACAAGGTCAGACTTTTATTGATGCTTATTCAGTCATAAAAGCAATAAGAAACATCGAGTTGCTTAAGGAGGCAATTCTCCTTAGTACTACCTGTTGACTCAGTAGTCAACAGACTAAACCAATACACAAGTCAGTCAATATTGCAAACCGCACATAGTAATATACTTAATATATAAATGTTACGGATTAAAATTTCCACATCAAACAGTAGCATTTAACGTCAAGAGAAAAGGGGACAGGAAAAGATGTAATGAACCAGTCTAAGGAGAGCGTCATGGACAAGGATAGTGTCCTGGGCTGATCTGGACAGTTGTCAGTGTCTTGCAAGGAAGAGTTCTTGATTTGGGCAGAGCGTTTGGCAGCAGATGCTGGGTGCTGATCTTGAGTGACTGCCAGACAGTGTCTTAAGATGGCCATCTTGAGTTGGTGGAGTTCTGCTCTTTTTATGGCCCTCAAATCTTCTGGTGAGGACTGATAGTAAAAAGTGTGTCTGGTTATGTCTTTATCTGGTTGGTACGTGTAGTCTCTGTTGATTAGATGAACATGTCCCTGTTGGCATGATGCCTTTTTAAATGTAAGGTGGAGTCTTTTTCTAAGATAGGGTTACTTATGTATAAGGTGCTGTACACAGCACAGGAAAGATGGTTTGTCTCTCACTCATGATGTCTGGGTCTTCAGCTGAAAAGACTCAAAGGCTGGGAATGATCCAGTGGTTGAGGGTTGGAAACATCTGGAAGCATCTTCACTTATATATCTGACAATTGATTCTGGCTAGGACTTCAGCTGGGGTGGTTTTCTGGAATGCTTACATGTGGCTTCATGTGGCTTGGCTTCCTCACAGCTTGGTGGCCTAAGAGTAGTCAGACTTTTTATGTAGTGACTCAGTGTACCACATACAAGTGCCTAAGCTAGCAAGGTAGAAGTTGCATCACCTTTTATAACCTACTCTCAATTGTCCTGCAGCATCACTTCCACAATATTCTGTGGGTTACAGTGGAGCTACAAGCCGGCCCAGATTCAAGGGAAGGGGAATTGTAGGACAGGAATTACTGTTGTGGACGTATTTAAGACATATACTTTGCCACAGTAACCAAGGTGGTACTGCCTGTTTTCGTTAGATCTGGGAACTGACAAGGCACACTCATGACTGAATAGAGGTTCTAAAGAAGGATGGGGATAGATGGGGAGTTGGGGGTGAGTAGCGTGGGTGGTCTTGTACATTGTAATTAGTTACCTCTGGACCTCTGAAGGTAGTGATGCCCAAACATGCATGCATATACGAATACTCCTTTATTCTCACCAAAGGCCTGTTATATGGAAAAATTGAGGATGGAGTTAAGAAAAGTATAGTTTTCAAATACTCTGTGTGTCTTTGGTTAGGAACCACTGAATGATTTGGAGAGAAAGTGAATTCTTGAGTTTACACTGTTGAATTTGGTACCCATTGTTGAGATGTTATCATTCCTTAAATTGGTTCAGTGATTTTATTTTTAGAGTTTTAACAGTGTTTTTTTTGTTTGTGTGTTTGTTTGTTTTTTTTGCTGTCAGATACCTTTCAGGCTTTAGATAGCAAAAGACATGCTTGTATTTTCTGCAGAATATGTTTGTTGAGTACCTAATTTATGCTAGATGCTCTGCCAGGTGCTGGGGGCGCAAAAATAAGTAACAATTCTTGCCTTTCGTGAGCTTACATTCTTTTGCAGAAATAGATCATTTTAATATGAAGAGCTATATCCTATA
Source organism: Colobus angolensis palliatus (assembly GCF_000951035.1). NCBI lineage: Eukaryota > Metazoa > Chordata > Mammalia > Primates > Cercopithecidae > Colobus > Colobus angolensis. The sequence continues at coordinate 3,083,384 of NW_012115422.1, forward strand.
GTAAAAATCTGTACAGAGGTATCCAGTTTAGTAAGCCTTTGCTGAACATTTTGCCTCCCTTTCCTCAAACTGCGTTGGGGGTGTTAGGTTTTTGGTAAATATCTAAACTTATCTTCATGCCCCCTACCTTCTATCTGGCATGCTTTGGATTCTTTTTTTGGATCCAATTCAGATTTCATCTGCTTTTGTGAATTCTTTCCTGTTTTCCTCAGGCAGATTTAGTTATTTCTTCATGAATATTTCTATGGGCTTTATACACACTTTTGTTCTAATGTGGATATTAAGAATTATTGATTGAAAATATACTGTGAGCTGGAGACTTTATAGAGTACTTACATAGTTTATCTACTTTTTTTTTTTTTTGAGATGGAGTCTTGCTCTTTTGCCCAGACTAGAGTGCAGTGGCACGATCTCAGCTCACTGCAGCCTCCATCTCCTGAGTTCAAGCGATTCTCCTGCCTCAGCCTCCTGAGTAGCTGGAATTATAGGTGCGCACCACCACGCCTGGCTAATTTTTGTATTTTTAGTAGAGAAGGGGTTTCACCATGTTGGTCAGGCTGGTCTCAAACTCCTGACCTTTTGATCTGGCCACCTTGGCCTCTCAAAGTGCTGGGATTACAGGCATGAGCCATTACGCCTGGCCAATCTAGTTTTATTCTTCCAATAACCTAACAAGATAATTAATATTTCCCTCTTTTACAGTGAGGTAATTGAGACAAGAATAGGTTAACCAGTTTGGCCAAGATAACTCATACAATAAGTTGTAGAATTGGGAGGGGAAGCCAGGTATGTGTGACTCTGAGATGTATGTTTTTTCTCTACACCACCTGTATTTGCTTAATGTATTTTAAATGGTTATGTGTACCTTAGTCACCCCTAATCCCAACTCCCTCTTTGTTCTTCACTTGCTCAACAAAATTAGATCCTAGAGGGCAATGACAGTTTTATATTCATCTTTGTCTTCGTATTATAGTTTTGGGTGCATTTTGGATGTTTATCACCTGTTTGTTCATTTAAATGCTTTTAATATTTTTTAGGGGGAATCCTCTGAGCATTTTCTACTGTGTTCTCATATTCATAGGGAAAGTCTTTGATGGAAAGACTGTTACCTCATTTCCTGTTTTCTTCTTGGAGAATCTCAGTTTTGTTAACATTTCAGGCAGTATAATAATAAGTCAGATTCTCTCTGGGGGATAATTTGTTCTATAACTAGCTGGGAGTAATGAAGGAAGAGGAATAGTTTTTTGGTTAGCTAGCTTGATATGAGATAGCAAAGTATATGTACAGTACCTGGAACCATAATCACGTAGTAGATACTTAAAAAAAAAAATAGGTGCTATCATTACAGTGATTGTATTTGGTTTAGATAGGAAGAACTACTTAGTTTGAAGGATATTTGTTTTCTATCTCTAGAGTTAGATTTAGAGAACCATTAAACTATTGCACTGTGAAGGTTAATGTTGTTGAGGTCTGTTAGTTGTGTGGGGCTGTTTTTGTATCTGTTTTTTGGCCAGATAGATTGGACCTTTACTCTTAACCAGCTGTTTTTCTATAGATCTGCTGTTGATCTCATATTCATTTTTAGTTATGCGAAAAGCACAGTCATTTTAAATTTCAGATTACCATTTTGAAAATGAAAATTAAAAGTTTGAGTACCAACTACAAGACTCTTCTCTGTTAATTTATCATAATCATATGCAGTTGGCCTGCTTTTTATTGGAAATTAATGAAAAATAATGAATTTTTTTTTTCTTTTTGTGATGGAGTCTTGTTATGTTGCCCAGGCATGCCTCAAACTTCTGGGCTTAAGGGATCCTCCTGCTTCAGCCTCCCAAGTAGCTGGTATTATAGGTGCACACCACCATGTCCAGCTATGATGGATTATTTTTATAATGGATCAAAGTCTAAACATAACCATTTGAGAACATGACACATACATACTTATTAAGAAAGAATGGAAGGTTTTAAATTTGACTTGTATTTATTTACTTCACCCTGAGTTATTGGCTTGTTGGTGCTGTGAATTTGTTTTCTTGACCCTTGTTAACCTCTAGAAGTTTGTCAGGTTTACGAAATTGGTCCTTGAATACCATTTTGAAATTGATCTCTAGTTATAAATAGATAGATATCACAACTGATATTCATAATTCCTAACTGATTTTTACTTTCCTTATCTAATACTTCTAATGGAAAAACTATCATGTTACCACTTTGATTCCAAAGTAAGTGTGGCCTGAGTTCATTTATCTTAAAGGCTTTTTCTTGAACATTGTAAAGTAGCAACATGTTACTAAGGCATGTTTTAAAACATGGCTTTAAGCCATAGCCACAATGCTTAAGGAGAAAAAGATGGTCAAAAATATTCTTGAAAAAAATTTATCTACACACATCCTTACTACCATTTTCTCTGAGATAAATGAATGAAAGAGATGAAAAGAACATAATCGTATCTCAAGTGCCATCTGTGTCTCTAGGATAGTCTTTGTTGTGGTGTTCACAGACCATCCGCATCAGATTTACCAGGAATGCTTGTTAAAGATACAGATTTTTGGTCCTCATCTCTACAGTATCAGAATTTGAGTTTAGGAAATACATAACTGTATCAAGTTCCTCAAGTGTACAGGAAGAGTTGAGAACTACTGTTGTAAGATAATTATAATTGCTTTAATTCTAATAATTATTACCCAAGAATGTTTATTTGTGAGCTCTGCAGGAGGTTAGCTAATTTAGTTGTGTGTTCACCGTAGAGTAATACTACTTGGGTTCAAATCCTGGCTGCTGTCACTTACTAGCATTGTGACTTTGGACAAATTACTTATGCTTGTGCCTCAGTTTTCTTATTGTAAAATTGGGAAAATAATAATAGTATCTACCTCATAAAGTTGTGGGGTGTTTAATATATGTCAAGTACTTACATGTACAGTAAGTACAATAAGTCTTTTAAGATTTTCTATTCAGCTTTCTTGAGATATAATTTACATACCCTTTTACATTTATAATTCAATGATTTTTAGTATATTTACATAATTGTGTGACTATTACCACAATCTTGTTTTAAATTTTCCACTCACCTCTCCAGTTACCACAGTCTAACAGTAGGTTTCCATCACCTCCAAAAGAAACTTCTTGCCCATTTGCAGCCACTTCTCATTGCCACCACCAACTTGAGTCAACCATTGGTCTACTCTGTTTCTGTAGATTTGCCTCTTCTGGACATGCCATGTAAATGGAATCATATGTTTTCTTTTGTGTCTGGCTTTTTTTTTTTTATTGGGCATAATGGTTTTTGAGGTTCATCCATGTATTCATGTTGTAGCATGTATCAGTACTTACTTGGTTCTTTCTTATTGCCAAAAAATATTCCATCATATGGATATACTGCATTTTGTCTGTCGATTCACCAGTTAATGAACATTTGAGTTGCTTTCCTTTTTGACAATTGTGAATAATGCTACTATGAACATTTGTATATATGTCTTTATGTGGATATTTATTTTTATTTCCCCTGGGTGAATACATAGGAGTGTAATTGTTGGGTCATATGGTAAAATTCTGTGTTTTAACATTTTGAGAAACTGCCAGACTTTTCATGGTCCCACCAAGCAACATGTGAGAATTTTCGATTTCTCCACATTTGCAAAACATTTGTTATTGTCTGTCTTGTTGATTATAACCTTCTTATTGGGTGTGAAGTGGCATCTCATGGTGGTTTTGATTTGTATTTCCCTAAAGACTAGTGATGGTGAGTATCTTTTCATGTGCTTTTTGGCGGTTTGTATATCTCCTTTGGAAAAATGGCTATTCACATTCCTTGCTCAATTTTAAAAATTGGGTTATGTTGTCTTTTTATTACAGGGTTGTAAGAGTTTCTTACATATTTTGGATATGTGCTGTATGAGTTTTGTGGAATCTTAATTGCTATCATTATCATAATCATCATCTGCCTAAATAGAAGTCTAGTTTGTATTTGGCCGGGAGATAGATTCTAGTTATTCTCTGGTTTTATTGGGCTCCAACTTTGGTTGTGAGAGGGAAGTTCTGCCTTCATTTTTCTGTGTTTTCAATCTTTGTTGCTTTTCATCTTGTGCTTCTAGAATGGCAGGGTATTAAGACCCATCTGCCTTGGGTATTCTACTGTCCTTATTCATTCATTATTACTCACTCTGAGTCTTTTTTTTTTTTTTTTTTTTTTTTGAGATGGTATTTTACTTTTGTCACCCAGGCTGGAGGGCAGTGGCACAATCTTGGCTCACTGCAACCTCTACCTCTCGGGTTCAAGTGATTCTCCTGCCTCAGCCTCCTGAGTAGCTGGGATTACAGGTGTCTGCCACCATGCCCAGCTAATTTTTACATTTTTAGTAGAGATGAGATTTCACCATGTTGGCCAGGCTTGTCTTGAACTGCTGGCCTCAAGTGATCCGCCTGCCTTAGCCTTCCAAAGTTCTGGGATTACAGGTGTGAGCTACTGCGCCTGGCCTAGAATTTTAAAAGAAGGATAAAAATGGACCTGGATGTTTAAAAAATATTTTATAACCGGTATATTTAAGTTTTCATTTTTTTAATGGCAAGATTTTTAAATACATTACTCACATTTTTTTTTTTTTTAATTTCGTTCTTACAGTCAGTTGGGTATGAATATATCATAGGGGAGGATTGTGTAATCCCATTTGGGCTACATGACCACATTTGGAGCAGCTAAAAGGGTAGAGTACTTGGGTGGACAGGCCTAACTCACTTGCCCATCCCTGTGCCAGTAGTGGCTCCAGGTATTAGGGCTCCATAGTGCCACCAGATACACAAAAGAAGGGAGAGAGGTGTAGAGCACTAAACAGCGGAAATTGGCTGCAGTGTGGATTGCTTCCTTCACCTTGCTTTTACACTTTCTGTGGATTTTGAAGTGAAAAGTCTAACCTGGGTTCTTATTCAGCTACTTCCTAGCTGTGTGAACTTGGGCAAATTAACTGCCTGTTTAAGCCTGAGATTTCTCATTTGTAAAATGGTGAAAATAATAATATGTTACTTTAAAGACACAATTTTGGTAAAGCTTTAAAAAGTTATTTGTAAATAACATATAATTTAATTCAATAATAGGAAGCATCTACATAGTTATTGCCGTTATTAAAATTACTTAGGAATGTATCCTAGAATACTTTGTTATTCCAGGATATTTATTTCAAGATATATGCTTCAGCCATGTTTATCTTCATTATAAAATTGAATCTTGGTGTAAGTCATATTGGTGGTCTGTTAATTAGAATTGCCATAGCTGGTTACTGATAGTAAGCTTTTGAGCTACTGTGTTAAATGATTTATGTATGTAATTGCTAATAATAACAATTTGGTTTTGTTAGATAGGTATTTTGTGGATATGAATACTGAAACTCAGTATAAAGGTTAGGAGTAAGGTCATTGGAGTAAGAGCTGAGTTCTAAGCTCAATCCTGCTTCTTGTTCTGTGATCTTGGACAGGCCTTTCTAGTCCTCAGTTTCCTCATTTGTAAAAGGGGATAATAGATTTTACAATGTATATTAAGTGTCTAGTATAGGGTGGTTGATAATAAATGTTCAGTACATGTTACTTTCTGTTGTTACTTTTATTGCCCAGGAGCCTTTCACCTTATAGTAAGGGGTTCTTTGAGGATATTAACTCTTAACATCTGGTATCCCATTATCATTTTGGACAGAAGAAAATGCCCAAAGTATTCTTATTTTTCTTTACTCATATACCATCTTTTCTGATTTATTACTCCACTGGTGCCTTGTCATATTTTAAGCACATCAGTTAGTTTCATCATACTATAATGTATTAATCTTTTGAAATAAGCATGATATCTGTTCTGTTCTTTATTTAGAAGCTCGGTAAACTATATAAAGGATGAAAAAAGAATGGTCGGAATATTCCATTTATCTCATTGTGGGCATTTGGGTGCTTAATTATTTAAATTTATTAATAACTTCATTTAAGCAATAGCATTAATTTATAGTATGAGCTAGGAAAGTAGTTTTGCAGGGTTCCATGGAACCCATATGTAAGCATCTTGAAAGTAAGTGTGATCAAAACGGGTATGTTCTTAAAAATTTGTTTTTATATTGGTAATAAAGTGCTTTCATTCCGTCTCTCCTCACATGAGTACTGGGGAATCTGGACTGTAAAAGCATTCAGAAGAGTTCCAGAGGCTAAAGGAAGTACAAAATATAGGTTTGGCTTTTGTAATATAGAAGTGATGCTATTGCTCACAGTGAAGAAAATGATGGTAAAGGTTTGTACATCCATGTATCAGAATATTTAGTGATGACAGGTGCAACAGATAATTGAAAAAATACAGTGCATTGAATTCTTTTTTTTGAGATGGAGTTTTGCTCTTGTTGCCCAGGCTGGAGTGCAATGGCGTGATCTTGGCTCACCACAACCTCCGCCTTCTGGGTTCAAGTGAGTCTCCTGCCTCATACTCCTGAGTAGCTGGGATTACAGGGATGTGCCACCACACCTGGCTAATTTTGTATTTTTAGTAGAGGCCTGGTTTCTCCACATTGGTCAGGCTGGTCTCGAACTCCCAACCTCAGGTGATCTGCCCACCTCGGCCTCCCAAAAGTGCTGTGATTACAGGTGTGAGCCACCGTGCCCAGCCTTAAATCTTTTGCTCTTGAAAATAAAGATATTTTGTTATTTTTACGTAGTATTTTGGGGATTTTCCAGTATTGAGGAAGTCACTGAGGAATTATTAAAAAGTTATTGAACTGACCGTTAAGTTTCAGAGAATTAAAAAAAAATCATATTAGTCATATGAATAATCTTACACAGTTGTGCTTATGACTTTGGAGATATGAAGCTGAGATTGAATGGTGCAGATGGTAAAGCAAAACAGTGACAAAATAGGTTATACTTCAGACTAGAGGCAAGATATAGTTTATTGACAGCAGTGGATCCTATACTTTATTATACTGTATTCCTGAGTAGGTTGAAACTAATTTTTTTTTTTTTTTTTGAGATGGAGTCTTGCTCTGTTGCCCAGGCTGAAGTGCAGTGGGGTAATCTCGGCTCACTGCAACCTCTGCCTCCCAGGTTCAAGTGATTCTCCTGCCTCAGCCTCCCAAGTAGCTGGGATTATAGGTGCCCACCACCACACCTCGCTAATTTCTGTATTTTCAGTAAAGACGGGGTTTTACCATGTTGGCCAGGCTGGTCTTGAACCGCTGACCTTATGTGATCTGCCCGCGTCGGCCTCCCAAAGTGCTGGGATTACAGGTGTGAGCCACCCCACCTGGCCAAAACTAAATTCTTAAGAGCAATGTTATGTAAATTTTTGAAAACTTGGATAATAAGATCCCTTCAAAGGCTTGTTTTCTGTTAATGGAATAGTTCATAGGCTGTAATTTGAGTTTTAATTTTCTTAATGTGATTTATTAACATATTATACTCTGAAATTACATGATTTTTAGTTGTTAACTTAAAACTTTGGTGATGGGTGCCCCATAAAATCTGTCAGTCTTACTTGAAGGCTTTTGAGTTATTAATGTTAGTCCAAGCTTGCCATATTTTGGTGAAAATTGAAAGAAAACGCCACCAAACTTCTTAATATTTTTCAAACATTTTTGAAATGTCTTGATAAGCAGTTATCAGATGGACTGAAGATATCAAATACAGATGAGATATTGAAAATTCAGGCTTCTCATTTTTTTGTTCAAAGACAGAAGTTATAATATTCAGAAAATCCAGCAATAGACATTTATATGTACAAGAGAAGTATTTGCCTTGCCAGTAAGAGAAATGCATGCTTTAATTTTTTTGTTGCTTTGTAAATGAGCCTCTCCTCTATTCTTGAACACTTTTCTTATTTTTATATGCTCTATAAATGAATGATGGTTTTGAACTTTTTTACATCAGTAATAAAAATGAAATTTGATTGGTTAGTAATAAAGAAGCTTCTTTTCATAAAAACAATCATTTTGTCATGACAATTCTCATTAACTGTAACTATGTTGGCAAAATAGAAACCATAAAATGCATTTCACTGTTTTTATGCACTTAGCTATGTTTTTTTGCTGATTATATATTTTATCTCTAAGAACTTGTATAAGCCAAAGAATTTCTTCATAACTTAATCTGTCTTTAGATGGAAAAAGATAGACTTTTGATGTGTATATTTATTCCAGTGGATACAGTATCTTTGAGTATTACAATGGTATTTACCCCTACATGGTCATATTTTATTACCTGGTCAATTTAGAGCACTAATTAGAACTTTATATGAATAAATTGTATCATTTTTATAACATGAAGAGGCCATTATTATTCAAACAGTGTTTATTTCTGTAAAGTATATTGGCGGCTGACTCTTCAATGATCTAGCCATTTTTTGATCTCCATTTCTTTTGATTGTTAGCTTTTATGTTATAGAAAAATGTTTTGGCATCATGACTTATAAGTAATGTTTCTAACTTTCTTATTTTATACATTTAAAGAAAGATTATGTGTCTTTATAAGAAATAACATGAAAAGAAAAGTTGCTATCTAGTTTTTCATTAGATGCTATCATTGTTATTTTTACTGTTACTGTTATTACTGTTCATAGATTTAAGATTCTAATTTGGCTAGTCCAGGAGAACTAGTTACATAATGTTAACTATTTAAGTGATAATTGACATTTGTTCTTACATTGAGATTGTGAATTATTTTTGATGTATTTTCTCCCTAAGCAGTTTTCTCCTTTTTGCCATCTACTTGCACTGATTTTCTCATACTAGCATTTGGTGGCTGTTTGGAAAATATAAAATAATTTTAATATTAAAATAAATATTTAGAAAAGGTGCTAATGTGTGAGAAATTACAGAG
>NW_012115422.1:3092265-3112188 GCF_000951035.1 Colobus angolensis palliatus
TTATTCTCGAGATGGAGTTTCGCTCTGGTTGCCCAGGCTGGAGTGCAGTGGCACGATCTTGGCTCACTGCAACCTCCGTCTCCCAGGTTCAAGCAATTCTCCTGCCTCTCAGCTTCCCAAGTAGCTGGGATTACAGGTATGCGCCACCATGCCCTGCTAATTTTATATTTTGTATTTTTAGTAAAGATGAGGTTTCACCATGTTGGCCAGGCTGGTCTCGAACTCCTGACCTCAGGTGATCCACCCACTTCAGCCTCCCAAAGTGCTGGGATTACAGGCATGAGCCACCACACCCAGCCCACTCTGGGTCATTTTAATCTTTTGCTTACTACTTTGTTCCAAATGAATGGGTTGCTGGAGATATTGAGTTATTTATGGAATATTATTTTGAGTTATTTGCCGTAGTTCAGTAAATTGGAATTCATTTGGTATTTTGGAGATTATACACTGTCGTGTATGTTTTTTTCTTGGTTTTTGTGTAATGTGTAGCCCAAACAGAATTAAGCCTTGTTATATGTATACCAGATAATATTGTCATAATGAGGTAGACTTCAGTATTTTTTAGTGGTTTTAACTTCAGGCATTGTAAAGGTACACATAAGGAGACAGGCCACATGTACCTCTAAAATAGAAGTGCCTTATGGGCAGTTACTTGGTTTTCTTTTTAATTTTGCCTTTAGCTCTTAGAATGGTGCCTGACACTTTATATGCATTCAATGTATTTATTGAATGAATGGTAAAACTGATTTGTAGCTGTGGCTAAATTTACTTTCTGAAATAAGATATATGTATAATTTACTATACATATTTATATACACTGAGTATCCCCAATTTGAAAGTTCAAAATCTGAAAATGCTCCAAAATCCAAGTTTTTTTTGAGTGCCAACATGATGCTCAAAGGAAATGCTTATTGAAGTGTTTTGGATTTTTGATTTTTGGGTTAGGGTTGCTTAGCTGGTGAGTATATAATGCAAGTATTCCAAAATGTGAGAAAAATCCAAAATTTGAAACACTTCTAGTGTCAGGAATTTTGGATAGGGGATACTCAACCTGTATGCAACAAGCAATAATGGATATACAGTAGACTCTTATGTCAGTCAGTAAGTTTCTTTTTCCTAAAAACTTATGATGATATGTAGCCAAAGGAATAGTTCTGGTCTAAATCTTCTTCTAGAAGAATCTTCTGGAATCTAGGACTACTTTTGTATTTGTATCTAATACTTACCTATTTTGTCCTAGAATGTTTGCTTTCTGCTTCAGGATTGCTATTTTAATTGATGGTAGTCTATATCTTTGTATCTACACCTGCTTGCAAGTGTGTTTTTTAAGTAGCCTTACCACTGTGCTACACAATACTGCCTGCTTTTTTTTTTTTTTTAAACGTCTATGGAAATGACAGTGTGACGCTGCACTTTCCTGTTCTCCAACGCCATTTTCTGACATAAACACTAATCTCTGACTATTGAGGTAATGGGAAAATGGTTTTAAATACCTTTTGTGGGAAGAGTCACTTCTGCTTACACATCTTGTATCATATCATTAAACATTCCCTATGAAACACTATTTAAGGGGCATTACTATTTAATAATTTCATGATCATCATTATATAGTGTTATTTTTGACTTGCACTATAGTCTGCAAGTTGATTTTCTTTTGAATTTAATACATAGCCCTTAAAATTCCAGTTTTGATAAAGTCTCATATCATCATATTTTAAGTCTAAACATCTTAAAAATCTATTTTAAATGAAACCTTCATATATTGCCTAAAACTTGATGGGTTTTGAACATGGTGTCTATGTTATATCACTGATATCATTAGTATAATATTTATGTCAAATTAACAAATTTCCTTCTTTTCTCTGTGTGTCTTGCAGTAACTTGTCCATGTTTAAGAGCTGCCGAATGCTCTTTGAACATTTTGTTATATTAGCAGTATTTGCATTTACAACTTTGGCAGGAAGCCATCCAAATTTGGAGATAGGCTACACATGTTTCTTGCTCCTTTTATATAACACTGTCTAAATAGTCTTGCTGTGCTGAAGAGATGACATCTATGAGCTTTCGGAATCTGGTTGCCTAAGGATAAACTGAGTTTGACTTCATTAGTGCACAAATGATAGGTTTGTGTAGAGTTATTATAGCATTAATCAATTTGATGGATTGGAAATATGACAGAACTGAAGCAGCATGTAATATTAGTGCCTATTATTCTACAAATTATGTCTTCACCTACATTCATATGGCAGAGGAGTCATGTACATCAAGAGTGCAGAACTTTAAAAAAAAGAAAGAAACAACAGAGGACATCTCTTTCATGGCCCTTCTCTTCTCCTCTTACATTAGATCGTTGAGAGATGGATTTCAGAATTAGACTAATATTTTTTAGGTCATAGCACTTTCATACTTTGAAATACCTTGATTTGAATGGAATAAATAGATATATAATCCTAACCTAATATTTAAGAGAATACTACAAGTAATATATAAAGTCTTTAAGAGACTATGGCCATACATATGTGAATTTATTGGTTAGCAGTCATTTCATTAAAAATGATAATGGATTAGTAGTAAAGAATATTGATTTTTTTGTTGTATTGGTTGATAAAGCTTAAAAATAGGTAACTTAAAGGTAATTAAAATGAATGAGAAGCAAATACTTTTTTGGGGGGTTGTGGGTGTTGCTTTATCATGTGTGCATTTCTGACATTTATGCATTATTTATGGCATTCAAAAGTTCAAGAATATATGTCACTTCTTTTTGATTTTACTTTGTTCTCCAACGTAAGTACTCATGAGCTGCTTTAAGAAATATTAATTTGCCAAAAAAACTCTCCCGCTAAAGCCTGAAACCTTAAGCAGCATCTCTTTTGCTCCTGGTAAAGAAGACACTAAATGTAGCATAATCAGGGCCTGGGCAAAATTGGGAAGTAGGTAAAGAACTAACTGGACTTTTAATAACTAATTGGATATGCACTTAGTTATGAGGTGCTCTGGTATTTGCTTTATTTCTAGGTATTCTTTTTATCTGCAATATAGGGATATATTTCTTCTTTATAAAAATGATAAAAATTTAATGCATCTTTTGTTAGAGAATACTATTAGAATAGTAATTCTAATTTTAAAGAGTGAATTAATGTAGGTCACTAGGAATACCTTAGAGTAAGTTACTGCTTTAGTATGAAAGTGGTACAGGAATTTTTTTATCATGAAATAATTAATTTCTAAAAGGTGGGTAGTTTAATTTAGAGCTCTTATAATAAAGATATTAGCTTAAATGATGCCTATACAAAATTTAATCATTGTTAATTTTAATTTCATATTTTGGCATGTATTATTGTAGAAGTCATCTTCGGTTTGGAGCAATTGAGAAGCCAAGATATTAATTAATAACCTCGGGACCACAAGAATTTTTCACATTCTAGGAATTTACCTCCTAGAAAGAGAGATAAGATATTGACATAACAGTATGATAGAGTAGAAAATGATATATAAGAAAAATGCAAACTGCTGTGGACAGTATAGATAAAGGAGAAATTAGATTTGCTTAGTCCTAAAAGCCTTTTTGATGGATGTGGCATTTAAACTTGGTTGAGAAAGGTATAGGATTTGGGTATATGGCAGTGAAGGAGTATTCTGAACTTAAGGGGAACAATTTGAGCAAAGTCACAAAGATGAGGAAGTATGAAGTTTGTGGGGGAAATTTGAAGTACTCTGGTTGATACAAGGGTCACGTTAGGGAGGTAATAGGCAGGGATCCCCATTCTCCTCACTGATTCACGTGTGTTCCCCCCGCAAACTTTCTCCTTGGTCAAAAAGGATGATTTTATCAGAAGAGAGCAAGACTCTTCCTTGCTCCAGAGTACATGAATGACTGGGTTTCCTGCAAAAACTTCAAATAAATAGTTATTTAATTAGAACGGTGTTCTCCAATGTTGGATGAGATGTATGTAGGAGCAAGGGGTGATTACTGACTTTGTCTGACCTTGGGAAAGAGGAAAGTAGAGAAGAAGTTGTCCTTTTGGATTTTGTCTTTTCCCAAACCAAGAGATCAGCTTTTTATAAGGTGTGGATAATAATTTTCATGATTCATATATTTACATATGAAGACAATTATAGAGCTCGTTTCCTAGAATGATAGCTACGTGGCTGATTTGTAGATTCATTGCCCAGTTTAGGATTTCCACTTTGGGCACTCCTAGGGAATAACTAGTTTTTTTTTTTTTTTCCTCTCATGTCATGCTTTACATGTAATATATGTGCAAGACAATCCTTTGAAATACAGGAAGAAAAACATATAAATTAACTATATATTACTTACCTTTGCACTAACCCTAAAACTGGAAATCTCTTTCTATACAATGTTTTATATTAAATATGTAGTTTACATCAGATGTTACTGCTGTATCACTCCTCAGTTCAACTTACCTGACAATCTCACTGTTCCCCTTTCCATTTCCTATGACTCTAACCCAAGAATCACCATTTATGAAAATTTCATGTCCTTATCAATAAACATTTGAGCACGCAGGCCTGAATTTAGAAATCATAAAATTGTTAATTGCTGAGCCGATATATCATGCACATTATAAAACATATACTAAAAAAGAAAGTAGAGTTAGAAAAGATAAAAATTCAAATTCCAGGAATTTTAGGCAGCTATTTAATATTTTTTTGAGTTGTGTTATTGGTTGTAGTGTTGAAGTTGTTTGAGTAAAGTTTATTTTATTTTTTATGTTTTGCCATGAATTTTTCTTATCTTCCCTGCTACATTCTTAGCCTGTATAGTACAGAGTAATAACAACAATGATGATAGTGCTAATAATGAAAACAAATGTTTATTCAGCCAGCATTTACTGATAACCTGCTATGTGCTAGGTTCTAGGGATGAAGTGGTAAGCAAAAATCAGATGTGAATGGTGGATTCATGGTGCGTATTTTCTCATGGAGAAGGTAAACAACTACTTAAATGTAAAAATACAATGAGAGTGCATGCTATAAGAGCTTGTAAAAGGAGTGTTTGAACTATTAAAGGAGGTCAGCGAAGACTTCCCTGAGGATAGGACTGGCTACATAATTTTTAAGGCCCAGTGCAAAATGGAAGTGTTCAAAAAGTATTCACTTTCAAGACCGAGACAGCAGAACATTAAACCAAGCAGGGGGCCCTTCCAACTGCAGGCCCTGTGCAACTGCACAGGCTATACGCTCATTAACCTGGCTGTACCTGAGGAAGTGATTTTTGAGCTGAGATGTGCCAATATCATAGGAGGATAAAATTGTTCCAGGCAGAAGAAACTGCAGGGGGGAAAGTGGTGCATTCAGAAACTGGATGAAGGCCAGTGTGGCTGGAGTGCAGAGAGTCAAGGTGGGGAATGTGTGTGTGATGAGGTAGGCTGGTAGAGAGGGTAACTTCAGAGACCAAGTAGAGCCCTGTAGGCCATGTTGAGGATTTTGGTCTTTATTCCAAGAACCACATGTAACTATTGATGTGTCTTAAATGTAAGATTTACTTTTGATGTGGTGAGAATACAAGTAACTTGCACTTTGACTGCATTGGACAACTTTCTTCCTCAACCTCCATTTCTTGCCAACCCCCTTTTTAGACACTTTCTGTCTCACCTTCTATGTTTTTTCTAAGGCTGTCTCTTCATTTAGGTGTGTTTAAAATGGCACTTCACACGAGAGGTGCTTTTGGTGATAGAAACTGAAAATAGGTAGAGTAGGCGAGTCATGACATTTTATATACTATTGAAGTAGTTTGTGGTTTAAAACATTTCAGGTCAACTGAAGAAAAACTAGTAAAATGTAAAAATGTTTTATTATTGTTTTAAAATAATTTTTCTTTTAAAATGCCACAGATTTTTAAGATGTATATTGTCAGCGCCATGATTTTAAATCCTTAATCTTTCTTTTACACATGCTCGGGAGCAAGGGGTGATTACTGACTTTGTCTGACCTTGGGAAAGAGAAGCGTAGGGAAGAAGTTGTCTTTTTGGATTTTGTCTTTTACATAATAGGTATTCCCAAACCAACAAATATGCTTTCTTCCTGTTAGGTGTGGATAATAATTTTCATGATTCATAGGTTTACGTATGAAGACAGTTATAGAGCTCATTTCCTAGAATGATACCTGCGTGATTGATTTGTAGATCCATTGCCCAGTTTAGGATTTTCACTTTTGGCACTTCTGGGGAATAACAAACTAGAGATTTTTTTTCTCTCATGTCATGCTTTACATGTAATTATATGAGCTCTGTCACTGATACAGTTTGGATGTTTGTTCCCTGCAAATCTCCTGTTGAGATTTAATCCCCATTGTCAGAGGTGGGTCCTGGTGGAGGTGTTTGGGTCATGGAGGTGGATCCCTCATGAATGGCTCAGTGCTATTCTTGATAGTGAGTTCTCTCTCTGAGTTCACAGGAGATCTGGTTGTTTAAAAGAGAGTGGCATCTCCCTGCCTTCTCTTGCTCCTGCTCTTGCTATGTGTGACACCTGCTCCCCCTTTGCCTTCTGCCCATGTAAGCTTCCTGCAGCTCTCACCAGAAGCAGATGCTGGCACTGTGCTTCTTGTACAGTCTGCAGAACCATGAGCCAAAATAAACTTCTTTTCTTTATAAATTACCCAACCTCAGGTATTTCTTTACAACAATACCAACAGCCTAACAGAATCATGTAAGGTGATACACTTAAGTCAGTGATATTTATATTCTCTGAGCTGCTCATGGGTAAGATAGACAGCTGGTCATTCTTTGTATACTCTACCATTTCTTGTCTACTGCATGATAAACTGCAATTCCTGGCTGCTGGCTATATGGGTGTATATCAGTCTATTTGCCTTCTCTTTTTAAGTCATAAGTTCTATTTGTGATGAAAACACTGGATGTTTTGGTAGAGTTACCTTCTGAGAATTTATTTTCAATAATGATTTCTGAGTTAAAACAGCGTTTATGTCTTAGATTGAGTAAAATATTCACCCTTTTCACCTATTTCCAGCTTTAGATTCTTAATAACAGAGCTTTTGGTATTTGTAGGCAGCTTCTTTGATCTTATTTGCAGTGAAGTAGTATGTTGCAAACTTTCTATTACTTTCATGTTTGTCTTTTGGATGAGATCTGGAGAATCCATGGGGGTGATGATGAATTAACTTTTTTTTTTTTTTTGAGATGGAGTCTTACTCTGTCGCCCAGGCTGGAGTGGAGTGGTGCGATCTTGGCTCACTGCAACCTCTGCCTCTGGGGTACAAGCAGTTCTCTTCCTCAGCCTCCTGAGTAGCTGGGATTACAGGCACCAGCCACCACTCCCGGCTAATTTTTGTATTTTTAGTGGAGATGGCCATCTTGGCCAGGCTGGTCTTGAACTCCTAAGCTTGTGATCCACCTGCCTTGGCCTCCCAAAGTGTTGAAATTACAGGCATGAGCCACCACACCCGGCTGATGAGTTAACTTTTAACTGAAATTACTGACCACATAAATTGGTGTTCATACAAGAACTCTGTTATGTTACAGAGTAGTGAAGTAGCTTCTGATTTATCAGAGAATACTTAGATTATATTCAGCATATGTTTCATACTAGTGTATGTAAAGGTTGGTGCAAAAATAATTGCAGTTTTTGCATATCATTTGTTGGATTCTTCTTTGTAAAAGCCGTAAAACATCAGAATCACCAATTTTAACACAGTAATACAGGTTTAATACAGTTTTTGGGCAAAAACTGCATTACTTTTGCAGCAACCTAATACTTCATTGTTTTAAAAATTTGTAATGCATGCCTAGTATGTGCACAAAGTAGCTAACCAAGAGTTAAAATTACCACAATTTTAAATTAGAATGTTCTGTTACCTTAACATAGATGGTAATATTAAGTTGAGTAAAACTTTAATTAGCCAGCATGTTTAGGGAATTAAATGGTAGGTTTAATCAGATATCTTCTTTCTTTTTACAGACAATTAACATCAACTGTATGCAAAGCATAGTACAGTGTGTGGTTCACAGATGCATATGACACATCTGTGTCTCCAAGGAACTTGATTTCAATATTTATTCTTCGAAATTTTGTGAATTTTATTCCTATGCTTTATTGCTAGTAAGATTAATATAATGCATATAATTGAATCTTTGATGATTTAGAATTTTATAACAAACGAATCTCATTGTATTGTTTTTAGTATAGATGTAAGCAATATAGGTGTGCTGACTATACAATTTATCCGAAAAGGTTATTTTTTGAGTAATTCGCTGATGTCAGCTTGTTTTTGTTTCCTTTTATTTTAAAAACTGTTATACAAGTTAATTGGTTCTTAATGAAATTTTACTTTGTTAAAGTTGTGACAGCAAAGTATTTTGTTTCATTGCTGTGTTGGTATGTGCGTTGAAATTCAGTAGCCCTTATATATATGTGTAATATTGTGGGGAACAGCATATAAAATTATGTGTAGTTCATTATTTACTTGATGTTTTCATGGCATTATCTGTAAATATGAGTTTAATTTTGTGTAGCCCAAACCAAACTAAACCTAAAAGTTACATTTGTTATTTATTGTAATAATACTGTGTTTTTCTTTTCATTCTAAAGCATAAGTAAAAGCAAATTAAGGAGTTCCTTTTTCCCATTCCAGGGAAACATTTTAAATGATCAGTCTTAAAAAATAAATGCTTCACATGTATAAATTTATTTTTAAAAATCAGCCAGAATTATATATTAAAGTTATTTGTTGCTGTGTCACAGAGACTAAATTAGTATAAACACAATTAGAAATATAACAATTATTATCAAATCTCATATATCTAGTTGCTGAGAGCAAATGTAGTTACATTATTAAAATGGGTGATTCTGATGTTTTGTGACTTTCACAAAGAATAATCCAACAAGTGATATCCTGATGTCCTATGTATTTTGTCAGTGGAGCCATTGCTTCTTAAGTGCAGTTGATTAGACAAAATTCAAATCTAGTGCTTTTCTCAAACACTGGGAGGTTGGTAATATTCTCTTTGTAGCTGCAGTCTTCTCTAGATGAGAGATTAAGGGTCAAGTCAAGTTTCATTTCAGGCCTAAAATTATCTTTACTGGCATTAATTCACATTGTAGTTACGTAATGCTTCATCATGCAACTTTGCTCTAATTGTGTTGGTGGGGTGGTGTTGATAGGGTCAAGGCAATGAAATCTTCTGGAATACAACAGGATTCCTCTGTTTTTAAATACTGCCAGATTGTGGGGAAAGATGGACAGTTTGATACAGATATATTTGATTCTTTCATATAATGTCTGCTTGAAATTTTACTTTGTTAAAAGTTTACCGTAAAATATTAAAAATATTATTTCACTACTTTTTTTTGTAGTGAATTAGACATCAGTATCTTTTTATACATATGAATAATATTTAGAATATGTCTGTATTTGAAAGAAGCTAAAGGAATTGTAGCATATGGGCTATTTTGTTTTTTTAATTCTCATTTTGGATTGGGCAAGGTATCTTCCCCTCCTCCCCACTAAAAAAAAATCAGCAAACGATAAACCAAACATGCTTTTAAAACAAGTTATCTAACCTACTTATACTGGTTACCACAGAATCTAAGATAGTGTGATTAGTTACCGTGTATACGTCAACCTTAGCAATTGACTTTAAATGTTCTAGGCAAATGTACATGATTATTAATTTGCTTTGTTATTGATACGTTTTTGCTCTATGTGCCTAATTATCACTGACTTGTTTCCATAGCCGCAGAACCTTGGCCTGAAAATGCTACATTATATCAGCAATTGAAAGGTAAATTCTTGTTCACAATTAAAAATGGCTTTGTATCAAGCTGTATGTATTACAAAAAAATCCTCAGTAATACAATTTACTGCAAAGAGAATATAACATGTAAAAGAAGGGATTCCCTTCTATAATTTGTCTAGGAGGTTTTACCTAAACTTGTATCTGCCAGTGTAAACCAGCTATTCATGGCCTATAAGGTCCTTAGTTTATTATTGACTCGTTATATTGGCTGCTGTAGGCGGTGTAAAATGATGTGGTTGCAGGAGCAGTTGGCAGATTTACTGCACCAATAGCTGAGACAGCAGATTTTTGAAGTCCTGTGGTAAAGTGGGCTCTCAGTAAAAAGGAACTGTTAAAATGTATAGGCTAGGATGGTTCAGGCTCCCTTTAGCAGCTCTTCATATATCATCAGATCACATTATGGACCCCATTTGGGGCTTAGCAGCCTGCTACAGTTGTCAGAAGACTGCAAAGTAATGAAGACTAATAGGCAGCAGCCCTAGTCTTCTAAGCATGGAATTTTTATTGCAGCGAACTTGTCATCTTTCTTTTGTGTGACAGACCTAGATACACTGTGCAATATTAACTGCAAGCTGGTTTTATATTTTTGTGAGTGCTTTTACTTTTAACTAGAAAGGTTTCAGCAGATTTTACTTAATTTTAATGAAACTTTTCTTGAAAACGAAAAATGAATTTGATTTTAAGTGAACAATTTTAATTACATTGCTGATAAAATGAGATAAGTGATCAAATAGTTTTAGAGGAAACTGTCCTAATTTATCATTATTTGTGATAGTTTAATCAAAATTATAATTATATAATAACATTGATATAAAACTTTTGAATTTAGTGGTAGGTAATACCTTTGAAAAAATATAAATACTTTTTGAAAATAAAAATATTATATTCTACTTGGTTAAGTTATGCTTCATTGTATTTCTACAGGGGAGCAAATTTTACTTTCTGACAATGCAGCTTCTCTTGCAGTGCAGGTAAATATGTAAATAATGTAATATGTTTTTCACCCCCTAGGTGATTTGCATCATTTTTCATTACAATTATATTTTTCCCCTTCCAAAAAGTCTGATACTATATGTTTAGATTTTTTCCTGTGTGATTTACCATTATCTATATAACATTGCTTGCTTGTGAAGAATAATTTTATTATGTAATATTCAGTTAATTGTCAGTATATAAAATAAATATAAAAATTATTATTTTTTTTTTAGAAATCATTTTTATTGCTAGGCACATTCTGTGTCTCAGCAGTTGGTTTGCTTTTGGCTGGATATGATGGTGTTGATTATTTGGGGTGATATGTTCATTTGTGGACTCACAATTATTTCCTAATTAATTTGTTAAGATTTATTTATCACATATTTTTAAGCATTGTTTTGCTCATTGCACTCATTGGCCTCTAACTTTAATCTGTTTGGTAATCTTGTAGCAGTGTTCTGGTTCTCTAGCCACTCCTTATATATTTATTGATTATATGAGTGTTTATTATTCCCAAAACCATTTATGAAATGTAATAGCTCTTCAAGTTGTATATACCATTTGTATAATCCAAGAAAAATTAGTGCCCCTGTAAACTTTAAGCTGCATTATAGGAAAAATAGGATACTTGGGGATGTTTTGCTTAAAAAACAATGTTTATGATGTAGGTTATGGATTTATAGTTATCCAATCATTTTGCATATTTAGCTGCTATTTGCTTAGCTTGTGTAGTTTAACATAGGACTGAGCATGTAGACTGGATCCTTAAATGTCTGTTGTATGAATAGTTTATAAGTGTGGTGAAAGTAGTCATGCCTTGATAACAAATGTAAAAGTAAATGATTCGCTGTGTATAAAATAATATTTTCGATCTTTATATCTTTGGAAAGATAGTTTCAAGGCACTGTGAATATTTTAGTTGCAGCACTGATTCTTAACCCTTTTAAAATTGCTGTTTTGGGGATAACCCTTTCAGGATCTGGCAAAAGCTGTAGAACATTTTTCCAGAAAATATACCCAGGCTATTCTGCATGTGGTTTCAGTAGGTTTACTGAGTTTCCTGCTGAAGCTATCTAGATCCCCTAGGAAGAGCCCCTGAAACTTCGTAATAGTAGTTTAGAAAGTGCTGAAATAATTTTCATCAAATAGAAAGATATTTTGGGTAGGACTATACAGTGCTTTTCAACTGGGCAGCTCTTTAGTACTCCCCCTACCGCCATCCTGTGACATTTGAGAATATTTAAGTGTTTTTGCTTGTCAAAACTGTTGAAGGGTAGAGTGCTATTCTCATCTATTGGGTAGATAGATGCCAGAGATGCGCTAAAAAATCCTAAAACGTAGAGTAGTCCCTGCACAACAAAGAATTATCCAGCCCCAAATGTAAATAGATTTGTCAAGGTTGACAAACCCTGGAATAGATGGGTTAGCCAGTTTTCAGTACAAACCAAAATACCATTATATTACCATTTAAAAAAATTAATGTTTTAAATACTCCAGAGAAGGGAGGAAAAAATAAATCTTAGTGTGTATTTTATTTGTTAATTCAATTTTTATGATTTCTATTAATTTGCTTTCTCATGGTTTCTCAAATCATAGTTGCAATTAAAAATAAAACCAGAAAAAAGGACCTTTTACAATGTAGAATTTTCCTTAACCATTTCAATGTTTTTATCCTACATATGTCACTTCGATGATAAATTAAGCAGCATATATTAAAATTTCTTGGTTTTCTTCAATATTCTTTGGCTTGACAGCTGATAGTAGCCATGACTATAAATGTGACTTTTCCAGATATCTGATGTAAACTTTATGGAGTAATTTTCTTCTATATAGTGGGCCAGCATTCGTTTAGAAGAATCAGTTAAAGGCCTACATTTGATGTATAAAATTGATCAAAACAATGTGACAGGTATCCACAAACTGGATTATTTTCTAGAAGATACCAGATATCAAACATCAGATATTTTAATAGTCTGCCAGTTAGGCCATTAGGAAATTTAAATTTTACTTAACATATACACTTGGTGTTTATTATGCCCCTGAAACTAAGTGGTTAGGTCTTTTTGGACTCTAGGAACTTTTATGATTTCAGTTTAAAAATAAATGTTTTTTTCCTTTAGGTATTTACCCTTAGATTTGCTATCTTTCACTCTTGTATGTTGAGTATAGTGAAGTATTAGTATAGCATGTTTCTCTGGTCCCAACTTGAGCCAAATGTGTATATATGCAGTATTATACACACATGCACACGCTAGAGAGACAGAGAGAGAGAGATATCTTCCATTCTGTACTTGTGCTTTGAAGGACTTAAGCTTATACTGATTAGAAACAATAACTTTGATAATAATTCTCTGTTACTATTCTCTCTTACCCCCAAGTCCAAACCAGCCATCTAATAAATACATAGCATTGGTCACATTTGTGATTTGAAATTTTCTAGAAGCCTCATTTTAAAAAAGTAAAAAGAAATAGGCAGAATGTATTTTAATAATATGCATTATTTTACCCAGTATATCCAAATGTTATTTTAATATGTAACCAATACATAATTTATTAATGGGACATTTTTTATATTAAGTTCAAAATCTGAAGTGTGTTTTACACTTACGGTACCTCTCAATTTATGCTAGCCAGATTTCAAATGCCCAGTAGTCTCGTGTAGCTAGTGGCTTTTGTGTTAGACACTGTTATTAATAATAGAATATAATATGAGCAAGACATAATATACTCTCCAAGGTTTTGGCAAAAATTGTTTTGTTTAAGAAGTTGAAGGCCGGGCGCGGTGGCTCAAGCCTGTAATCCCAGGACTTTGGGAGGCCGAGACGGGCGGATCGCGAGGTCAGGAGATCGAGACCATCCTGGCTGACACGGTGAAACCCCGTCTCTACTAAAAAATACAAAAAAGTAGCCGGGCGAGGTGGCGGGCGCCTGTGGTCCCAGCTGCTCGGGAGGCTGAGGCACGAGAATGGTGTAAACCCGGGAGGCGGAGCTTGCAGTGAGCTGAGATCGGGTGACAGAGTGAGACTCCGTCTCAAAAAAAAAAAAAAAAGAAGAAGTTTATGTCTATTGATTGAGTATATGCTGTCTTTTTTTGTTTTTTTTTTTGAGACAGAGTCCCGCTCTGTCGCCCAGGCTGGAGTGCAGTGGCCGGATCTCAGCTCACTGCAAGCTCCGCCTCCCGGGTTTACGCCATTCTCCTGCCTCAGCCTCCCGAGCAGCTGGGACTACAGGCGTCAGCCACCTCGCCTGGCTAGTTTTCTGTATTTTTTAGTAGAGCGGGGTTTCACCGTGTTAGCCAGGATGGTCTCGATCTCCTGACCTCGTGATCCGCCCGCCTAAGCCTCCCAAAGTGCTGGGATTACAGGCGTCAGCCACCTCGCCTGGCTAGTTTTCTGTATTTTTTAGTAGAGCGGGGTTTCACCGTGTTAGCCAGGATGGTCTGGATCTCCTGACCTCGCGATCCACCCGTCTCGGCCTCCCAAAGTGCTGGGATTACAGGCTTGAGCTACTGCGTCCGGCCGAGTATATGCTGTCTTTTATAGAAGATTCCAATTGGTGTCTGTTTCAAAAACAGCAAACCCTAAATAGAGCTCTTTGTTTCAAGTTTGCTCAAATATAAAATAGAGATATAATAGAAGCTATCCTGTTGGGTAGGATAGGATTGAATATGTTAACATTGAATATGAGAATTGAATATGTTAACATATGTAAATCACTTAGAAGAGTACCTGGCATATTGTAAATATGCAATGAATGCTGGTTGTTACTTCTTTCTCTCATAATTCTTTGAAAGAAATAACACATATTCAGTGTCAGTAAGAGGAATGGAAGCTTGCAGGCTTGATAGTACCTGAAAACACTAGAGTAATTGAAAATAAATGTTATATGTAAGAAGAATCTTGTTTGGACATGTTTGTGTTTGTGTGAACATTAATTCTGGTAATCATTCTTTATTAAAAATTAATATTGAATGCTTTAATGCAAACAATTTTATTAATTGAAAATAAATGTTATATGTAAGAAGAATCTTGTTTGGACATGTTTGTGTTTGTGTGAACATTAATTCTGGTAATCATTCTTTATTAAAAATTAATATTGAATGCTTTAATGCAAACAATTTTATTAATACTGAATAATATGTTTTAAAACTATTTATTGAATACTTTTATTGTGTAAGACACTCTATTAAAAGCTTTTATGTGCACCATTGCGTTCAGTCCATTCAGTCCTTCCTATGACCCTAGTGCACGGTAGTATTATTATCCTCATTTTAAAGATGTGGAAACTGAAGCTCAAAGATGCTTCGCCTACATTGATAGAACCCACAAATTGTGGAGATAAACAGAAAACAACAACAACATTGGTTGAGTGCCACCTGTGCTTGTCACTGTGCTGAGCTCTTAATTCATACTAACCCATTTAATCCTTATAACAACTGTATGAGGTAAGTGCTGTATAGGGTAGGTATCATAAATAATCCTTTCACACAGCTACCCTATGAGGTAGGTACTATTAGTATTCCTATTTTCCTACAGATTAGGAAAGTAAGGCAGAGAGGTTAAACAGTGAGCTCAAAGTTAAATAAATAGTGCTTGGCAGAGATGGAATGCAGACCTAGGAAGTCTGGATCGACAGTCCACACTCATAATACTTTGCTGCATATTGGTCTAGTCCAGTGATACAGATCTTGAAGTTTTACCTAACAATAAGTGATCATTTAATCACAAATTATTTCTGACATTTCTTAGTAAATTATATCTTATGATTAATAGTTTACATTAAGGAGTAAAAGAAGATGTCTTAGCTTTTGTATGTTTGAAATGGGATAAAGATAGTCTTACTTCTATAATATTATGAAGCTCAAGGTAGGTAATAAATGGGAAATTCTTTTGAAAAAAGTGAAAGGAATAGGAATGTAAGATGTTGAATACAGAATTAGTGCCTATTTTGACTGCAAAGATTTATGTACTTATTTTGTGAGTGTCTTTATATAATAAAATGTTACTTTCCAATAAGTTTTAGAAGTCCAATGTGCTATCCATTGTGCAACAGAGATTTTCTAGTAAGTTTTAGAAAGAATTTCGCTTTATGTATGTGAAGCCAATTTTAAAAATCTTTTTTTTTTTTTTTGTATGGCTTAATCTAGATATTATAAAAATTTGAATTTGTTTTTTGGAGTGTCTCAAACTGATGATCATTATTAGAATATTGCATGAACAAGTAATCTTTTTCCTTACTTTTTACTTCAAGTTAAGAATAGCATTTAAGCTCAGGTGTCCTTGTTCCGTTTAATATTTTTACTTTTTCTTATTGTTTGTTAATAAATGCTTTTCTCTAAAAGTGAAAGGGAAGACAACAGAAAAAAACTATTTTTTTTCTGTTGAATATAGTATATAATTTGAAAGTCAACATTTTGTTTTGTTTTGCTTTTTTGAGAAGGTGTCTAGCTCTGTCGCCCAGGCTGGAGTGCAGTGGCGTGATCTCAACTCACTGCTGGCGTGATCTCCGCTCACTGCAACCTCCATTTCCCAGGTTCAAGTGATTCTCCCACCTCAGCCTTCTGAGTAGCTAGGATTGCAGGGATGCACCACCAAGCCCAGCTGATTTTTTTGTATTTTTAGTAGAGACGGGGTTTCACCTTGTTGGCCAGGCTGGTCTTGAACTCCTGACCTCAAATGATCCACCTGCCTCAGCCTCCCAAAGTGCTGGGATTACAGGTGTGAGCCATCACACCTGACCAAAAGTCAGCATTTTTATAATCCCCATTAATGCTGGGACATAAACACTCACTTTTCAGATTTGATGATAAATACTTAGCTGACCCTTGCATTTTCCTTCTTTTAGCAAATGAAGCTTTCTAGAAGGATGGATTAATTATTGGCTAAATGATAATATCCAAATGTAGTGTTTGGGAAAGAGCAGGAGAGAGGAATATCTTTCTTTCTTTTGAGGCTGCAGGTTGATTACTGCCTTAGAGACAAAACTTGAGTGTGAAAATACAGCTGCTGTAAATTTGTCGTGTCATTTAAATGGCCATAGTAGATAGCTACCTACAGAATTTTAGAGGAAATGATTTTGAATTTTCAGTTTGGTTGGATACATTTTGTTTCAAATGAGTTGTTCAGGGTTTTATGCCGTTTTAAAGGATCAGTTTAAACCTGATGTAAATATAAGTAGGATGACATGAGTATATATATTTTAATAAATAATATAATATTCTATGAAAAACCTTTAACAAATTGACAAAACTTTATTAAAGCCTCAAAGTATAAAGTTTTAGGTTTTTAAAATTTGTACATTCCTCTTAATTTGATTGTCCTCTGTCAGATGAGGCTTCTGAATTCACTTTCAGGGTTAGGTGAAGGAAAGGAAAGCTAAGGGATAAATATAATTTAGTGTACATTTATGAAATACAGAGACTTACAAAATCCTTTTCAGTATTCCAAACAAGCAAAATGGAGTCTGCAGATGTGTGTTTGATGTCAGTGAGTTTAAATTCTTCAGACTGATTGTCTTACATTACATTATTATAGTTTGTGTGCCAGAAATGTTAAAGCATTTTGGTGATTTATGCTTATAAGACCTTGGATTATTTCAATATATAAAATGTGATCTTTATCAAGATAATTGTGAACTGAAATTGCAAATAGAATTTAGCAGTTTAAAAAACAAATCTCAATATTAGTTTCTCAACACTTAAATAGCATGGTGTATATAAAACATTAAAATTGGTCAATGTAGAATTTGTGAAAATGAAGTATATTCCAAATAGAATTAGGTGGCTATAGGAGTTGTGGTTTTTAGTAATTCGTGAAATAATGTGAAATGGTTATAAAGGGTAATGGTTTACTAATATAAATATATATTTAACTTAACAAAATTCACACTCCTGCAGTTCTGAGAGATTGCAACTTAGGATAACAACTGTGTACTTTTTTGTTTAAAAAGTAAATAGCAAGCAGGACTTTATAATTTGTTGCTATTAAACAGAACAATAAAGATACAGTAGTAAGATGGAAAAACAACAGCCTTTTTTTTTTTTTAACAGAAAAAGGCTAGAATTCTTCATTATTAGATATACAGTATCAACATAATCAATCTAGCAACATTATATTTGAGCTGAAAATGTACTTAAATTTGAGGCCGTGCACTACCCTGTGTGAGTGAAACATCTTTCATATAGTTCTAAGATGAAATTACCCTTGAATGAATAGCATCTTCATTTATCTTCAGACCCCTTCTGTGCTTTTAGTGAATCTATTCTTTCAACATTCTACAACAAGAATTACATTATACCATTATACCAGAGTACTTCTGCAGTGTGAAATAGATTGGTTTGGAAAATGAACCTGGCTTTGCTATAAATTACATTCACAGGTACAAAGGAATTTGTTATTTTGTTTAAAATAGTCATAAATATAATTAAGGTCTTAATTTATGTTAAACTACAAATATGGCTATTATGGTAACTGGATTAGGAACTTAATCTGTCACTTCAAGAATGATACCTAACACTTTTCATTTATAACCTTAGATACTTTATTTCAATTACAGGGTCTGCAGCTGTTTGATATAAAAATGAATTATTTTATAGATTTGTTCATGGTTTTTAATTTTAAATCATGCCTCTTCAGTAAGGTAGAAAATAATTCATCAGTTGTCACAAATTTTCCTTTGTGTCTGGTTGAAAAAGGATATGAATTAAAATTCACAATCATTTTTATTTTGTGTCCTGAAAATGGCATTGCATGCTTGAGAATAGTCCTTAGTGAATTCTTACATAAAATATTTCAAATTTAATTAGGAAATGAATAGAAGCTTTGTCTTAAAGAAGAAAAACTTGATGTCTGCTGTCTAAGGATAGCTTTACCTGGTTGAACTGAAAATAGATTGCTACCTGTCTAGAATTTGAATAACTTTGTTCATGTGACTTACATAAATTTAGAAGCTGTGTTTATAACCCCTCGAATCCCATGGTATTAATCAGTGTAAAGCATCTAATCTTTAAAAGGTTATTAAAGGCAATTCTTTAAAATTTTGATTTACTTTTATATTTTTATTGGCAAGCAATCCTGATTTTATTGCTTAGGTGCAACTAAAGAGAGTGTGCTGTGTATCTAACTTGAAAGACAAATGTTCATTTTGTCTTTGGAATAAAGAAGAGGAAAGAAGACAGTTGGTGCTGGTCATTGGCAAGTGTTTCAATTCTGAGTTACTATTAGTTAATTAAAGAGAAATGAATATATTTTATGTTCCTTCCATCTGCTAGTTCATCCTAAGAACTTTAATTTTTTTTGTTATTATTTTTCTCAGTTGGGAATTTTTTTCTAAGCAACGAAATTTTAAAGCATTCATTATAGGAACTCAAAAAAAGAATATATATATTTTTTCCTTTTCTCCCCAACTATTCATTGAGTGCCAACTATGTAACTGCTATTGTGTTAGGTTCTTGGGTTATAAGAATTGTTCTTTCTGTACCTTTGACTATTTTGTAACTCTTGCTTAATTTTGACCCTACAACTTTATGAAAGTAGTAAACAAGATAGACATGGTCTGTATGTACTAATGAAGCTTATATTCTTGGGAGGAGGGGCTGTTACCAGTTCATTTATCAGTTTTATCAGTGTGTTATTTATATGTAGTTCTCACAGGGAAAGCTTATATCTTTCTCTATTCTAGTTGTCTTTTTTGTTGCTTTCAGAAATAACCTGATTTTTTTCTATGGCTGTCAGATGTTGAGGTATCTAAAATTGACTCAGATATTCCAGGAGTAGTTTCTAGGTGAGAGTTTTATTAAGGAAGGTCAGTCTATGAAGTGATATGTCTTCAAATGTGCTCTCAAGTAACATTTCATATTTTTTGGTAACAAATTCACTCTCTTTAAAGCTTTTTATGCTCATTGAATTGTGGTTTCTGATTTCTACATAGATCATTATTATTATTATTATTTATACTTTAAGTTCTAGAGTACATGTGCACAATGTGCAGGTTTGATATATATGTATACATGTGGCATGTTGGTTTGCTGCACCCATCAACTCTTCATTTATGTTAGGTATTTCTCCTAATGCTATCCCTCCCCCAGGCCCCCACCCCCTGACAGGCCCCAGTATGTGATGTTCCCTGCCCTGTGTCCAAGTGATCTCATTGTTCAGTTCCCACCTAAGAG
>NW_012115422.1:3112793-3142137 GCF_000951035.1 Colobus angolensis palliatus
TTTTGTAAATTTGTTTGAGTTCTTTGTAGCTTCTGGATATTAGCCCTTTGTCAGATGGGTAGATTGCAAAAATCTTCTCCCATTCTGTAGGTTGCCTGTTCACTCTGATGGCAGTTTCTTTTGCTGTGCAGAAGCTCTTTAGTTTAATTAGATCCCATTTGTCTATTTGGGGTTTTGTTGCCATTGCTTTTGGTGTTTTAGTCATGAAGTCCTTGCCCATGCCTATGTCTTGAATGGTATTGCCTAGGTTTTCTTCCAGGTTTTTTATGATTTTAAGTCTAACATTTAGGTCTTTAATCCATCTTGAATTAATTTTTATATAAGGTGTAAGGTAGGGATCCATCTGCAGCTTTCTACATATGGCTAGCCAGTTTTCCCAGCACCATTTATTAAATAGGGAGTCCTTTCCCTGTTTCTTGTTTTTGTCAGGTTTGTCAAAGATCAAATGGTTGTAGATGTGTGGTGTTATTTCTGAGGCCTCTGTTCTGTTCCATTGGTCTATATCTCTATTTTGGTACCAGTACCATACTGTTTTGGTTACTGTAGTCTTGTAGCATAGTTTGAAGTCAGGTAGCGTGATGCCTCCAGCTTCGTTCTTTTTGCTTAGGATTGTCTTGGCAATGTGGACTCTTTTGTGGTTCCATATGAACTTTAGTTTTTTCCAATTCTGTGAAGAAAGTCATTGGTAGCTTGATGGGGATGGCATTGAATCTATAAATTACTTTAGGCAGTATTGCCATTTTCACAATAATGATTTTTCCTATCCTTGAACATGGAATATTCTTCCATTTGTTTGTGTCTCTTTTATTTCATTGAGCCGTGGTTTGTAGTTCTCCTTGAAGAGGTCCTTCACATCCCTTGTAAGTTGGATTCCTAGGTATTTTATTCTCTTTGTAGCAATTGGGAATGGGAGTTCACTCATGATTTGGCTCTCTGTTTGTCTGTTAATGGTGTATGGGAATGCTTGTGATTTTTGCACATTGATTTTGTGTCCTGAGACTTTGCAGAAGTTGCTTATCAGCTTGAGATTTTGGGCTGAGACAATGGGGTTTTCTAAATATACAATCATGTAATCTGCAAACAGGGACAATTTGACTTCCTCGTTTTCTAATTGAATCCCCTTAATTTCTTTCTCTTGTCTGATTGCCCTGGCCAGAATTTCCAACAGTATGTTGAATAGGAGTGGTCAGAGAGGGCATCCTTGTCTTGTGCCAATTTTCAAAGGGAATGCTTTCAGTTTTTGCCCATTTGGTATGATATTGGCTGTGGGTTTGTCGTGAATAGCTCTTATTATTTTGAGATATGTTCCATCAGTACCTAGTTTATTGAGACTTTTTAGTGTGAAGGGCTGTTGAATTTTGTCAAAGGCCTTTTCTGCATCTGTTGAGATAATCGTGGTTTTTGTCGTTGGTTCTGTTTATGTGATGGATTATGTTTGTTGATTTGCATATGTTGAACCAGCCTTGCATCCCAGCGATGAAGTTGACTTGATTATGGTGGATAAGGTTTTTGATGTGCTGCTGCTGGATTCGGTTTGCCAGTATTTTATTGAGGATTTTTCGCATTGATGTTAGTCAGGAATATTGGTCTAAAATTCTCTATTTTTGTTGTATCTCTGCCAGGCTTTGGTATCAGAATGATGCTGGCCTCATAAAATCAGTTAGGGAGGATTCCCTGTTTGGAATAGTTTCAGAAGCAATGGTACCCGCTCCTCTTCATAGCTCTGGTAGAATTCGGCTGTGAATCTGTCTGGTCCTGGACTTTTTTTGGTTGGTAGGCTATTAATTATTGCCTCAATTTCGGAGCCTGTTATTGGTCTATTTGGAGATTCAACTTCTTCGTGGTTTAGTGTTGGAAGGGTGTGTGTGTCCAACAATTTATCCATTTCTTCTAGATTTTCTAGTTTATTTGCGTAGAGGTGTTTATAGTATTCTCTGATGGTAGTTTGTACTTCTTTGAGTTGGTTGGTGATATCCCCTTTATCATTTTTTTATTACGTCTATTTCATTCTACTCTCTTTTCTTCTTTATTAGTTTTGCTAGCAGTCTATCAATTTTGTTGATCTTTTCACAAAACCAGTTCCTAGATTCATTGATGTTTTGAAGGGTTTTTTGTGTCTCTATCTCTTTCAGTTCTGCTCTGATCTTAGTTATTTCTTGTCTTGTACTAGCTTTTGAATTTGTTTGCTCTTGCTTCTCTAGTTCTTTTAATTGTGATGTTAGGGTGTCGATTTTAGATCTTTCCTACTTTCTCTTGTGGGCATTTAGTGCTATAAATTTCCCTCTACACACTGCTTTTAATGTGTCCCAGAGAATCTGGTACATTGTGTCTTTGTTCTTATTGGTTTCAAAGAACATCTTTATTTCTGCCTTCATTCTTTTATTTACCCAGTAGTCATTCAGGAACAAGTTGTTCCGTTTCCATGTAGTTGTGCAATTTTAAGTGAGTTTCTTAATCCTGAGTTCTAATTTGATTGCACTGTGGTCTGAGAGACAGTTTGTTGTGATTTCGGTTCTTTTACATTTGATGAGGAGTGCTTTACTTCCAATTATGTGGTCAATTTTAGAATAAGTGCAATGTGGTGCTGAGAAAAATGTATATTCTGTTGAATTGGGGTGGAGAGTTCTGTAGGTGTCTATTAGGTCTGCTTGTTGCACAGCTGAGTTTAGGTCCTGGATATCCTTGTTAACCTTCTGTCTCATTGATCTGTCTGATATTGACAGTGGGGTGTTAAAGATTATTATTGTGTGGGAGTCTAAGTTTCCTTGTAGGTCTCTGAAGACTTGCTTTATGAATCTGTGTACTCCTGTATTGGGCGCATATATATTTAGGATAGTTAGCTCTTCTTGTTTAATTAATCCCTTTACCATTATGTGATGGCCTTCTTTGTCTCTTTTAACTTTGTTGGTTTAAACTCTGTTTTGTCAAAGACTAGGATTGCAACCCCTGCCTTTTTTTGTTTTCCATTTGCTTGGTAGATCTTCGTCCATCCCTTTATTTTGAGCCTGTGTGTGTCTCTGCACGTGAGATGGGTCTCCTAAATACAGCAAACGGATGGGTCTTGACTCTGTATCCAATTTGCCAGTCTTTGTCTTTTAATTGGAGCATTTAGCCCATTTACATTTAAGGTTAATATTGTTATGTGTGAACTTGATCCTGTCATTATGATGTTAGCTGGTTATTTTGCTCGTTAGTTGATGCAGTTTGTTCCTAGCATCGATGGTCTTTACATTTCGGCATGTTTTTGCAGTGGCTGGTACCAGTTGTTCCTTTCCATGTTTAGTGCTTCCTTCAGGAGCTCTTGTAGGGCAGGCCTGGTGGTGACAAAATCTCTCAGCCTTTGCTTGTCTGTAAAGGATTTTGTTTCTCCTTAATTTATGAAACTTCGTTTGGCTGGATATGAAATTCTGCATTGAAAATTCTTTTCTTTAAGAATGTGGAATATTGGTGCCCACTATCTTCTGGCTTGTAGAGTTTCTGCCAAGAGATCCACTGTTAGTCTGATGGGCTTCCCTTTGTGGGTAACCCAACCTTTCTCTGTGGCTTCCCTTAACATTTTTTCCTTCATTTCAACTTTGGTGAATCTGATAATTATGTGTCTTGGAGTTGCTCTTCTTGAGGAGTATCTTTGTGGCGTTCTCTGTATTTCCTGAACTTGAATGTTGGCCTGCCTTGCTAGGTTGGGGAAGTTCTCCTGGATAACATCCTCAAGAGTGTTTTCCAGCTTGATTCCATTCTCCCCATCACTTTCAGGTACACCAGTCAAACATAGATTTGGTTTTTTCATATAGACCCATATTTCTTGGAGGCTTTGGTCATTTCTTTTTATACTTTTTTCTCTAACCTTGTCTTCTCGCTTTATTTCATTAATTTAATCTTCAATCACTGATACCCTTTCTTCTCCATGATCAAATCGGCTGTTGAAGCTTGTGCATGCGTCACGAAGTTCCCATGCCGTGGTTTTCAGCTCCATCCGGTCATTTAAGGTCTTCTCTACACTGTTTATTCTAGTTAGCCATTTGTCTAACCTTTTTTCAAGGTTTTTAGCTTCCTAGAGATGGGTTTGAACATCCTCTTTTAGCTCGGAGAAGTTTGTTATTACTGACCTTCTGAAGCCTACGTCTGTCAACTCGTGAAAGTCATTCTCCGTCCAGCTTTGTTCTGTTGCTGGTGAGGAGCTGCGATCCTTTGGAGGAGGAGAGGTGCTCTGACTTTTAGAATTCTCAGCTTTTCTGCTCTGGTTTCTCCCCATCTTTGTGGTTTTATCTACCTTTGGTCTTTGATGTTGGTGACCTATAGATGAGGTTTTGGCATAGATAACCTTTTTGTTGATGTTGATGCTATTCCTTTCTGTTTGTTAGTTTTCCTTCTAACAGTCAGGTCCCTCAGCTGCAGATCTGTTGGAGTTTGCTAGAGGTCCACTCCAGACCCTGTTTGCTTAGGTATCACCAGAGGAGGCTGCAGAACGGCAAATATTACTGCCTGATCCTTCCTCTGGAATCTTCATCCCAGAGGGGCACCCATGTATATAAGGTGTCTTTCAGCCCCTATAGGGAGGTGTCTCTGAGTTAGGCTACACGGGGGTCAGGGACCCAGTTGAGGAGGCAGTCTGTCCGTTCTCAGAGCTCAGACACTGTGCTGGGAGAAGCACTGCTCTCTTCAGAGCTGTCAGACAGGGACGTTGAAGTCTGCAGAAGTTGTCTGCTGCCTTTTGTTCAGCTATGCCCTGCCCACAGAGGTGGAGCATAGAGGCAGTAGGCCTCCTTGAGCTGTCGTGGGCTCTGCCAAGTTCGAGCTTCCAGGTGGCTTTGTTTACCTACTCAAGCCTCAGCAATGGCGGACGCCCCTCCCCCAGCCAGGGGGCTGTCTCACACAGATCGATCTCAGACTGCTGCACTAGCAGTGAGCAACGTTCTGTGGGTGTGGGAGCCGCCTAGCCAGACCTGGGAGAGAATCACCTTGTCTGCTGGTTGCTAAGACCTTGGGAAGAGCACAGTATTTGGGCGGGAGTGTCCTGTTTTTCCAGGTAGTCTGTCACGACTTCCCTTGGCTAGGAAAGGGAAATCCCCCGACCCCTTGTGCTACCTGGGTGAGGTGACATCCCACCCTGCTTCTGCTTGCCCTCCATGAGCTGCGCCCATTGTCCAACCAGTCCCAGTGAGATGAACCAGGTACCTCAGTTGGAAATGGAGAAATCAGCCGTCTTCTGCGTTGATCATGCTGGGAGCTGCAGACTGGAGCTGTTCTTGTTTGGCCATCTTGTGGTTGTGGGCCAGATCATTACTGTTTTTAAGTTGAATTCCTGTTACTGTTTTCTAAAGCAATATCAACTTACTGATATTTGTAACTACTGATTTTTAAAAATATCTCTGAACTTAACGAGTTACATCTAACTTTTTAAAATAGTGAATTCTGAACCCATAAAATTACAAAATGCTAATTTTTGCTATAGTTTACTAGCTTTCTGTGAACTTAGGTATGTTTGCATTTATTATTAGGAATATCTATGGCTTGTTCATTAAGCAAATGTTTATTGAGACTTTATTGTATGCTGAGGACTAAAGTAGTAAACAAGATAGACATTGTCTATGTATATTAATGAACCATATATACTTGCTGGATGGAGTCCTTCTGTCAGTTCGTTTATCAGTTTTATCAGTGTGTATGACTCTAAAAATTATTCATAAACATTTATATCAATATTAAGATATCTCATTTTTGCTTTGTTAGAAAAGATTATATTATATAATTATATATATTGAAAACATAAAGCATATGTTCATTATTCTTTTGAAAAGTTCTATTGGGCCAGGCGTGGTGACTCATGCCTGTAATCCCAGCACTTTGGGAGGCTGAGGCGGGTGGATCACCTAAGGTCAGGAGTTTGAGACCATCATGTCCAACCTGGTGAAACCCCATCTCTACTAAATACGAAAAATTAGCCGGGGGTGGTGGTGCATGCCCGTAATCCCAGCTACTTGTGAGGCTGAGGTGAGAGAATCGCTTGAATCTGTGAGGTGGAGGTTTCAGTGAGCTGAGATCACACCATTGCACTCCAGCCTGGGCGACAGTAGTGAAACACCATCTCAAAAAGAAAGAAAAGAAAGAAAGAAAAGTACTTTTGGTTATTTTCCTTTATTCTTTTAACATCTTTCTAGAAATTTTTATCTCAGGACACACTCTTGGTATTTTGATTTTATAGAAGTAAATGCAATTAAATTATAGTAATTATTTTAATTTTTCTCATAAGGAGACATTAAAAGGTAATAAAATAAATGAAGCCAACTTTCTTTTGAAGTCACCGAGGTTAAGTGGTCTTCCTTCCTTTGCAGATGAACAAATGAGTATTTATTATTACGAATGCTGTTACTACTATTAATAATAATACCTTATATTTTTTGAATTACTCTGTGTCAGATAGTGTATATAGTGTTTTACATATAGAACTTCAGTTAATCTGCCTGATTGTCTAATTTAGAAATGAGAAAACTTCTGAGGTAAAGGTACTTTCTCAAGCTAACATTTCCCAGGATTTTACCCAGAGAGCTCTCTCTGATATTCTGCTCATTAACTTCTTACTGTTCTAGACTGACTCTTTTTTTTTTTTTTAAGGAGATAGGATCTCACTCTGTTACCCAGACTGGAGTGCAGTGGTACAGTCTTGGCTCACTGCAACCTCCATCTCCCAGGCTCCAGTGATTCTTTCGCCTCAGCCTCCCAAGTAGCTGAGATTACAGGTGTGCACCACCACCACCCAGCTAATTTTTGTATTTTTAGTAGAGATGGGGTTTCACCATTTTGGCCAGCTGGTCTTGAACTCCTGACTTCAAATAATCCACCCACCTTGACCTCCCAAGGTGCTGGGATTATAGTCGTGAGCCACTGTGCGTACTGATTCTTAAGAGTGATGCAGAGGATTTCCTTCTTTTAAATGTATGTTCACTCTAGTCTTTTTTTCACTTAGGTAACTTGCTTTTAAAATCTGTACTCTGTTACGATCCATTAGGTTCTGCTAGGGTACTTAATCAATAAAATGTGTTGGTAGTTGCCCAGTCATGAGTGGTAGGATTTATGACTCAGCAACAGAAAGTAAGAATAAAGGATGGTAAGGACAGCAATCTCAGTGAGGCAGCATCATTCCTGTGCACAATAGCCACCAAGGCTTACTGTTTTCATTCAACCACACTGAATCCTTTTTACCATTTTCTGAACTGTGTATTGCCTTTTTTTTTTAAATTTTAATGCAGTTAAAACAAAGGATATTTGATATTTTAAAAAGTGTTGTAGAGTCTGTTCCCTTACTCCTGTCAGAAACCATCATATTTAGGGCTGGGTGTGGTGGTGTCTCACGCCTCTAATCCCAGCACTTTGGAATGCCAAGAAGGGCAGATCGCTTGAGGCTAAGAGTTCACCACCAGCCTGGCCAACATGGCAAAACCCCATCTCTACTAAAAAATACAAAAAATTAGCTGGGTGTAGTGGTACACACCTGTAGTCCTACCTACTTGGGAGGCTGAGGCATGAGAATTGCTTGAGCCTGGGAGGCAGAGGTTATGGTGAGCCGAGATTGCACTGCTGCACCCCAGCCTGGGGGACAGAACAAGACTCTGTCTCAAAAAAAAAAACAACAACAACAAAACAATTTATTTACTTTTTTCTGTAAAAGAATTGGGTTACTTTTTGGCTTTACATTTTACATTTTCACTGATTTCCTGCAACATTTCTTTCTGGGATATTATTAGTATATTTGGGATTGAAAACTTGAAATTAGATATGTATAATATTTAAGATGTTTTGTTGATTTACACATTAATGTTATTCTGTTTACCTGATTTTCTTAATTATAAGACCTGCATGCTTACTTTTGACATCCTGAAGATTGGGCCATAGTTACTGAGATTTTAAACGATTCAAGCGAACAGTGGTTCCTTCATGTGTAACTTCTCAGTAAATTTTCAGAAGATCATACTGCTCTTACGGAACAACTTCTTAGCTTCTTAAAACTTCTCATTTAACCAAGACGTTAAATTGACTTTTCAGTTTTTAAACTTGGTAGGCTATAGATGCAGGAAGCAGAAAAGACCAAAGATGAAGACGATCCTTGATTATATTTTTATTCTGCCTGACATCTGTAGTTCTTCTCATTTCTTAACACCTTGATAAGTATCATACCTGCAGGGAGTGCTAACAGACAGTATTATGTACATTTGTAGGCACTTCTGTCAGTTGTGTGCACAAAAGAGGTTGGGTGGCCTTGAGGACTGGGCTTCTCAAATTTTTAATAGAACCTGCTTATCTGGTTTTCAAAGCACATGGCTGTACTCTTAGCAATTCTAGGCCTTTGAAAAAAGAGTAGAGTTGTCTGCTATTCATTTCTCGTCAGAAGTCTATCCAAAAAGTGATAATTAGAGACGACGATCTAAAGACTTGTAGGTCCCCTTCCTTCCACCAAAACCTGCTCACCTCACAGTTTTTCCTAGCTTGGTAAATACGAGTTCCATCTTTCTAGTTGTTTATGCCAGAAACTTTTAGTCATTTTTGGAGTTGTTTTTCCTATATCCACATCGAGTTATCAGCAAAACTTCTTGATCCTCCCTTAAAAATATAGCTAGAATCTGACGTATCACTTTCATCACTCTCACCCTGGTCCAGGCCGCCATCATATCTTGCGTGGATCATTACAAAAGCTTCCTAATTCGTGCTCCTGCTTCGGTGGTTCTGCTCTCAACAGTCTAATCTCTCTATAGTTGTGTCCTTTGAAGTGTTCAGTTAGATTACGGCAATCCCCAGCTCAACACCTTCTAATGATTTCTTGTCTCACTCAGTAGAAGCCAAAGACCTCACAATTACCTATAACGTCCTACATGATATTTTTGGTTGCCTCTCTGATCCCATCTCTTAGTACTCACTTCCTTACTCCCACATAGTCATACTGGTCTTGTTAACTGTTGCTGAAATATAGATGAAGCACAAGCCTGCTTCAGGCTTTAAACTTGGACTATTCTCCCCTTAGATACCTGCATGGCTTGCTCCCTAACTTTCTTAGGTTTATGGTCAAATGTTACCTTATTAGCCCTTATCTGACTACCCTATATTTAATAGCCATACCTTTACACTGCTTTGTATTTCTAAGTAGCAGGAATTACCATGCATATTTTCTGGTTTATTTGCTTGTTATCTGTCTCCATTGTGATGTAAACTCCATAAAGACTGAGACTTTATGTTGCCTGCTTGTCCCAGTAGCTAGGGCAGTCCTTGATACATTGTGGGTGCTCAGTATATACGTATTGAATTTATTTTTGTAGGTACTCAAAATTATGTCTTTCTGGCAAGTTAGCTCACCAGGAAGTTTCATAGTGTACCAGATAGCCTTTGTAGGCCTTTTTGAACTATGTTTTAATGTTTTGCTCTAGGTGGTTAGAAGAAACAGCCTCATGAAAAGCAATTTTGCATTTGGCGTTATGTCATCTTATGTAATTCAGTAGCCCTTATTAGAGATTCCAGAGGAGAAACGTCTTTTGGAATTTAGTGTAAGAAATCCAGGGCCGGGCACGGTGGCTCAAGCCTGTAATCCCAGCACTTTGGGAGGCCGAGAGGGGCGGATCACGAGGTCAGGAGATCGAGACCATCCTGGCGAACACGGTGAAACCCCGTCTCTACTAAAAAATACAAAAAACTAGTCGGGCAAGGTGGCGGGCGCCTGTAATCCAAGCCACTTTGGAGGCTGAGGCAGGAGAATGGCGTGAACCCGGGAGGCGGAGCTTGCAGTGAGCTGAGATCTGGCCACTGCACTCCAGCCCGGGCGACAGAGCAAGACTCCGTCTCAAAAAAAAAAGAAATCCAGTTGAGGAGCAACCTTACTCTTTAGTTTTTGGGTTTTGTTTGTTTGTTTGTTTGATTTTTGTTTTGACAAGGTCTTATGCCCATCACCCAGGCTAGAGTGCAGTGGTGTGATCATGGCTTACTACAGCCTCAACCTCCTGGGCTTAGGTGATTCTCCTACCTCAGCCTCCCAAGTAGCTGGGACTACAGGCACATACCATCATGCTTGTCCATTTTTTTGTGTTTTTAGTTGAGATGGGATTTTGCCATGTTGCCCAGGCTGGTCTTGATTGAACTCCTGGGCTCAAGTAATCAGCCTGCTTCAGCCTCACAAAGTGCTGGGATTACTGTTGTGAGCCACCTTGCCCAGCCAACCTTATTCTTTTTTGAAGGCTATAAATATTCTGTTGATGGATGCATCACAATTTGTTTTAACCAGTCTTTTATTGATAGATATCAAGCTGTTATTATTTTGCTATTATAAATAGAGCTTAAGTGTGAATATCCTTACACATATCTTGTATAATTTTGTACATGTATGTTCATATTATATACTTATAGCAATAACATTTCTAGTTCAAAGGATATGTACATATAGAATTTTGGTAGACCTTACCAAAGTGCCCTCAAAAGGTCATATTGATTGTATATTACAACCAGTGGTTGACTATGAATGGTGTTTTGGATTTTGACTAAGTGTCTTTTTAAAAAAAAAGAAAAAAATTTTTTTCCAGAAGTTTCTGTTGCTTTTTTTTTCAAAAATTCACATGACTAAAACTAGACATTATTATTTACATTTTCATATGTTCATTTATTTATTCATCTGGTAGTCATTATCTGCCTGTTATGTACCAGGCACATAACTTCTTTCTTTCCTTTTTTCCCTCTTCCTTTTTTCTCTCCCTCCCTCCCTCCCTCTACACCCTGATCTCTGTTCTTTTTTCTCATCTTAAGATAGTGATACTTGTACATACCTTACAGGGTAAAGTTCTTGTGCAAGTACTTGGCATATAGTAAGTGCTCAGTAAATATTCACCATTATAATTTTTTTGTGAAGTTGTCTTGCTGTTTGCAGTTTTGTTTGCCAGTTCCTTTTTCTGTGGTTTGTTTTGGCTCTGTATTTTGTTTGAGGCTTTCCTCAAGTATCTGTTGATCTCTGCTAACAATTTATAGTTAAGAGTAAGGCTAAAGAGATGAGGCTGTCACTGTAGGTTGATTACATATTGAGAGGTCATTTTTGTTACTCACTATTCCTAGCCCACCCCACCCCCAATAAAACCATCAATATGTAGATTTCTTTTCTCTAGAGAGATATCCTGGAGTGATATCCTACGTTTGGGAGCTGAGAGGGAGAGGGATCCTGTGTGAATCTTGTTCAGTATGTATACTTACCTTTAACTTTGCCTCTTTCAGAGTGACACCTCACCCAGTGCCCTCTGCTGTTTGGGTCCCTCTAGTTCAGTTTCTCTAAAGAATAAATCTTTCGACGTATCCGCGGGAGCGGCAGGGTGGCGGGAGGAACCGTTACGGGAACTGAAGCTGCCGATTAAGCCCGATCAAGATGACAACCTCCCAAAAGCACCGAGACTTCGTGGCAGAGCCCATGGGGGAGAAGCCAGTGGGGAGCCTGGCTGGGATTGGTGAAGTTCTGGGCAAGAAGCTGGAGGAGAGGGGCTTTGACAAGGCCTATGTTGTCCTTGGCCAGTTTCTGGTGCTAAAGAAGGATGAAGACCTCTTCCGGGAATGGCTGAAGGACACGTGTGGCGCCAACGCCAAGCAGTCCCGGGACTGCTTCGGATGCCTTCGAGAGTGGTGCGACGCGTTCTTGTGATCCTCTCTGGGAAGCTCTCAATCCCCAGCCCTCATTCGGAGTTTGCAGCCGAGTAGGGACTCCTCCCCTGCCCTCTACGAAGGAAAAGATGATTGCTGTTGTTGTACTCGCCTCCGACGTACTCCAGGGTCTTCTGGGAGTTTTCTCCCCTCACCATTTCAACTTTTTTGGATTCTCGCTCTTGCATGCCTCCCCCACCCTTTTTCCCTTGCCAGTTCCCTGGTGACAGTTACCAGCTTTCCTGAATGGAGTCGTGGCCCCGTCCCTCACCCCTGACCCTCACTTTCAGTCCGTTTGATACCATTTGGCTCATTTTTGGGCAGAACAGTCACTGTCCTTGTAAAGTTTTTTAGATCAATAAAGTCAGTGGCTTTCAAAAAAAAAAAAAAAGAATAAATCTTTCTCTTCTGCTAGACTGGGGGGAGGGCTAATTGTCTGATGCTTAGGTAGACTTTCATCCAATCCTTTATTTGCTGTCCTATATCTCACCTCTGCCTTCTGTGTTACTTGGTGCTTCCAATTTCGGAATCTTCCTAGTTTCTGTGATGCAAATGTATTGATTTTCTACTGTGCAAACTCTTAGGTTTCAGCTTCCTCTGCCCTGCTAAGTCTGCTTTCCATCTTAGAAAAATGGGTTGACATCTTTGGTCTGCTTTTGTCTCCTCTGCTATTCTTTATGTTTTTCTGGGTGTATACCTTTTCTGTTTCTTCATTGTTATTTTAATACAGTTTTTTTTAAAGGTTGCAGAGATAAATGTGTAAGTTTAGTCCTTCATGTTTAACCAGTTATTGATGATCTGGTAATAGTTTTTTTTTTTTCTTTCAATTTTTTTAAAGTAAAAAACTCTACCCCTGACACCCTACCCTTTCAAGTGAATTTTTAGATGTTATGAATTCAATTAATGTATTCAATATGTTGAAACTACATCAAGCTGATTAAATTTCAGGGTCTTAGAATTCAGGTACAGGCAATTATGTTCTGTATGCATATACATATGTGTGCATTTAAGAAATTTCCTACCAGGTACTCACTATATATAAAATATGGGTGCAGTTTTAATGCATTGTTCAGTTCTTAGTTTTCACATATTAATACATTTGCCTCATCATTTTAACAATTTGAGTTGCTCAGCAAATGAGTAATCTTTATATTCTCTCAGAAATTGGAAATATGGTATTTAATGTGTCACCATCATCAAAAGTTGATTGTATCACTTGCAGGATTTTTGGATTCTGCTATCATGCAGGTTTTTAAAAATAATGTTTAGTATAATCACTTTCAGATGATGTCAGCTTCTCTTGCTAAGGTCTCCTTTATGTACTGATTACTGTTGTTATATATCCATGCTATCTGATAGACATCATCACATCACACTGTGATGATGGAAGTGTTCTAAATCTGGACTGTTCAATAAATACAGTAGCCACTAGCCACATGTGCCTGTTGAGCACTGGAAATGTGGCTAGTGTGACTAGGGAACTGAATTTAAAATTTTATTCAAACATTAATTAAGGAGCCACATGTGACTAGTGGCTGCCGTATTGGACAGCATAGTTATAAAACGTTACTCTGATAGGATGTGCTAAGTGTTTTCTTCAAATTACTTTATGCTGTTATTCATTTAAATTAGTTTGGAATAAAGTATTCAACCGAGGAATAAGAGTTAGCTGAGTTGTTCCAAGTTCATTATTCATTATTATAATTTGAAATACATTTTTCTTTGACTTCCATAAGAATAAAAATATGCAGATTGCTATTTCTGAATTGAAAAGAGGATATGTTTTAGGTGAGTGTGCCATGCCAGTTATTTGGAGTATTTTTGTGTGCTGATAAGATATTGAAAGTCAAAGCGGAAGGTGAAAGTGAGCCTCTCCAGTGT
Source organism: Colobus angolensis palliatus (assembly GCF_000951035.1). Classification (NCBI taxonomy): domain Eukaryota; kingdom Metazoa; phylum Chordata; class Mammalia; order Primates; family Cercopithecidae; genus Colobus; species Colobus angolensis. The sequence continues at coordinate 3,126,327 of NW_012115422.1, forward strand.
TTTCTTCCATCTTTCAAGAGAAAGGGGAAATACTGTTTGAACCAAACCTTGCTATTGTTTTAGAGTTTTTATATTATTGAAAATAGTCATGGTAATGTTTTGGTTTTGCTTTTTTTTTTTTTTTTTTTGCATGATCATAGCTCACCTTGAATTATTGAGCTCAAGCTATCCTCCTACCATAACTTCCACAAGTAGCTGGGACTGTAGGTGCCTGCCACCACAGTGCTGCTAATTTTTTTGTTTGTTTTGTTTTGAGACAGAGTCTTGCTCTGTCACCCAGGCTGGAGTGCAGTGGTACGACCTCAGGTCACTGCAACCTCTGCCTCCTGGGTTCAAGTGATTCTCCTGCCTCAACCTTCTGAGTAGCTGGCACTATAGGCATGCACGCCTGGCTAATTTTTGTATTGTTAGTAGAGTCAGGGTTTCACCATGTTGGCCAGGCTGGTCTCAAACTCCTGACTTCATGATCCTCCCGCCTCGGCCTCCCGGAATTATAGACATGAGCCACTGCGCCCGGCCTGTGCTGCTAATTAAAAAAAATTTTTGTAGAGAGAAACTCTCGCTATGTTTCCCAGACTGATCTTGAGCTCTCGGCTTCAAGGAATCCTCCCTCCTTGGCCTCTGAAAGCACTGGGACTGGCCTGGTTTTGCATTTTTAAAGTTTGGATGAAAATGCTTTGTGACATCAAACTTTCTTGTGAACTACAGATTAATTGGCTAACTAGAATTATGTTATCAGTTGAGGTCTGTAGTAAGTTGAGTGTCATTTAATTGGTAAAACTGTCAGTTAGTGTTTATAAAAAAATAAAAAGCATGGGACTAAGAAGCATGGATTTTGGGAGTTGAAGGTTGCATTGAGCTGAGATTGTGCCACTACACTCCAGCCTGGGCGACAGAGTGAAATTCTGTCTCAAAAAAAAGAAGCATAGGTTTGATTGCAGAACATTACAATTCTGCTTCTATTTTAAGTGAAATACAATATTTTTGGAATATTAGTTAGCATAGTTACCACTATGCATGTAGTTTAGCAAAATATACTATATTTACTATTTTATACAGTATTATTATTGTTAACAGTTGAATATTATTCAGGCCTTTGAGAAGATATATTAAACAGTTATTTCAAACTCTTTTTTTGTTCTCCTGAAGGCCTCAATCCCTTCTTAGTTTCTCATTCTCAGCAAATGATTTCTCCTTCCATTTCATAAAATATGAGCACTCACGTTCTTGTTCTTTCGTATCAACTTGCAGTCATCATCACTGATTCCCCACCACCTCTTACATTACAGTGGAAAAGGTGTCCTGTTCTGACAAAAACAGATCTCTCCAGCTAAGGTTCTATTTCCTCCCTTTTTACCTATTCTTTTTTTTTTTTTTTTTTTTTTGAAGACAGGGTGTCATTGTATTGCACAGGCTGGAGTGCAGTGGTGTGATCATGGCTTACTGCAGCCTTGACCTCCCAGGTTCAAGCAGTCCTCCCACCTCAGCCTCCTGAGTAACTGAGACTAAAGGTGTGCATCACCATGCCCAGCCAATTTTTTAAACTTTTTTTTTTTTTTTTTTTTGAGACGGAGTCTCACTCTGTCGCCTGGGCTGGAGTGCAGTGGCCGGATCTCAGCTCACTGCAAGCTCCACCTCCCGGGTTCACGCCATTCTCCTGCCTCAGCCTCCCAAGTGGCTGGGATTACAGGCGCCTGCCACCTCGCCCGGCTAGTTTTTTTGTATTTTTTAGTAGAGACGGGGTTTCACCGTGTTCACCAGGATGGTCTCGATCTCCTGACCTCGTGATCCGCCCGTCTCGGCCTCCCAAAGTGCTGGGATTACAGGCTTGAGCCACCGCGCCCGGCCTAAACTTTTTTGTAGGAATGGATTCTCCCTATGTTTTCTAAGCTGGTCTTGAACTCCTGGCCTCAAGTGATCCTTTTGTCTTGGCCTCCCCAAAAGTGCTGAGAGATTATAGGTGTGAGCCACTGCTCCTGGCCACATGGATCTTGTATATCAGTTATTTCAGTTGTTTTATGTAATTTCAGCCTATCTCCGTTATTTTTTTTCTCTTTGTGTTTTAATAAGCTCCACTGTTCTTCATATGTAATAGAAGGGAGGCAACCCTTTTCCTCCCTTCTTCCTTTTTTTCTGATCCAGGCTTTTTGAAAGAACTGTTTATATTCATTTTCTCTAATTCTTTCCTTACAAGCCATGCTTTGACATGATTTTGATGCATGCTGAAGTTTGAGAATCACCACCCTATCCTATCTTTGTGGGTCAGTCAGGAAGCTCACTATTATTGCTATGAATTGGAATCACTGGTTATAGGTTTTAGAGGACTGTTAGTTTCCACTTAGACACAGAAGAATCAACTTCTGGTGGGGCAGGATGGTGTTTAAACTTAGAAATCATAACTGTAGGTGAATTAATTAAGATCAGGTTTGGCAGTGAGTGACAGAAACCCAATATAGTGGTAGCTTAAAAAGATAGTTCACTTCTCGTACAAACTTGGGTAATCCAAGTTTGGTGACTACATGATTATCAGGAACCTAGGCCCCTTTACTCTCGTTGCTCTACCATTTCCAACACTCAACTGCTACTTCCTGGTTCTGTTTGGCTGCTATAGCTATAGCCATCCTTTTTTACATTCTAGTCAACAGGGAGGAAAAAGAGGAGATATTTTCCCCTTTTAAAGAAACTTCCCAGCAGTTGTCCAGAACTTTTAGTCCAGTTGGCCATACCCAGTTATAAGGGAGCCCGGAAAATAAGTTTTTATTTTAGGCAGCCTTCTGTGCAGATGTAGTTTCTACCACTGTAGGGAAAGGGGAGAACATATGTGGCAGGAATAACAGCCTCTGCCATGATAAGCTCTTGGGAGCTTTGAATGGCTCAATTAGTAAACAGTATTGCTTATTATAAGTAGTGCACTATGAAAGGTTAATTGTGGGAAAATGAGGGAGACTGGGGGGAGGAGAACAGAATTGCAAAAAAAACTTAAAAATCTCCCGCTTGGTTTTCTAAGAGATTCCATTTACTTGGGGAGATCAGACATGCATACGTAAGTTACAGAGCAATGTAAGAATCAGAGGATGTAATTGGGGGGAATCAGACTCATGTGGGATTTATTTTTGGAGGCAGGCATCTCTAAAGGACTGGAGTTTTGAGAAAACAGAAGAGAATTGACATACTTTTGGGTAAATGGAGTTCTTGTAGAAGATATTAATCACTGTATTGTACCCTTAACACTTAACAAGAGTCTTAATACTTATTTCTAATCTAGAGCTGAGGAAGGAATTATAATAAACCTATGAGAAATCTCTGTGAGTAAAATGATAAATAATATCCTTGTTAATTTATTAATTTATCTTATTTTTGACAGCTATTTATAGTACCTTCAATTTCAAAGTAGATAAAAGGTTTGTCTTCCAATCTGTATGTGGTAATTAGAACCATTGCAACTTATGACTTCCCAATTGAATAACTGAATGATTTTATAGAAATAACATAGTAAATTTTGTGAGTAGAGAAAAAGAAGCCAAGCAGTCATAGAAGAGAGAACAAGGGGAGTGAACGTTGAGTATTATAAAAAAACAGTGGGCTTGACAGAGTTCACTGGTGTCTTAAAAACATTTAAAAGTGAATTAGTGTGATCTAGTAATAGAGTTTTGCATTTTTTTTACTTAATATTATAATGTGTACATTTTTTCTTGTAAAAATTTTTCTAAAGCACATTTTTTCTTGTGGTAAAAATTTTTCTAAAGCATGAGTTTTAAAATTGGTTGTATAGTATTCCATAGTTTGGATTTACTATAATGATTTACCCCATACCCTTATTATTAGACATTTAAATTGCTTATAACATTTTTGTAACTATGAACAAAGGTAAACAATTTAAGTCTTTAAAAAGTGAATTAGTGAGCATGGAAGCTACCTGTTGGAATATAGAGTATTACTGGAGAGAACTTTGAGGTAGCAGAGATAGTATTTTGAGTTTTATTCTAAAATGAGGAAGATGATGATCCTATAGAAAATAGTGGAATGAAGCAATTAATAGCTTATAAAATTTGGACTTTAGTCATCTACTTAAGAAAATTAAAGCAATATATAGTATTGCTGGTTTACATAAACTAATACAGTAACATAAATGTGGATAATTTACATTTTATTCCTTAGGTATGCATACATTAAGTTTCATATATTTACTGATGTCTAAATCATACTGATTTTTAAATAGTGAAATGACATTTTTTTTGTTTGGAAAACAAATCCTTCACTTTCAACTGGTTCATTGTTTTCTAATAGAGTTTTGTAGTATGAAACTATTCAGTTTAGAAAAGAAATGCATACAAATTTCTGTTCAATTATGCATATGCTTTTACTGGGCTTATTGTATGTATCTTGATTTACAGGCCTTTTTGCAAATGTGTAACTTGCCTATCAAAGTAGTTTGTAGGGCAAATGCAGAATATATGTCTCCATCTGGTAAGTGTGTGTTTTTTTTTCTTCTCTGTTAATATTATGGAGTGATAAAATTATAGTGATAGTCCAGTTTGTATCTACATGTTAAAATGTCTGATTTTTTTGTTTACCCTTTGAAGAATCTTTCCATGGTTTTAGAAAGTAACAATTGCAAATTTGACAATCTTGGGGTTGGCATATCTGTTCATTTCAACTGTGATCAGAGATGGTTACTGACGTGTGGAAATGGTTTTAATAGTAAGGGAATTATTTTAAATAGTAAATGTTAAGGAAATACATGATCTCAGATTTCCCTAGTCTTAATGTACATAAGACTTTCCTGTTGAGAAAACAAATTTTAGTCATAATGAATCCATTTATTATTCAACACGTCTTTCTAAATTATATTCTCCCATAATACAGGTGGAAGAAGAGAGATTGTAGACAAATTAATTTGTCATTAGATCTTGAAGTCATCACTGAATGTTTTTGGTTTCTAGTTATTTTTTTTAATGCTTAATTTTAACAGGTTTTGAGATGCATTAGCCGTCCTATTTTTAAAAATCAGTATTATCTTTATGTCAGTAGATTAAAGTACTGTTTTAAATAAATGATTCAAAGAATTTTTAATGTAAAAATGTGCTACGAAGCTGATAAATAAATGTTATATATAATTATCATGGATGATTATTGTAATTATGGTTTTGTTGGAGCAATAAGTAAAATTACTCCTTTTTGAATAAATTATTAAGGATAACTGATTGATATAAGTGTGTAACATTGCTTTTTAGGGAAACATTTTTCATTTTGGTGTGATAATTTAAGAGTGACTTGTGTTAAACTTTTTTTTTCCACCTTAAGTTTTTAAGGGTGGCAGAAATTGTTAAAAGGTATGGAGACACCCCTTCTGTACATACTGAATATTCTTTTATATAAATACCTGGTTTTAGAGGTTTATGAATATACTTTTAGAAAACATTTCCATAAAATAATTTCTAGGCTTGTAAATGTAAACATATTTTAGATTCTTGGAGGGCATTCATTGACTCATTTTGTGTTGGTTTTATACACAGATTTTAGGAACTACAGAATTCTGGTGAAATAAGTTATATTGTGTTCTGTGCATCCTTTTCCTCTATGTAGTCATACAAAAAGAATTTGTGTATTTATGTAAAAAGGTTAGTAATCTAATACTAAAGTTCAGATCTTTGGCAAGTGAAAAAATCATATAGTTTATCCACCTGTTTCCTAAAATTACTATACTCACTGTCACTTAAGTAGATATCTGTTTTATTTTTATGAGACTGTGTGAAAGACAAACAGATAAATATTTTAGAGACATACAAAAATATACATTCTTTCATAGGAGTCGCCTATAGGTAGATGAAAATGGCACTTTCTACTAAGATGTTTAAATTTTATGTCTCAGTTTGGTATTCTCTTTCATTTAATGATTTGAGCTGATCAGGGAAATGTTTTTTATTGTATTTGCTTCTTTGATCTTGTGGCAGATTTTTAAAGCAGAGAGCATGGAATAGTCAGAAGACCAGTTGACTTAAATTCTTATTTCCTAAAGAGGTAGGAAATCTTCAACTAATCCTTCTGTGACTTTGTCACATATTAACTATTTCCTTGAAAATTTCACTTCTCTGAGCCTCAGTGACTTAATCTGTAATATAAGGTAGTCGGATTAGATGACATCCAAGGTCCTATTTCTTGCATTCTTTGAATCTGCCAACTTGTTTGGCAACATATTCTTGCTTTCTTTAGAATGGAAATTTTAAAAGTGATTATTCTGTCTAAGACGGTAAACAAAGCCCTCACTTTTCTTATATGACCTTTGATTGGTACCAGAAAATAACTGTCTTACTGTGTTTTTGCCTAATACCTGCAATAATAAGGATATAACATTGGCTCCATTTTCATTAAGCAGGCTAGTGACAGAAAACATTATTCAATTCTAATTTGTTGTCTTTGTTTTTATATATCTCTTTATATTTAGAGATATATAAGATGAATACTCAGTTGACTATCCACACTTCTTTTTGCTTCAGAATTGGCAATACTCAGTGAATTTTTAAGAAAAATAAAATACAAACCCTGTTTTCCAAGAACCTGAAACTGGTCATTAAAAATGAGGACTATGCTTTGCTCTAAAAATATTACACCCCCAAATACTCTTTAGTCTAGGTACTAAATAGTTTTCATTCTCAGATCATTTGATCTCAAGGGACCTGTAATAATTCTGGTAGTATAGTAGTTAACAAAGATTTTATCCCAAGTTAGGAAAACAATATGGCCTAATGCTTAACCAGATAAATTTTTTTTTTTTTTTGGAAGATTTATAAAGCAGTAGAAGGAAGGAATGCAGAATTGGCTACAGGGAAATATCTTCTCAATACATCTATTGAGTTGTGTTCCAAAAGGCCTGCCTTCTCTTTGTAATGCATGTTGTCCTATGGATGCAGCTGAAGCTTTTGTTAGGGCTGTGTACTTCATCCATTACCCCCAGGCTGACTAAGCCAGAGAGGAGTGAATCTATTGAAAAGGAACAGGAAGAAGCCTGCTGGTAGTGTGAACTCTGTTTGAACTAGGTCTGACAGCAGGTTTCATTCTTTAGCATTTGGAGTAGACCCTTCTTGCTATTTGGAGATTATTTTGTTCTCTCATCTCTAATAATTCCATCAAGTATTAGTATTTGTTAAAGTGAAATATTTCTTTTTTAATGTGACATTTGTCTATAGAAGCTAGTTTTTATAAACATACTATCATTTTTTCCCACATGTTGGGAACATTACTCTGTATTACAACTCACCAACTAGCATGCCTTCAAAGATTGTTAATTCTTTTAATTCTTGCTATTTTGAGTCAAAGAGATTACTGTACAATTCACTTGCTTAAAATGTTGATCTCAGTATCAAAGACATAAAAGATGTAAAAAGATTTTTTAAATGTAGTTTACAATATAGATTGATTCACTGTACTCTCAAAAGAAAGCTTAGCTAAATTTCTTTGAAATATATCAGTGGTCATGTACCAGTGTCCTGGCTTGGTTCATGTAATTTGGATAATTAGTGTTTGCTGCTGTATGGTGGTATGTTCGTGTTGGTTCTGAAAAGAGAATGTTATGTGATCTGTTATTATATCTAAGTGAGAACTCTAGAAATGAATTTACCTGTTCTTTTTTTCTAAAGTTGGTTAGTAATCAGTTTAAAAACTTACAGAATTTAATATACACATCTGACAAAAGTTTTCAGAAGTTACAGTTTTATGAAATCCCTATTTATAAATATCTGAGTTTTGTGTTAATTTTTCTTTAATTATCACAAACTTTAACATACTGGAAGAATTTTTATAAATACTTTTTTTCTCTCAACAGGTAAAGTACCTTTTATTCATGTGGGGAATCAAGTAGTATCAGAACTTGGTCCAATAGTCCAATTTGTTAAAGCCAAGGTAATAAAAAGATATTAAATGTATTTGATCACAGTTACTAAGTCATTCATCATTCTTTAATGTGTCTTAACATTCACATTGATTTCAACCTAGTTTTATAAAATGCCAATGCAAACTACTGGAAAATATTTCTGAAGCGTAAGTTAGTATTTTTTCATGATATGATGGCAAAAGAGGTAGCTTTATTTTTCTTTATTAATGTCAAATTTATTAAAGGTATGTAATTTTAGTATCTAGTCAAAAGAGATGCTTTGATCTTTACAAAATGGTAGATAATTTTCTAACTTATGCTTTTGAGAACTGTGGTCAGAAATGAAAAACTATTAGGTTTTGAAGTATCTGGCTGACCTTTGAAAAGGGAGATACAAGAGATGTTCAAAGTTGAATGTATTTATCCATTTGAATGATGCTGCTTTTCATTTATTCAGTTTAGATTTTAATAGTTATTAAGGAACAACTCCCATTAGTGTTTCTGAAAAATCATTCCAGACTTTTCTTTTTGCATATATAGAAAAACCTAGATCATAGTAGTATGTATTATTTTACAACATACCTTTTAAAATCATAAATATGTTTGGAAATTCTTCCATATTAATAGCTGTAGATATATATCATCCTTTCACATTGGTGTATAGTATTCTACTGTATTGGATATATATATATATATCTTTTTTTTCCTTTAACACCCCCCCCATATTAGATAAATTAGAATTTTATTTACTCAAGTTTATTGATGGGCATTTAGGTCGTGGCCAATTTTTTGTTTTTATGGAGTACTAAGATAAATTTTCTTGTATGTACATCTTTGTATAAATTCCTGAGAGTGGTATTGTTACCTTAGAATAAATTCCTAAGAGTGGTATTAGGATGTCATAGGTTATGTACTTTTTAAATCTTGTAATAGATTGCCAGATTGAACTAACGATTATACCATTTTATGTATCTCCTAGTTTACTATAGTGTATTAGAATTTTTAAATGAGTGAAATTTTTTCCCCATATCTTTACTAACAGTATTTTTTTCATCTTTGACCACTTTATAAACAGCACATGTCAGTCTTTTGGTATTTCCTTTATTTCTAATAAGGTTAATTAATCTCTTAAACAAGGTTTGCTGACCATTCTGTTTTCTTCTTTTGCGAAGTAGTTGATAATGTAATTTTCTCTATTGAAAGATACATTTGTATAATGACAAATAAGTACATACTAATATTTTGTAGTGATAGCAGAGTATTAAATATGCTTTTATATAAAATAATTTTAGGGGGCATTTTGGAAGTTTAATTCATTGTATAGTTGCATGTTAAGATAACTGAAAGTTTTTGTATATTTAATATGATGGTCTTTTAAATTTTTTTAAATTCCCTTTAGGGCCATTCTCTTAGTGATGGGCTGGGTGAAGTCCAAAAAGCAGAAATGAAAGCTTACATGGAATTAGTCAACAATATGCTGTTGACTGCAGAGGTAAAATACTAGATGATATGGCTTGAAAATAAGCTTTTTCTCTCATTCTCATAAAATATAATCTTTCTAATGGGTTAAAGTTATTGAGAAATGGGAAAATAGTCAAGTAATTCTAGAGCTGAGATGGCTACCTAAATTATTTGATTATTACCTTTGAACAAGTTACCTGACATTTTCAGTTCTAGTTTTTGTGTTTATAAAGAGGGGTGCTTCTTGCCTACTCATTATTTTACTTTGGCCTTTTTAAATTTACTTAAATAATATCTGTAAAACACTTTAATGGTATTTAGACACGTGTGAACAAAAAATATTTTTATATCGTACCATCATTACATTTAATAATTCTGAATAGCAGCTAAGGAAAACAAACCCCTATGTATGTGACTTACGAAATTAGCTTATAAAAAATTACCTTGGCAAAAAATTACTTTCTTTATCCTTTTCCTGGTTGGTATCCTAAAGTCTAGTGACTGTTCTTTTGTTCCTAGCTGTATCTTCAGTGGTGTGATGAAGCTACAGTAGGAGAGGTGAGTGGTTCTGTAACATTTATCTTAATTAAAATTTAATGAGAAAACACTTTTGCTCAGAATCGCAAGTCCCTGCTCATAAATGAAACATTGTGGTTTATACCATTAGTGATATAGTTTTTCACTTACTTTAATTTTGCTTGCACATACATTTTAGGGAAGCTGTGTGTCATTGTTTGATATAACGGGTTGCAAAGTACATGAAAGTTTATATATTTTTAAAGAGAATGGCTTAAAATTTTAATTTTTTAGATTGCAAGCTGTGTATTTTTTTCAGATTGCTCTATGTTCTTTGAAAATATATTTCTTTTAGAATTCTGTTTGTAAAAATGGGCATTGTTTTTAGGAAGGATCACCTTTTTTACAAAATCTTTTTGCTTTAGATCACTCATGCTAGGTATGGATCTCCTTACCCTTGGCCTCTGAATCATATTTTGGCCTATCAGAAACAGTGGGAAGTCAAGCGTAAGATGAAAGCTATTGGATGGGGAAAGAAGACTCTGGACCAGGTCAGTTCAGGTTGAAATTGACAAAACCCTCAACTTTTGTGCATTAAAAGAATCATTCTTTATATATTGGTACTCTTTAAAAAAAAAAAAAAAATTTATAAGATTTGCAAGAAAACCATTTGCTGTTATTTTCACTAACATGGAGTAATTTTATTTCTAAAAATTCATACATGCTTCATGTAAAGCAAACAATACAATGCAGATATGTGTAAAAAAGCAGTGAAACTTGCCTGAAATCTCATCACCTAGAAGTTGCCACCCTTAACTATTTGGAGAGCCTTCTTCTAGATGTTTCTTAGTAACATTTTCTCAAATGGGATCATTATGCCTGCTACTGTATAACCTGAGGGCTTTTTTTTTTTTTTTTGAGCAATACATGTGGGTACCTTTTATGTAACTAAATATAGATCTGCAGCATCGGGCTTTTTAAAAAAAAAAAGCCCTGTTAAACACAGTACTTAATATATCTGTATCTATCTGCATCTATCTATCTATCTGTCTGTATTTTTGCTACTAAAGTAGCAAAACTTAAAAATACTTAATATTGTCCACAAGCATCATTAAGTTAATTAATGCCTGTCTTTTCCAAGGCTACCCTTAATACTAGCCAGCCATCTCACTGATGTGTGCCATTGGCCACAAGGGGGTTTCAGTAAATGAATAGGGATAGAATAAATAAAAATCTGTCTCCACTAGTGGGAAAACAACTCAACTGCTTTTACTCATGGTGGGTCAATGGTGTTGTCTTTATTAAGCAGATTTTTCAGTATGTGCAAAGCCATTTGAATATATGGATTCAGGAAGACACTTTTGTTCTTGACAAAATCCTTATAAGTAACTAAAGTGTACTTGTAGTTTGAAGGAAATTCACTGAAATTTTCTTCCTATGTCTTATAAAGTATTATGTATGTATGTGGTCTATAGTCTTATTAAAATATATTATAAAAGGTTAACCTAAATTTATATTTTTGTTATAAACTGTGATACAAGTTATGTTTTAGATAATTTTTATTGTTTTGCTAATTGATATACTTTTCTTTGGGGTTCATGGCCTGTGTTAGGTCTTAGAGGATGTAGACCAATGCTGTCAAGCTCTCTCTCAAAGACTGGGAACACAACCGTATTTCTTCAATAAGCAGTAAGAAATTTTACTTTTTTAAAGTTAATTTTCTGTACTGTTAGGTTGCAAATTTCTTTTTTTCATAAAAGAATTGCTTTTTCAAGAAGAGATTTAGCTATTTTTATAATTTTTGTACTCTCATATTTTTGTGACACTTTACTCTCAGGCACAGTGCTAGGCTCTAGGAGACCAAGATTTCTAAAATATGGTCCTTATCATTAAGAGTTTCTCAGGCCGGGCGCGGTGGCTCAAGCCTGTAATCCCAGCACTTTGGGAGGCCAAGACGGGCGGATCACAAGGTCAGGAGATCGAGACCATCCTGGCTAATACGGTGCACGGTGAAATCGCGTCTCTACTAAAAAATACAAAAAACTAGCCGGGCGAGGTGGCAGGCATCTGTAGTCCCAGCTACTCGGGAGGCTGAGACAGGAGAATGGCGTAAACCCGGAAGGCGGAGCTTGCAGTGAGCTGAGATCCGGCCACTGCACCCCAGCCTGGGTGACAAAGCGAGACTCCGTCTCAAAAAAAAACAAAAGAGAATTTCTCTTAAAGGCAGTCATGTAAATCAATCATTGTATGATAAGGTTTTAATGAGGTAGTTCAAGGTGCTATATATGGAACTACAAAATCTTAACAAAATTCTAAACTTGTACTATTAAACATGAAGAAAAGTAAATTACTATTAATGTAACTATAGTTTTCTATGTAGAATGATACCTGGAGGACTAGAAGAGTCAATAAAACTAAATATTAAAGAATTTTGTTTGATGGACAAGCACTATTATGAACTTATCTTTTAAATGTTAATGAAAATATTTGTAAAACACAGAAATTAATATAAAGGATGTAGGTTAAATACATGTGTATGTATGTAAGTTGAATAATGTTTCATTGACAGATTTACTTTTGCAGTTTTGAAAAGAATCTAATGAAGGCAAAGAATGAATTTTCCTTTGTTAAAAAATTATAATTTTAGTATATCAAAATCAGCTGTCCTGTGATCCAGTGTAAGATGGGCTTAAAGCATTTTAATCTTAAAACTTTCCCTAGAAAGTCTAACCTTTTCTTGGCATTTTAATAAAAATTATTTGATTTTTAGATTAATAATTTCTAAAAGGCTTTATTTGCTATTATGTGTTATATCATCATAAGCATTCCTTTTCTATAACCATATCAAACATATTTGGGTACAGATAACATTTGTAGTAAAAATGACTATGATAGTTTGGAAATTTAAGTTATATTAATCTATAACACAAGTAATATATACTATGTATAATTGATATTAAAATAAAATCTAGGGTCTGTTGCTCTTTGAAGCAGAAAAGTCACAGAATTCAAACCGTGAAATTCTACTAGGTAAAGCTTCTAGGACTCTGTTCCTATTTCTAGTGATATTTGCTATGCAGATTCTATTTTTCAGTCCCTAGCACAAGAGAAATGTATACAAATGTCAGTATTATGTGGTTTCTTTTCTTTCTGACACAGGAATTCTTAGGAATTGAAAAGCTCAGAAGGGGTGTGTTTTATTGAAATACATTATTCTATTTTAGTTTTGTTTTGCACTCTGTGTTTAGAGGAGGCCAGGAGAATAGATCTAACTTTTCTTCTCAGTTAAACTCATTGTCATTGTGTTAGTAACCAGAGTTTGGCATGTGACTCAGTGGAAACATCAGGATATCATTTTTCTTCATAAGGGCACAATTACATTTAATCTTGTGATGAAAACTTCTAACTCACAACAGTTCAAACACCAAAGGCTTGCTTTTGAGGAACTATTTAACTGATGCTATGATGTACAGTTTTGACATAATTTTCCTTTACATGATACTTAGATAAACATTTTCCCTAAAAATAAGTTGAAAGATAGAAGAGATTTAATTTTTAATTTTATTCAATCATTTAATTAATATTAAAATGCAAATAAAGTACATTTAGAAAAAAGTAACTGGTATTTCACTTTCTGTGCCAACATTTTTCTCATTCCTTTATCTGTAGCAGGAGTCATTACTTTGTGAGATACTATGCTGAATAGAGCTGTGGCTTAAGTCAGGATACATAGTATTGTACTGCAAGACAGAGGGTCTGAATTCTGTTCTTGGCTCTGACATATCTCTAAGTTACTCTAATTTCTCTATGTATACTCCAGTCCTAAAATTAGAATTAACCCCCTACAATTAGAATGAATCCCCTAAAATTAGAATTAACTTTCCTTCTAGCTCAACTACTGGGGATGTTGGGAGGACTCATGAAAGAAACCAAATACCTGTACCTGATGAGAGAAAAGGAAAAGGATAGTTAAGAGAGATCTTACAGAAAGAATAGTAATTGGGAAAAGAGGCCAAAAAGCAAGGGGCTTGATTTACAAAACTTGAGTGACAGCCCTAAAGATAAGTGATTAGGATGTAAAGAAAAGATATGTAGATCATTTCTAGTACTTTGAAGAGATGAAAAGTTAATAATGGGAAAGAACAATTCGGAAACACCCAGACAAAATTAATGCTTTTGAAACTAGATGATACTTTGAAGGTATCAGAAATAAATTTGAAATAATGAATAAGCAAAGCAAAAAAGATGAGTGCCAGAAAAATCTTAAATGGAAAATGTTAGGAAAATGTTGAATTTTACTGTTTTTATTTTGATATTCAAATGAAGAAACAGTAGATAACCAATATGAATGTGGAAAGAATAATAATATAAGAAGGCATCAAATTTCTTAGGACCTTGAAAATATATTTGTCACCCTGGAATATTTTTCTAATAAAAAGTCTAATATATGAAACATCTTAGAGCTCACAGGTGGGGAATTGCTATCTGTATTTGAATTATAATCACAGACTATTTGGTAAGCAGAATGGTGGAAAGTTAACGTTTTCACATGATATAGCAAGATAATTAAAATTGGAGATATATGAAGATCTTGACTTGATTAAACAGTTCAGCAGAAATACTGGATACAATATTTTTTTGTTCTTGTCTTCCATGTGAGTTGGAAATATTTTTCTGAATTTGTTACTTCTCTTTATTAAGTCATGTTTATTAATGTGTAATTTACATCTAGTAAAATTGGCACTTTTATGTGTGTAGTTCTATGAATTTTAACATAGGCATATAGTTGTATAACTGTCACCTATCAACTAAAATATTAATTGTACTTTTTAAAAAGAAAGACTTGTTGGAATCAGTAATTTATATATGTCAGAGTCAGTATAAGGAGTTGCTCAAATTTGGAAAAATTACAAAAAATATGCTTTAAAGGTTAAGTGTTTGTGGATATATACAGTTATGCCCTGTATAGCAACCTTTCAGTCTGTGATGGACCAAATATATGAAGATGGTCCCTTAAGATTGTAATATATTTTTACTATACCTTTTCTATTTTACTATACCTTTCCTATGTTTAGATATGTTTAAATACACAAGTATTTGTGTACCATAAATACACGTTATCATTGTGTTACAGTTGCCTGCAGTATTCAGTATGGCAATGTTCTGTACAGGTTTGTAACCTAGGGGCAATAGGCTGTACCATATAGTCTAGGTGTATAGCACCATCTAGGTTTGTGTGAGTAGACTCTGATGTTCACACAGCAAGAAAATTGCCAAACAGTGCATTTCTCAGAATGTATTCCTGTTAAGTAACACACAATTATATGTGCTTTGGTTTAATCTATTGAGTTATACTTTTGTTGATATTCTTTTTTTTTATTATTATTATACTTTAAGTTCTAGGGTACATGTGCACAATGTGCAGGTTTGTTACATATGTATACATGTGCCATGTTGGTGTGCTGCACCCATCAACTCGTCATTTATATTAGGTATATCTCCTAATGCTGTCTCTCCCCCCTACCCCCTCCCCGCAATGGACCCGGTGTGTGACGTTCCCCTTCCTGTGTCCAGGTGATCTCATTGTTCATTTCCCACCTATGAGTGAGAACATACGGTATTTGGTTTTCTGTTCTTGCAATAGTTTGCTGAGAATGATGGTTTCCAGCTGCATCCATGTCTCCACAAAGGACATGAACTCATCCTTTGTTATGGCTGCATACTATTCCATGGTGTGTATGTGCCACATTTTCTTGATCCAGTCTGTCACTGATGGACATTTGGGTTGATTCCAAGTCTTTGCTATTGTGAATAGTACCACAGTAAACATATGTGTGCATGTGTCTTTATGGCAGCATGACTTATAATCCTTTGGGTATATCCCCAGTAATGGGATGGCTGGGTCAAATGGTATTTCTAGTTCTAGATCCTTGAGGAATTGCCACACTGTTTTCCACAATGGTT
>NW_012115422.1:3142986-3192335 GCF_000951035.1 Colobus angolensis palliatus
TGATGCCTCCAGGTTTGTTCTTTTTGCTTAGGATTGTCTTGACAATGCGGGGTCTTTTTTGGTTCCATATGAACTTTAAAGCAGTTTTTCCAATTCTGTGAAGAAAGTCATTGGTAGCTTAATGGGGATGGCATTGAATCTATAAATTACCTCGGGCATTATGGCCATTTTCTAAAGTAACTTGCTAAAAAGTTGCTATCTTTATGTGAAATCAGATCAATTTTTATATGCTCGTGCCCATATATAATTCAGTACTTCTGGAGTTATGTGGATATATATTTGCAGCAAATAACATTTTGGCCACTTCAGGGGTACTTCTGGAGCACTGTCATTTGAGCATACATTAATAGTTGAACTCTTTCAGAGCGTTCATTTATTGATAAAGGGTGCCCATCTATACTACTGGAATTTGCATCAGGGAATATATTCACCTTTTTTAGGCTCTAGTACAAGAAGCATAGGGTAGCTGGCACTAAACAAGGATTAGGAAAATAAGTTCTAAATTGGTAAGATAAGATGTACCTCTTAAGAAATATGTTTAGGGATGTGGAAGAGTTGGTGTTTGTATTATTCTCACCAAGTGCCTCAGCTCAACACAAATTTATTGAGAACCTGCTTTGTGCAAGGAATTGTTCTAGGTATTGGGAATACAGCAGGAACCAAGTAGGTGAGGTCCTTTCTCTATAGGACTTTCTGGTAGAGGAGATGCACAATAAGAAAAAAAAAATTATATGGTATTAATTACCAAATGTAGCATTAAAAAAGGACCACATGATAAGGAGTGACTACATGTCCACTTAAGTTTGGGTGGTCTGAGGAGACTTTAAGATGTACCATTTAAACCTTATTCTAAAAAATAAGGAGCCAGTGTGAAGTCAGAGGAAGAGTATTTTAGGCAGCAGGAATAGTTGTAGTCAAGGCTCCCTAATTGGCTTGAGTTTGCTACGTTCAAATGCAAGAAGCAAGGCCAGTTTGGTTTGTATGCTATGAATGGTGATATGAGGCTAAAGAGGTAGGCAGAGGCCAGATTATCAAGGCTCTATGTGCTTAGTGTAAGGAGTTTGGCATTTTAGTATAAGTAGAACAGAAATCCATTTGAATATATTGTGCTTGGAGTTCGTATGATCTGCTGACATTAGTCATTCTGACTATGGTATAGAGAATGAGTAGAAGCAGTAAGACACTTTAGGAGGCTATCTCAGTGGTCTAGGTGACAGATGATGGTAGGTTACACTGTGAGATCATAATGAATAAGAAAGTGGTGGCATTCAGGGCATATTTTGGAGGTAGTGTCTCACCAGACTTGCTAATGGATATAGGAGGGTGAAAGAAAGGACTCAAGAGTAGCCCCTAGATTTTTGGCCTGAACAGCTGGTTGGATAGTGGTGCCTTTATTTTGGGAAGTTTGGGGGACAAGCAGGTTTGAGATACTGTAAATTACTGCTATTGAGAAAATAAAATATCCCACACATCTTAGTCAAGATGCTCCACATCCTGCTCCACAGATATTCCACATTGAAGTGGAGGTGTTATGTAGGCATTTGAATGTATGAATCCAGAGCTCAGGGGAGACATTAAGACCAGAAATAAATATTTAGGAATCAGTGGCATCAAGATGGTATTTAAAGCTGTGCATCTCTAGGATATTACTTATCAATAGGAATCAAGGCCACATAGCTAGTGACAGTATTGGGGTTCAAATTTAGATTTTTACCAACCCCCAAATTTATTCTGCCAAACCAGATTACTGCAACATATTTTCACATTTATCGGGGGAAACCCCACCCCTGATATTTAACGTGGGTTCTTTTCTATTTCCCTAAGCGTCTCAGCTGATCTAAGAAATAAAGGGAAAGAGTACAAGAGAGAGAAATTTTAAAGCTGAGTGTCCGGGGGAGATGTCACATGTCCGCAGGTTCCATGATGCTCCCTGAGCCGTAAAACCAAGTTTTTGTTAGCGATTTTCAAAAGCGGAGGGAGTGCACGAATAGGGTGTGGGTCACAGAGATCACATGCTTCACAAGGTAATAAAATACCACAAAGCAAATGGAGGCAGGGCCAGATCACAGGACCATAGGATGGGGCAAAATTAAAATTGCTAATGAAGTTTCGGCATGCATTGTCATTGATAACATCTTATCAGGAGACGGGGTTTGAGAGCAGACAACCTGTCTGACCAAAATTTATTAGGCGGGAATTTCCTCTTCCTAATAAGCCTGGGAGCGCTACAGGAGACCAGGGCTTATTTCATCCCTGCAGCTTCCAATGTAAAAGACGGCCACCCCCAGGGGGCCGTTTATAGGCCTACCCTCAGGGCGCATTCTCTTTCTCAGGGATGTTCCTTGCTGAGAAAAAGAATTCAGTGATTATTTCTCCTGTTTGCCTTTGAAAGAAGAGGCTCTGTTCCGTCTGGCTCAACAGCAGTCGGAGTCCAGAGTCTTATCTCCCTTGTTCCCTAAACATTGCTATTATCTTGTTCTTTTTTCAAGGTGCCCAGATTTCATATTGTTCAAACACACATGCTCTGCAAACAATTTGTGCAGTTAACGCAATCATCACAGGATTCTGAGGCGACATACATCTTCCTCAGCTTACGAAGAAGATGATAGGATTAAGAGATTAAAGTAAAGAGAGGCATGGGAAATCACAAGGGTATTGATTGGGGAAGTGATAAGTGTCCATGAAATCTTCACAATTTATGTTCAGAGATTGCAGTAAACGCAGGCGTAAGACATTATAAAAGTATTAATTTAGGGAACCCACAAATGTCCATGAAATCTTCACAATTTATGTTCTTCTGCCGCGGCTTCAGCTGATCCCTCCATTCGGGGTCCCTGACTTCCCGCAACACACATTTATGTAGGCTAGCACATGTTTTCTCAAAAACTTTATCACTATGGGACTCAGAGTAATAATTAGCTCGTAATTATGACATTTTCTTGTTTTAGTAATATTGCATTAGTAATTAATATAATGTAAATTGGTGATGCCCCATTTATAGATCATTAGTAGTGGGATAGATTTCATTTTGTTGTTAGTAATATATAATTAAAGAGAAAAAAAACCCTAGAAATTTTTTTGTTGAAACCATCCTTAACGATTTTATCTCCTTCAGAAATCCAAGTTACTTTAAAAGTGGTAGAATTAAAGTTGTATCTTGTTGTTGATTTGTGATTGGGTATCATTTTTTTGGTCCTGTCATCACAGCGAAATCTTTTGTGCTTTGACAGCACTTTGTTTATGCATCTATTAAAATGCTTAAATTGTATTTATTAAAACAACTTTATAATTTATGTTTCATGTACACGTCTTAGAGTATTTTTCTTGTTTTTATGCCTCACATTTGGTATAGTTTCTGGCACATTGGAGATCTGCTGTATTTATTTAGTGACAAAAATAACGAATTAAATGAATATGATCATTACATCTATATTATTTTAACACACTTAAATGTTGTTACTAAAGAAAGCAAGTCACACAACTAGCAAATCATATTTTTTTTTTCATATAGCAGAAACTCCAAGTAAAGTTATATCAAGTTGTGGTAGGATTTGTTTCTTATGTGGCTTTTTTCTTTTAAATTGATGAATAAAATGATTTTTAAAAACATATCCACGGAGGTCTTTTGTGTATCTACAGGATATTTGTTCCGGGACCCGCACAGATACTAAAATCTGCAGAGTTCAAGTCTCTTATATAAAATGGCATAATTGCTTATGTAAATTTAATGTATCGAGAAAGAAAGAAAAAATGGTGCAGTATCTGCTTGTAATCTATGTACATCCTCCCGTATATTTTAAATCATCTCTAGATTACTTATAGTACCCAATACACACAATCTAAATGATATGCAGTAGTGTGATCTCAGCTCACTGCAACCTCCACCTCCCGGGCGTAAGCCATCCTACCACCTCAGCCTCCTGAGTAGCTAGGACTATAGCCAAGCACCACCATGCCTGGCTAATTTTTGTGTTTTTTGTAGAGATGAGGTTTTGCCATGTTGTTCAGGCTGGTTTTGAATTCCTGAGTTCAAACAGTCCACCCACCTCAGCCTCCCAAAGTGCCGGGATTACAGGCATGAGCCACCATGCTTGGCCTGTGTTGTTATTTCTAATCGTTTAAAATATTTTGGATCTGAGGTTGGTTGAACCTGCGAATATGGGACCTGTGGGTGAAGAGGGCCAACTGTGTTTTCTACCGTAAAAGTTAAATGCTACTTACTCACATTACTCCCGTTTCTACTTTTAGGCCTACTGAACTTGATGCACTGGTATTTGGCCATCTGTACACCATTCTTACCACACAGTTGACAAATGATGAACTTTCTGAGAAGGTGAAAAACTATAGCAACCTCCTTGCTTTCTGTAGGAGAATTGAACAGCACTATTTTGAAGATCGTGGTAAAGGCAGGCTGTCATAGAGTTATGTGTTAGTCTCAGAAGTCTTAACTTTTGAAAGATGTTTTACTTGAATGTTAGATATTGATGTCAGAATTTTAAAACCAAATTACTGCTTTTTGAAACCTCAAAACAAATTATATAATGTATCTTATATATGTGCTTTATATTGTTATTTGTGTATACATTAAAATCTGAATTATTTCATCTGATATGTTGTATTCTGTATCTTGAAATTTTTGTTTCCTTGAAACATACATGCATATAAAAATAAAGCTTAAACAACTGTATGGATATTACATTTATTTTCTTTTGATTTTTCTGAAAGTCATTCACTGAATTTTACACATGTGGAATAAACAGTGTCTTTTCTAAGGCAAGTAATTTGTGTTACATACTCCCAAGATTCCCTTGCTAGATACATGGTGAAGCAGATAATGGGAATAAACATTCTTAACAAGTGTGCACTTAGTAGATATGGATAGTTTTAAGGTAATTAAATCTTGGTGCAGATTTGACATTTAAGAACGTTCTTTATATAGAGACTTAATTAAAAAACATTTCATCAGAGCAGCTGTGATTTACATTTGATAAAGGAAAAGGTTGAGGAACCTAATTTTTTTTGAGACAAGAACATTTTAATCTCTTTTATTCCTTTATGTAAACATTAAGGATTATATGTTATGTCCTTTTCAAATTTTCTCATAGTTTATGTTATATAAAACCAGGGATGCTCTAGAGACAGATGTAAAAAATGATTTCTTAAAAATGTCTAGAATAATAGTACTTTTATACTTTCTTTTTATGTACCAGTAAATTTTATCTCATTTAATCCTTATAAAAATAGTATGGCTTTGCAGACACTGCTACTATCTGGAGGCGCCTGCCATCAGCCATCGTCAGCTCCATGTTCTCCTTTGGGCTGTTTGCAGGCAAAGTTCCAAAGACAGCAGAAAACTTTTGTGTCCTGAGCACTGGAGAGAAAGGATTTGGTTTAAGAGTTCTAACTTTCACAGAATTATTTCAGGGTTTATATGGCAGAGTGGTGACTTCATGCCACAGTGGCACTGGTGGCATGACCATCTATGGGGAAAAATCTGATGAGAACTTCATCCTGAAGCATGCAGGTCCTGGCATCTTGCCCATGGCAAATGCTGGACCCAACACAAATGGTTTCCAATTTTTTATCTGTAGTGCCAAGACTGAAGGCTTAGATAGTAGGCATGTGGTCTTAGGAAAGGTGAGAGAGAGGGTATGACTCTCATGGAAGCCATGGAGTGCTTTGGGTCCAAGAATGGCAAGATCAGCAAGAAGATCACCATTGCCAACTGTGGACAACTCTAATAAATTTGAATTTTGTGTTAACTACCAGACTATTCCTTCTGTAGCTCAGGAGAGCAACCTTCCACTCCACTTGTTTGCAGTATCCCATAATCTTTTTGCTCTCACTGTAGTACTTTGGGTTCCATATTTTCCTTATTCCCTTCTACATCTAGCTAGATTGAATGGTTAAGTTTATGATTATAAAATAAAAATTTAACAACAAAGACAAAACACCATGAAGGTTATTATTCCCAGTTTACAGATGAGGAAATGGAGACAAAAAAAATACCTTGTCCAAGGTCATAAAGTTGGTAAATGGTAGAGTTGGAATTCACACCCATGAGTCATGGCATCAGTTTGGCTTTCTTTTTAAGTTTTTTTTTTTTTGAGACAAGGTCTCACTGTGTCACCCAGGCTGGTGTGCAGTGGCATGCTCATGACTAATTGCAGCCTTGACCTTCCCCTGGGCTCAGTTGATCCTCCTGCCTCAGCCTCCATGTAGCTGGGAGTCAAGGTGGGCCACCTTGCCTAATTTTTGTATTTTTTTGTAGAAACAGGATTGCACCACGTTGTGGAAATCCTGGGCTCAAGTGATCCACCCACCTTGACCTCCCAAGGCTCACGCCTATGTTGAGATTACAGGCCTGAGCCATGGTGCCTGGCTGAGTTTGACTTCTCATCACCATGCTTTTTTTTTTTTTTTAAGATAGAGATTTATACCATGTAAAGGATATATTAAGTTTGCCTTAGTCTAAATCGCATGTAAACTTTGAGTACTGTCTTTGGACAATAGTGCTCTTAGTAGCTTTCCTCAGCTAATACTGGATTTACATTGAATTTCAGGGTTGTTTTAGAAAGAATCATTATTTTTACAAAATTAAGTCTTTATATCCACAAATGTATCATGCTACCATGTTTAGGCTTTTTCTAATGTCCTTCATTAAAGTTTCATGATTAGCTCCATGGAGCTCTTGACCATCTTTTGTTGATTATGTTCCTGTGTGCCTGTTCTCTCCATTTCTATTTATTATAAATGATATTTAATTGAAATTTAAGATTTTTGCTGTAAAAAATGTTCTCATGTATGGAATCCATCTAGTAAAATCTTTTTGAGCTCTCTTATTCTAATGATCTTTCTAAGGATCCTTTGTAGTTTTCCATGGATAAAAGGTATAAACCCTAGATAATAGCAGTTTTGTTTCTTTTTAGTCTTTAAAATTTTTGTTTTCTTATTGTGGTTAGTAGGACTTCTAAGTTAATGCTAAATAAAAACGAAAGATCCTTTTCTTTATTTTCTCTTTCTTTTTCTCCTCTCTTCTCCTCTCCTCTCCTCTCCTCTCCTCTCCTCTCCTCTCCTCTCCTCTTTCCTCCCCTCTCCTCTCCTCTCTTCTTTCCTGTGTCTCACTCCATCACCCAGGCTGGAGTATATTGGCATGATCTCAGCTCACTGCAACCCGGGTTCAAGTGATTTTCCTGCCTCAGCCTCCTGAGTAGCTGAGACTACAGGCACACACCACTGCACCTGGCTAATTTTTGTATTTTTAGTAGAGATGGAGTTTCACAATATTGGCCAGGCTGGTCTGGAACTCCTGACCTTGTGATCTGCCTGCCTCGGCCTCCCAAGAAAGATCCTTTTCTTAGATAGGAATCAACGTTAAAAAAAATTTTTTTTTCCTCTTAAAACATGGTAAATTTGTTTAAGTTTTTTGTGTACTTCACTGAAGCCTTATATATAGATCTTAACATTTTTTAAATTCTTTGCCTACTTGTTTTATGATTTTAAGGGAATATTAGCAATTAAATCTTTTTTTTTTTTTCGTTTATTTTTAAGTTAATCATTGCTGGTGAATCAGAAAGCTTTGGTTTTTACATGCTGATCTTTAATCAAGCCACCTAACTGATCGCTTTCATTATTTTGCTTTTGTTACTTTTGGGTTTTCTAATGAGGAATAAGTCTTTTTCATTTCAATGTTATGTCTCTTCCTTCCCCTTCTCCTTCTCTTCCTTTTTCTTTCCTTCTTTTTTTTCTTTCACTGCAGGGGCGAGATCTTGGTGCACTACTGAAAGATAGTGATAGCAGACATCCTGTTCCCAGTAATAATGGAAATGCTTCTGGTATTTCACCATTCAGTATGGTGTATCAGTAGGTTTTGAGTAAACGTCCTTTCATCAGATTAAGGAAATTTCCTTCTAATTGTAAAGTTTTTGTTTTGGAATATTTTGTGTCAGTGTGCTTAAGTCAAGAATGGAAATGAAATTCTATCAAACACTTAAGAATACTTTTAGAGTACTTATGGATGATTAAAAGATTTCTCCTATTTTATTTACTATTTTAATTATTGTCAGTTGTTATTTAATAATTTAATATTAGGAGTTTTTATTTTTAGTTGACACATAATTTTACATATTTATGGGGTACAGTGATACTTAATGTATGCAGTGTGTGATGATCAATTCAGAGTAATTAGCATATCCATCACCTCAAACATTTGACATTTCTTTGTGCTGGAAACATTCATAGCCCTCTCTTCTAGCTATTTAAAATCATATAATATTGTTAGCTATAATCACCCAGCAGTGCTTTAGAACAATAGAACTTATTTCTCCTATCTAGCTGTAATTTTGTATCCATTAACCAACCTCTCCTGATTTTCCTTTCCTCAATCCTTCGCAGCCTCTAATAACCATAATTCTACTCCTCACTTCTATGAGCTCAGGGTTTTTTTTTTTTAGCTCCTACTCATGAGTGAGAACATGCAGTATTTATCTACATAGAAATGGTTGACTTATTTCACTTAACATAATGTTCTCCAGTTGTATCCGTGTTGCTGTGAGTGTCATTCTTTTTGTGGCTGAATGGTATTTCAGTATGTATATATACCATATTTTCTTCATCCATTTATCTGTTGATGAACATTTAGGTCAATTCTGTATCTTGGCTATTGTGAATAGTGTTGCATTAAAGATGGGGGTGTAGATACTTCATAGGTATACTGATTTCTTTTCCTTTGGATAAATACTCATAGGATTGCTGAATCATATGGTCCTTCTGTTTTTAAGTTTCTTGAGAAACCTCCATACTGTATTTCCTAATGGTTGTACTAATTTACATTTCCACTAACAATGTATAAGAGTTCCCTTTTCTTGGTGTCTTTAGCGTTTGTTATTTTTTGTCTTTTTGATAGCAGCCATTCTAACTGGGGTGAGACGATACCACATTGTAGTTTTGATGGACATTTCCCTGGTGATTAGTGACATTGAGCATTTTTTCATATACTTGGCCATTTGCATGTCTTTTGAGAAGTGTCTATTCAGGTTCTTTACCTGTTCTTAAATTGCATTATTTGTTTTTTTGCTCTTGTGCTGTTGAGTGCTTTGAGTTCCTTGTATATTCTGAATATTAGTCTCTTGCTGGATGAATAGTTTGCAAATATTTTCTTCCATTCTGTAGGTTGTCTCTTCTACTCTGTTGATTATTTCCTTTGCTGAAGCTTCTTAATTGGTTATTTTTGGATTTTTATATATTGTTCATGGACTTCTTAGTTTAGAGTTTGTGTGTGTGTCTGCTGTAGGTTTGTCTCTCAAGTTTTGTGAGCATTTTGCAATGTTAGGAAACTGTACATCTTTTTCTATGCTCTGGAAGAGTTCTTACAGAATATAGAGTCCTGTTCTTTGAAGTTCAATAGAACTTGTCCATAAAGCTTATTTTTCCACTCTTAGAGTTTTTTGGAAAGCCTGATTTGCTATTTTCTAGGTGCAATTAGTTGGCTTTTTCATCCTTTGGGTATTGTGTATGCAAGCTTTCTACTTCTTGAATCTATTTGAATAATCCACAGTTTCCTAGAAGATAATGTGTTATTTGAAAAACTTTGTAGAGGATGCCTCATCCTACCAGTTTACTTTCTGTGTGTGTGTGTGTGTGCTTCCTAAACCATATTTTGTATAAACATGTTGCTATTAATTAAAATTGATAAATATGTTTGTGAGTATAGGCTATCTAAAGATAAGAATGCTTCATTTGTAAAAATAAGCATCTGCTATGTACTGAAGATATAAACCTCTAAAATTTTAAATATGCTTATGTAAAACATAACTTATAAGCAGTAGGTGGAACTTGTTTATTAGGAGTGTAAAGGCACTAATAAGACAATGTAATCTTGAGCCAACTGAGTGTAAGCCATGTTTAAAAAGTGCCTTCCCCAGTTATCTCAAATACCTAATCTGTCACACCAGCAATAAAAAATTAAGTATTGCCTTTGCATCCTCATAGCTGAGCTATGAGTGAGAATAGGTAATGTTTAGTTTTCCATTCCTGAGTTACTTCACTTAGAATAATAGTCTCCAATTCCATCTAGGTCACTGTAAATACCATTATTTTTTTCCTTTTTATGGCTGAGTAGTATTCGACGGTATGTATGTGTGTGGTTTTGTGTGTGTGTGTGTGTGTGTGTGTATGTATGTATATATATCACATTTTATTTATCCACTCATTGATTGATGGACACTTGGCTGGTTCCATCTTTTTGCAGTTGCAAATTGTGCTGCTGTAAACTTGTGTGTACAGGTATCTTTTTCATATAATGATTTCTTTTCCTTTCATTAGATACCTAGTAGTGGGATTGCTGGATCAAGCAATAGATCTGCTTTTAGTTCTTTAAGGAATCTCAACACTGTTTTCCATAGTGGTTGTACTGGTTTACATTCCTACCCACAGTGTAAAAGTGTTCCCTTTTCACTGCATCCCTGCCAACATCTATTATTTTTTGATTATGGCCATTCTTGCAGGAGTGAGGTGGTATCGCATTGTGGTTTTGATTTGCATTTCCCTGATAATTAGTGATGTTGAGCATTTTTCCATATGCTTGTTGGCCATTTGTATATCTTCTTTTGAGAATTGTCTATTCATGTCCTTAGCCCACTTTTTGATGGGATACTTTTTTCTTGCAGATTTGTTTGAGTTCTTTGTTCTTTGTAGATTGAGGCTATTAATCCTTTGTCAGATGTCCAGATTGTGAAGATTTTCCTCCACTCTGTGGGTTGTCTGTTAACGCTGCTGATTATTTATTTTGCTGTGCAGAAGCTTTTTGGTTTAATTAAGTCCCATGTATTTATCTTTGTTTTTGTTGCATTTACTTTTGGGTTCTTGACTCTGGGGACTTGGGGAAAAGAGTGGGGGGTGGAGAGGGATAAAAGAGTGCACATTGGGTACAGTGTACACTGCTCAGGTGATGGGTGCACCAAAATCTCAGAATGACCACTAAAGAACTTACTCATGTAACCAAAAACTTACTCATGTAACCACCTGTTCACCAAAAACCTACTGAAATAAAAAAATTTAAAAAATGAACCAATCAAAAATAACTGCAACAACTTTTCAAGATGTAGACAACACAATAAGATAGATAAATTTTAAAAATTAAGTATTGAACATCATACCACCTCTTCTGCATCTTCTCCAGAATGCACAAACCTGGGTGAGAACTCATACATAGGCTATATAGTGATGAGTTATGCCTAAATGTTTGACATTTTTGATGCTATTATAGATAGGTGGTGTCACAAATTTCAATTTCCATTTGTTTGTTGCTAGTATATAGAAATACAATTTTTATATATTATAGCTCTTGTATCCTGCCATCTTGGTAAACTTACTTATTATATATTATAGCTCTTGTATCCTGCCATCTTGGTAAACTACTTATTCTAGTATAACTAGACCAGTTACTGTATTACTATAGCTTCTTTGTAGATTCAGTCAAATTTTCTACCTACATGATAATGTCTGCAAACAAAAAATTTTACTTGTTTATTTTCAATTTGACTGATTTTATTTATTTATTTTTCCCCTAGAACCTCTAGTACAACATCAACAGAACTGGTGAGAGAGTACATCCTTGCCTTGTTACTAATCTTATGGGGGAAATGTTCACCCTTTTTACTTTTGTAATACAGATATTTAGTGCTGTAAGTAATTTTCTGTAACTACAGCTTTAGCAATATCCCACACATTTTTGTGTATTGTGTTTCAGTTTGGTATATTGTGTTTCAGTTATATTTCATTAAGTTCAAAATACTTTCTAATTTCCCTTTTGATTTCTTCTTTGAACCCCATGTTATTCAGAAGTGTATGCTTTAGTTTCCATATATTTGGAGATTTCTCTCTCTCTCTCTCTCTTTTTTTTTTTTTTTTTTTTGCTATTGACTTGCTTTGATTTCCTCATCTATTCTGGATATTAGTCTCTTGTTGGATGAACAGTTTGCAAATTTTTTTTTTCCAATCTACAGGTTGTCTCTTCATTCTCTTGATTGTTTCTTTTGCTGAAGGGAAAGTAAACTGATTGTTACTGATTTGTAATTTAATTTCATTGTCAAAGAATTGTCTTAGTATAACATGAATAGTTTTACATTTGAGACTTTTTTGTGGCCCAGAATATGGTCAATCTTATTAAATGTTCCATGTGCAATAGAAAAGAAAGTTTATTTTGCTGTTGTTGCATGGAATATTCTATCAGTATCAATTAGTGAAAGTGTTGGATGATATCAAATTGGTTGATAATGTAGCTGATTTTTCTGCTTACATGTTCTGTCAAGTATTGACACAGGGATATTAAAATATCTGGCTATACTGGTGGGTTTGTCTATTTCTCCTTGCTGTTCTATCAGTTTTTGCTTCATGTATTTTAAAGCTCTCATATTAGGAGCATAGGTATTTGGGATTGTTCTTTCCTCTTGATTAGCTGACTTCTTTATTATTATGAAATGACTTTTTTTCCATAAAAGTCTTTGTTCTGAAATGGACTTTGATAGCATAAATCCTCTAGCTTTCTTTGAATTAGTGGTAGTATGATATATTTTTTGTCCATTTTTTTACATGTAACCTATTTGTGTCTTTATATTTCACAGTGAGTTTCTTGGAAGCAGCAAGTAGTTCTTTATGTCATAATCTGACAATGTCTGCCTTTTTATTGGAGTGTTTAGATCATTTATACCTAATGTGATTATTGATATAATGAAATTTGAATATACTCTCTTGCTATGTTTTCTGTTTGCCCCATCTGTTTCTGTTTCCTTTTCTGTTTTTCTACCTGCTTTTGTTTTCAATGTTTATTTTTTATCTCAACATTTTTTGTTGGTTCACTAACTGTAACTCTTCATTTTGTTATTTAGTGATTGTTTTAGGACAAGCTTGTCTAACCCATTGCTTGTGGACCGCATATTGCCCAGGATGGCTTTGAATGTGGCCCAACATAAATTTGTAAACTTTCTTAAAACATTATGATTTTTTTTTGCAACTTTTTTTTTGTTTGTTTAGCTCATTGGCTATAGTTAGTGTATTTTATGTGTGGCCCACGACAATACCTCTTCCAATGTGGCACAGGAAAGCCAAAAGATTGCACACCTCTGTTTTAGGGTTTCTAGTATATATCTATGATTTACAATGTCCTACCGTCAAGTGATATTATACCATTTCACATATAAGAGGTTTACAGAAGTTTATTTTTATTTCTCTCCTTTGTTTTTGTGCTATTATTTTACTCCTACTTATATCCTCCATAATACATTACTATTTTGTTTAAATGGTCAATTATTTTGTAAAGATATCCTTTGTTTCTTTGTATAGATGTATATTTCCATCTGGTAAAATTTTTCTTCGGTCGAAAGGACTTTCTTAATCATTTTTTTGTAGTATGGCTTTACTGGTGATGAATACTTTTGTATTTTGTATATTTGAAAAAGTATTTCACTTTCACTTTTGAAAGATATTTAAGTATCAAATTCTAGGTTGACAGTTTCTTTTTCCCCTTTCAGCAGTTTAAGCCATCTGCCCTACTGCCTTTTCTCTTCCATTATTTCTGATGAGAAAACATCATCCTTATCTTGGTTTCTCTGTATGTAACATTTTTCCCCCTCTGGATGCTTTTACAATTTTTTCTGTATCCTCGGATTTGAGCAATATGATTGTGATGTTGTTTAGTGAATTTTTTCTCTTGTGATTAGGGTTTGTTGATCTTGGATTTCTGGATTTACACTATTCACTAATTTTGGAAAAATTTCAGCCAGTATTTCTTTAAATATTTTTTTCTGATTTCCTCTTCCCTCCTTCAGAGACTCATATTACACATGTATTAAACCATTTGGAATTGCCTCACAGTTCACTGACAATGTATTGTTGTTGTTACTGTTTTCCTCCTCCTCCTTCTAGTCCTTTTTTCCCTTTTGTGTTTTAGTTTGGATAATTTCTGTTGCTATGTCATTAAGTTCACCTATCTTTTTTTCTGCAGTGTCTCATCTGTCATTAACCTCATTCTGTATATTCTTCATCTCAGACGTTATAGTTTTGTATCTAGAAAATTTTCAAGAACTTTTTTGTCTCTGTTTAACATGTTCTTTCCTCTCATGTTTTAAACATTTGGATATAGTTATAACAACAGTTTTATTGTCCTTGTATGCTTATTCTAATATTTGTGTTGGTTCTGGATTGGTTTCTGTTGATTGATTTTTCTCCTTATTACAAGTTTTCCCTGCTTATTTGCATACCTGATAATTTTTTATTTTATGCCAGATATTATGATTTTTTTTCTTCTTGTGGGGGCTGTATATTTTTCTATTCCTACAAATATTATTTAACTTTGTGTTGAAATGCAGTTAAGTTTCTAGAAAACACTTTAATCCTTTTGGGTCTTTTAAAGCAGAACAATATTTAGTCTAGAGCTGATTTATTTCTCTTTTGAGACAAGACACTTTTAAACACAGATGCTCCTTGATGTAGTTATTGGCATGTAACCCTGTCCTAAATTGAGGAGTATAGCAAATGAATATCACTTTCATACCATCCTAATGTTGAAAAATCATAAATTGAACCATAGTAAAATGGGGACCTTCTGTATTCTATTTAACACCTTGTGAATTAAGAAATTTCTCAGTCTCACTGGTGCAAACAAGTACCATTCTTGCCGTTGTGTGATCTCTCAGTATTGCTCCCTTTAATCCTTTTAGGTGTCGTTTTCCTGGCCTCAGATAGTTTTCTCATATTCATGCACTGATAGTCCTGATTCCCAGGGGGCACCAACTGCCGATTTGTGGAGTTCATCCTCACTACTCTGCCCTGCAAACTCTAGCTGCCTTTATCTCCCTGGACTTTCCCCTCTACTTCTTCAACTTAGAGGGAGTCTACCAGGCCCTACTTGGGTTCCCTTCCCCTATGCCCTCTCCTGGTATGATGTTAGTTAACTTTTTGTGTCAATTTGACTGGGTTAAGGGATACTACATAGCTGATAAGACATTATTTCTGGGTGTGTCTGTGACAGCATGGCCGGAAGATACTAGTATTGGATTCAGTAACAAAGAAGATCCACCCTCACCCATGTAGGTGGGGATCATCCAACCTATCTAGGGCCTGGATAGAACAAAAAGGTAGGGACAAGGTAAATTAGGTCTCCCTTCTGGAGCTGATGCATCCATTTTCTCTTGCCCTCAGATATCAGTGTTCCAGGTTCTCAGGCCTTTGGACTCTGACACTTAACTAGTCCCTATCCAAAACTATCCAAACTATATGCAAAAAGGAAAGAAAGACTAGAAGAAAGGGAGGAGAACACCACTACCAACAACAAATCTTCAGTGTCGACGAACTGAAAGACAATCTCAACCCTCTAGGCCTTCAGACTCAGGCTGAGTAGCAATACTGACTTTCCTGGTTATCTAGTTTGCAGATAGCATATCTGCAATGGGACTTTTCAGCCTCCATTTCTTGAAACCATTGTTCCATGTATTTTGTCTGGATTTTTAGGTATTTCAGGTAGGCTAGAATCAAATACTAATGGAATACTAATATCTAGTCACCCGAAATACCTAAAACTACCCAGTCCCTATGACTCCATCTTAGCTGAAACTGAAATTCCAATAACATTTTAAGTTTCCAAGATTTCTATTTATTTTCTGTTACATGTGTACAGGATACCCAGGAATCTCTGAAGATATTATTTAAATTTATTTTTGATTGTATAATTGACACTTTTTTTGATGATAATTTGTTGAGTTTGGGGTCTTTCTCTCATGGGCTTGGGGTTCTCTTTACATGTTGGACAATTCTTAGTTGTCTGCTTATGTTTCTTTGCATTTGAGAATTAGTATACATTTCTCTGGGATACTAGTTACATTATTTACCCTGCTTCTTCTCACTGTCTATGATGAGAATCTAAATAGAGTTTGGTGGCGGTTTGTCTTCTGGGTGTGATGTTCCTCATCCTTCTTGAGGTTTAGTTGTTACTTGGGCACTCCCCACAGCATCCTGAGAGCGAATACTGCCGTTGGCCCCTTGCTTCTAAGCAAAAGCTGGGGATTGAGGAAATGTCCCATCAGCCCGGCTGCTCTGAATTAATTTTCACCTGAATGCCTGGGATCTCCTCATGTACTTTGTATACGATGTCACTGACTTCTGGAGTTGGACTCTATTGGCTTTTTGAGACAGAATCTCGCACTGTCGCCCAGGCTGGAGTGCAGTGGTGTCATCTTGGCTGACTGCAAACTCTGCCTCCCAGGTTCACGCCATTCTCCTGTCTCAGCTTCCCGAGTAGCGGGGGCTACAGGCGCCCGCCACCACGCCCGGCTAATTTTTTGTATTTTTAGTAGAGACGGGGTTTCACCGTGTTAGCCAGGATGGTCTCTATCTCCTGAACTCGTGATCCGCGTGCCTGGGCCTCCCAAAGTGCTGGACTGGGATTACAGTCGTGAGCCACTGCACCCAGCCTCTATTGCCATTTTTATGATAAGTTTCTGCTACTACTTGATTTCCTCCAAACTTATTTCTATATAGATCTGTGTGCTTTTTAAAAATCGAGTTTGTCACAATTTCTGCCCCTCAGTTAGCAATTTTTTTGGTTTGTTTTCCACTGTGACTATGGACATATTCTTTCAAACATGTTTATCTTTTCTGACATGGGTATAAGGAGATGTAGACACATGTTCAATTATATAATGTTTCATTATATGATGATACACTCTAACTCATTAACCAGCTATTATTAATAAAATATTTAAGTGGTGTACAGTGTGTATAAGGTATAATGAACATTCTTGAATATATATCTTTAAATAATTATGTAAATGTTAATGTGTAAAGCTCTGAAACAGTTTATTTGATTTGTTTACGTTCCATTTAAACACTAAAGATATATAATATTCACTTTATTCTCACATACATACTGATGAGGGTGTATTGGAGGAAAAATTATTGATTTCATTTTGAAAAACAGTGTTTCTTCCTCCTGAGTCCTACCTTCACTCCCCATTAGTGAAGAATAGTCAAAGACAATACCTTAAAAAAAACAAACAACAACAAAAAGAAACCAACAAAACCTTCGAATGTACTAAGTAATTTGAAAACTTTACCAAATATGTCAAATTACTAAGATATTAATTTAGGTGATGGATTAATTTATACCAAATATTTAGAGCAATGTCCTAAGTTGCTCTGGTGTAATATCCTGAGTACATTATTCAGTACTTTTCTGGTTTTCATACCCAAATATTTAATATGTGAAATTTCAATGATTATTGAGTAGAAATGTGTGGGTTCCAGAGGGGAGAGCATACTTACATCTCTCTGCTCCCAAATAACGTGTGTAGTTTGTTAATGTTGAACATGTAATTTTATTTTGGTTTAATCATACATTCAAAGAAAATACCATTCACAGTTGTTTCTGGAAGATTAACTCCTTATTGTTTTCTCATTACCTAAGGTTTAAAACTAAACTTAACAAAAGTTGTTTTAAAAATAATGTGTTAAATAAAAAAAAACCCTCAATATAAGTTAAACCAGAAAACTAATTTTATGGTGATTTTTTTCTTTAATTCAGAAATGTTGGCTTACCAAGTTTAATGTAATACACTTTCATCAGTGCAATGTTTCACTCCTATAAAACTAGAGATAATTAAAAATAAGACATTGAGGTGTTTTTTGCTGTTGTTGTTTTGTTTTTGTTTCTTACTTTTTGTTATACACATTTAGTTTGAACTCCTGGTCCTATTTACTTGTGTCTATTGAACAGGTAAATGATGTACTTAAGGATGCTATTGGGATCTTGTACAACAAACAGAGAATCTGAAAGACAAGATGGAAATGCCATCTAGAAAAAACATATGAGAGAATCTCTTTATTGACCACACATGTAATCTCAAAGTGAAAGTTAATGAAATTTAGGCAATTAATGCATTTTTTTAAACGTATAGGCTTTTAAATGGAAAAAATTACTCTGTCTAGATGTTTGTCATGATAAATAGTTGATGTTTTCAATAGACTGGAAAATTAGTTAACAGCCTATGATATATTCTAGAATAAAAGGCCATCGTTGTGTAAACACTAACGCATATTCATATAATGTAAGTCCACTGAATCATTCATTTGACATGATGTTAATAGTTTTTTCTAACTGAGTAGGTTTCCATTATTTGTTCCCTTGGAGAATTTAGAAGTGCTGCATTTTCATTGGACAGCATAGGAAGCATTATTTTAGCAAGTTGTTCAATACTCATATAGTCTTTATTTCACAGTATCATATTCTTATTTCATCACTAGAATAATACCTTTGACAGTTAAGTTCTAATCAGGTTGCATGTTTACATTCTCCAAAGTGCTTATTTTCATTCATTCAGTAAACACCATTTACTTTCCAGGGACTGCGCCAGGTAAGTACTCTGGATAAAGAACTGCTCACTAGTTCACTGCCCTGTAGCTGCAGGAGCCTACTTGTCGAGCATATGGTAAGTGCTTGACAAATAGTTAATGAGTGAACTTAGGCCATGGAAAAATCCCCAAATATTGTGAAATTAAACAGCACACTTCAAAATAGTCCAGGGTCAAAGACAAAAATCACAAAATAATTTAGAAAATATTTTGAATTTAGAAGTCGTGAAAATACCATTCAGTTGACCTTGAACAGCGTTGGGTTGTTCAGTGTATAGTCAAAAGTCTACACATAACTTTGTAATCCCCCAAAACTTAACTACTAATAGGCTGCTGTTGACTAGAAGCCTTACCAATAATGTAAACAGTAGATTAACATATTTTGTATATTACATACTGTATTCTTATAGTAAAGTAAAATAAAATGGTATTAAGAAAATCATAAGAAAAAATATATTAGGCCGGGCGCGGTGGCTCAAGCCTGTAATCCCAGCACTTTGGGAGGCCGAGACGGGCGGATCACGAGGTCAGGAGATCGAGACCATCCTGGCTAACACAGTGAAACCCCGTCTCTACTAAAAAAAAATACAAAAAACTAGCCGGGCGAGGTGGCGGGCGCCTGTAGTCCCAGCTACTCGGGAGGCTGAGGCAGGAGAATGGCGTGAACCCGGCAGGCGGAGCTTGCAGTGAGCTGAGATCCGGCCACAGTACTCCAGCCCGGGCGACAGAGCGAGACTCCGCCTCAGAAAAAAAAAAAAAAAAGAAAGAAAAAATATATTTACTATTCATTATGAGGAAGTGGATCATCATAATGATCTTCATTCTTGTCTTCATGTTGAGTAGGCTGAGGAGGAAGGAAATGAGGGTTTGATTTTGGTGTCTCAAGGGTGGCAGAGGCAGAAGAAAATCCATAAGTAAGTGGGCTTCTGATGTTCAAACCCATGTTGTTCAAGGGTCAATGGTATATCCAAATTTATAGGATTCAACTAAAGCAAAACCTACAGAGAAAATTACAGTGTTAAATGCTTATATTGGAAAAGAACAGTCTATAGTCAATGATCTCAGCTTCTACTTTTTTTTTTTTTTTTTTTTGAGGCAGAGTCTTGCTCTGTCGCCCGGACTGGAGTGCAGTGGCCGGATCTCAGCTCACTGCAAGCTCCGCCTCCCGGGTTTACGCCATTCTCCTGCCTCAGCCTCCCGAGTAGCTGGGACTACAGGCGCCCGCCACCTCGCCCGGCTAGTTTTTTGTATTTTTTTTTAGTAGAGACGGGGTTTCACTGTGTTAGCCAGGATGGTCTCGATCTCCTGACCTCGTGATCCGCCCGTCTCGGCCTCCCAAAGTGCTGGGATTACAGGCTTGAGCCACCGCGCCCGGCCAGCTTCTACTTTTATAATCTGGAAAAAGAAGAGCAATTAAACTCCTAAGTACTATGAAGGAAATAATTAAAAAGTGGAAATCAATAAAACGGGAAGTGGATAAGCAAGAGAGAAAATAAAACCCCAAATGGCATAGAAAAGAGGGACACAATAGAGAAAATTAATAGAACTCTAGATAATTCCAAGATAGTGGATGGTGGGAGATAAATAGGCTTTTAGGCAGATGGTTATGGAACATCATCATTGTGGAAAAAACTCTTAGCTATACACAAAAATTAAAATGTATTATAGATCTAAATGCAAAAGTTAAAACTCTAAAGCTTCTAAAAGAAAACATTGGAGCTGGGCACAGTGGCTCACCCCTGTAATCCCAGTACTTTGGGAGGCTGAGGCGGGTGGATCACCTGAGGTTGGGAGTTTGAGACCAGCCTGACCAACATAGAGAAACCCCATCTCTACTAAAAATACAAAATTAGCTGGGCATGGTGGTACATGCCTATAATCCCAGCTACTCCTGAGGCTGAGGCAGGAGAATTGTTTGAACCTGGGAGGCAGAGGTTGCAGTGAGTCGAGATTGTGCCATTGTGCTCCAGCCTGGGCAACAAGAGTGAAACTCCATCTCAAAAAAAAAGAAAAAGAAAAGAAGAAAGGAAGGAAAGGAGAGGAAAGGAAAGGAAGAAAAGGAAGAAAGTAAAATATTGGGAAGAAACTTTTATGACCTTGGAGTAGGAAAAGATTTTCTATGTAGGATACAGAAATATTTATGAAAAACTTTGAAAATTGGACTTAATCAAAATTTAAAACTTTTGCTCTTCCAAAGACAATAAATTAAAAAAGGCTTACCACAGGGGAAAAGTTTTGCAATAATATAGCTGATAAAGGTCTTGTATCCAGAACAACAAAGAACTCAGAAATTAATAAAAAGCCAACTAAAAATACAAGGTTAAAAGATAAGCAAAGGACTTAGGCATTTTACCAAAAAAAAAAAAAATGCATGAATGACCAATAAATACATTTTAAAAAGCTTAATGCTATTAATCATCAGGGAAATGTAAATTAAATCACAATGAAATGTCATCACACACCTATTGAAATGACTAAAATCGAAAAGTTTGATAATATGTATTGAGAAGGACATGAAACAATTGAAATTCTCATTCACTGCTAGTGGGAATGCAAATTGGTGCAAGCACTTTAGGAAACTTGCTGTTTCTTAAACATATATTTACTATATGATTCAGTAATTCTACAGCTAAGTACCCCAGAGGAATGAAGCCATGTCCATACAAAGATTAATGCCTGGGTGTTCACAGTAGCTTAATTCGTAGTATCCCACAATTAGAAGAAAGTCCAAAAGTCCGTTTATAGGTGAATAGATAAATTATGGTACCTTTAAATAATAGAATACTACTCAATTAAAAAAGTAACGAACAACTATTACTTGTAACAATCTGGGTGAATCCCTAAACCATTACATATGCTGCGGGTAAGAGGGCAGACATGAAAGTACATACTCTACGCATATATAAATGTTACAATACACAAAGTTAATCTATAATGACAGCAGATCAAGGGTTATCTGAGGTCAGATTTTTGTTTTTGGTTTTCCTTTTGTATTGAATGTATAAGGTACTTTGGGGGGTAATGGAAGAATTCTATATATTGGTTTTGATGGTTATAAGATGTACACATTTGTCAAAACTCACCAAACTGCATTTTATTGTATTTAATTATAATAAAGTTGATTTAAAGAAATGAATTGGGTGACACTTTCTTCTGTTCCCTGAAATTTATATAAGATAAACATTGTAAGCCAAGTTATTTTTTTACTTTTTTGGTTGTTATTGTTTAGTACCTCTCCATTCAGCCAGGGATCACAAACTCAGTTCAGAAGCCAGATATGTAATGAATAGAATGAGACCGACTAGGTATTAGACAAAAGGCATAGTAGGGGCTGTGCCAAAGTGGATAATGCATCCCTCTACCTTAAGGCATTAAAGTAAAAGAATTAAAACAACTTCCCTGCCAAGCCAAAATGTCTGTAGGCAGTATTCAACTTGTTGACCATCATTATGCATTCATTGACTTGTGACTTAAAATATATACCACCATTTAAAGCACTTTCTCATTAAGGAGGCAAGGAATGTCTTGGGAAGCTTTTTCAAATAACACGCAGTCCCCTTACCATCTGCCTAATTGAGGACCACTGGTATACTATGTTGGTATCTAGAGCTAAATAATAATGATCAAGTTGATGGCACCATGTGGCTTTAGTTACTGGCCATTGCTAACAGTTTTCTTTTTGCCAGCAGAGAATGTTAATTTTGCTATGGATTTTAGCAAAACTACACTTGTGCACAATTGCATTATTAGAGAAATGACGAGAGATAACCATATGTAGCTCTCAAATGACCCACATTATAATGTCTAGTACTTGGGTGAAAATTCTGTTTTCTCATTTATTATTCATTTATTCATCCATTCAATAAATATTTAAATGCATGCAAAAATGAGTTCATGATTTCTTTTCTCTGAAGATACTTGAAACTTAGTATTGGTAGGGAGAAAAGCTAGGACTGGTATTCAGATGGTGAATGTTGCTGAGATGGGCTTAATGAAGCCTCGTAGGATCAGTTGGACTGCTAGCAAATGCTTCATTTCCTGTGGATTTCTTCCCTCACAAGCTGAGCAGAGCTTCAACAGTTCTCACAACAATTATCACCCACTTGTCCTGTAGGTCTCAAGTTTTTTTACATTCGTCAGGTTGAAGGATTCATGGTATTAATCACAACTGAAGTTGTTATTTATCACATGCTGGGTGAGAAATAATAATTTTGGCATGAGTGGGGCAGCAGGCCAGAGGTACCAAATTAAGTAAAACATCTAAACACTAGCAAGGATCATTTCTCTGATTAATGAATTGTTACAAAGAAAAAGTGCTACTCATTATCTGGTCTTACCAGTACAAAGTGGGACATGTAAGAAGAAAAGTCCCAGCTTGCTCAGGCCAATTTTTCTGTTTATTTCATTCCTTTCTTTCTTTCTCTTTTTGACTGCACAGATTTCTGTTGCAGTCACACTATTTTTTGTTTTGTTACCAAATAGAAATGAAGAAATAACTTATATTTTACATCAGAAAATATTTCTGGCTATCGAAACAGTGTTTTTAGTGACTTCTAAGAATTTAAAGTAATGTTGAAATAGGACAAGTAGGTTACCTTTAATTTGTTGAATTACCTTCTCATATGTATATAAATTAAAATTTTTACTCTAAAGAGTCAATGTATTTTTCTTTTTCTATTTTGAATTGGATACTATTGCCAAAGGGCTTGTTTTAGAAAGGGTACATTTTCATTTCTATTTTTTTTTTCTTTGGCAATTCTGAATAAGAAAAGCTCATTTTCACTCTGACCCTTAGAGCAAATTTTTGGCTTTCACAATGCTATCCAAGAACTTCTACTTCTATTCATGATGGAGAGGAACAAGGACTGGATGTATCCTCCTACTTTCAACAATTGTAGAAATCAGATCAAATATGTAAAACAATGGTTTAAAACATGAAACAATGGTCAGTTTAGGACAGTGATGCCTGCATGAAAAGAAACAAAATAAGCCCTTCAATTGCCCAGCTTCTGCTTAGAAGGCATTTCTAGGCTGCCTCACAGGAAAGAGAAGAACCCAAGCAAAGCCCGGCAGTCTCCCTGAGTTGAGAATACAACAGTTCCAGGCCAAGAAGGCCACAGTAGCTACAATTCACAAAGCAGACTACTGAAGAGAAGATAACTGCACAGAGAGACAGAAGTCTGGAGATCTGTAGAAGGTTCTAGTCTTCAACTGAGTATTGATCATCACATGCTTATGAAGAAACTTTACTAAGGCTGGGAAAGAACTATTGGACAAGAGCAAGCCAAGCAAGCGTTAGAGTTCAGAGAGGGCTGAAAATAGTTTGTATTCTCCTTAGAGTGAGAAGACCATCTAATACATGTGGTATTGAAGTTCTCAGAAGGGTATGCCCTCAGTATTGGGGCCCAATTAGACCTAGACTAATGGTTGTCTAGAACTACCTAACAAAGCTTAAAAGCAAGCATCAAAATCAACATGGTGAAACCTTGTCTCTACTAAAAGTACAAAAATTAGCCAGGCATAGTGGTGCATGCATGTAGTCCCAGCTACTCTGGAGGATGAGACAGGAGAATCACTTGAACCCAGAGGGAGAGGTTGCAGTGAGCCAAGATGGCTGGTGCCACTGCACTACAGCCTGGGCAACAGAGTGAGACTCTGTCTCAATTAATCAATCAATAGAATTAATTCCAAGACTGCTTTCCAGAAAAAAGCCTTAAAATAGTTAAGGAACACAAAAATCTCCAGCACCCATTAATGTAAAATTCACAATGTCTGGGACCCAAGACAACATTATCAGGTGTGCAAAAAAGCAGGAAGAGAAAAATCAATTGGTAGAAATAGACCCAGAAATGACACAGATGACACAGATTAGTAGACAAGGATGTTAAAACAGCTATTATATAATATACTTCATATGTTCAAGGAGGTAGACAAGGTAATGCTATCTAAAGAATTATTCTAGGTATATTGATATTACTGGAACTTTGAAAGTGTGCTAAGGACTGAATAAATGCAAACAAGCCAGGATTAGTGTGATTAACTTTTCAGAAGATGCATTTCAGTAAGTATACAAAGGCTTGGGAAAAAATTTGTCATTGTATTTTCAAAAAATTGGAAAAGGGAATTATCCTGAATTAAAAATACTGAATATTATATTTATGCTATGTTAGAAATTATCTTAAGGTGATTTATATTTATATATGTATATATATAAAGGAAAAAACAGCATAGGTCTATATTCTTTTCATTTAGTATGCTGTCAAAGCTTCATAATATCTTTAATAATTACTATTGATTAATGAGACATTTCTGCTTCAAGTGGTTTTCTAACAGGAGTTAGTGAACATCATCTCTGTATACACCTAATTAGAAAATAATGTGCCAAATGAAAACTTGACTTCTAAAACAGTCCAAGAGAAAAAGTTACTTAAACTTGTCCTTTGACAATAATTAATAATATATAGTATTTAAAGAGAGTTAAAAATTTGTTAAATAATACATATCAAATTATATTGAGAGCACCCAATTGAGGGTAGTCAGGATATTTGTATATGGTCTTCTATTATAAGGCCAGAATGAAAATTTCAAATATAAAAGCCATCCACTAACAAAACTCAATCAAAATGAATTCATTGCAAACAAATATTTACTGAATATCTTTTATACTGCATTTCTTAGATTCTGAAAGGCATGCAAAGATAGACAAAGCCTCTACTCTCAAGAAGTCACAATATATAATGGGTAGATACCCAAAAA
This sequence comes from Colobus angolensis palliatus, assembly GCF_000951035.1. Taxonomy (NCBI): domain Eukaryota; kingdom Metazoa; phylum Chordata; class Mammalia; order Primates; family Cercopithecidae; genus Colobus; species Colobus angolensis. Next base: position 3,168,145 of record NW_012115422.1, read on the forward strand.
TGTGTAAATATTTCAATTAGAGTACAATAAAACAATTCAAGAAGGAACATAGGCCATATAAAAAATGATGCTGAGTTTAAACATGAAAAATTACTGACATTTAATGAAATGGTTGTAGAAATCTTCATGGAGAAGGTAAACAATTGCATTTAAAAGGTAGATAGGTAGTCTGAACAGGGAAAGGCTTTTAGAGGTCACTCTCTGAGTTAAAATTGCCTAGCAAGTTAATGGACAGCAGGTAAATCAATGTGATTGGATCAGAAGGTTTCTGTAGAATGGCCATGAAAGATAAAGTTTTAAATACAAATCTGAACTAGATTACAAGGGGCTTTGAGGGCTTATCAGTAATTTGGACATTTAGGCAACATGCAGTTATCATAGATGGAATGTTGCAATGAAAACTGCTCTGGGCTTGGACTCCTGACTGCAGTTTGTGGCTGTGTACATGGTCTCAAGCAAGTCACCTCCTCTCCAAATCTGAGCTTCCTCACTTACCAAATGGAAATGTTAGTACCTGTTCTGCCCACCTCACAGGCTTGCTGTGAAGATCAAACAAGTTAATTAATGTGAAAGTGCTTTGTAGATTATGAAGCATTCCACAAACCCCACGTGTTATTTTCACTGTAGAGAAGAGTATGATATGATTAAATTGGCCGTTGAGCAATTGATCAGGAAGTGATGTGTAGTATGCCTCCTGTAGCTAGGAGTAAAAAATGGAAGGTCATTTCATTAATTTAAGTTTATGTAATGAGTATCTGGATTAGGAAGGTCACAAAGAGGAAACAGAGGGGCAGATCTGAGAAAATTTGTAAGGAAAAGCTAATGAATGAGAGCAGATAGGGTGTGGTGAATGAAAAGGTAGGGTCCAAGATCTTGAGCCTCAACAGCTGAAAGGTATAGTGGGAAGAAAAGGAAATTGATGAGGGGTGGACAGTGTGGAGGCCAGTTTTGGACATATTGAGTTGGACATCCAAATGGAAGTGTCCATTAGACCACGGGTCCCCAGCGGATCCAGTACTGGTCTGTGGCCTATGCGGAACCAGGCTGCATAGCAGGAAGTTAGCAGCACACAAGTGATGGAAGCTTCATTTGTATTTATAGCCACTCCCCATTGCTCACATTACCATCTGATCTCCACCTCCTGTCAGATCAGCAGTGGCATTAGATTCTCATAGGAGCATGAACCCTATTGTGAACTGCACATGCAAGGAATCTAGGTTGTGTACTTCTTATGAAAATCTAATGCCTGATGATCTGTCACTGTCTCCCACCACTCCCAGAAGGGACCATCTAGTTGTAGGAAAACAAGCTCAGGGCTCTTACTGATTCTACATTATGGTAAGTTGTATAATTATTTCATTATATCTTTAATGTAATAATAATAGAAATAAAGTGCACAATAAATGTAATGCACTTGAATCATCCCAAACCATCCCTCTCTACGGAAAAATTGTCTTCCATGAAACCAGTCTCTAGTGCCAAAAAGGTTGGGGACCTCTGCCGTAGACCGTTTTAAAAGGCATGAATTTTCACAATCTAATTTAACAAATCTCCCAAATAATCTTCTGTGACATAAGAGAGACCTTTAATAACCATGTTGTTGTATTTTTAGGGTATAAGAGAACAAAAAGCCTGGGAATTGGGGAGGGATAAACTGAGTGTAATTTAGCTCTGCCAACTTTGACAATGCTCATTTAAAAACACATAAATTAAACTTGTCAGGATAAGCCCCTATGGGGCTGCTGGCCACATCTTAAAAACTCTCCAACCATAAATTCACAAAATCCATCATGTTTGTTTTTCTGTAATTTTATTATTAACATAATTTCCATTTTCTTTCCTCTTTTCATTAATAGAATTACAGGTAATCAGAAGTGGTGAATATTTATGGAAATTCTGTTAACTGCCTGTTATTTTCAATTGAGGGTATTCCATTTCTGGAAATCATATTGAGTCACTGCTAAGATGGGCTTGATAGGTTCAGTTTTGCTTATTCCCGTAAGCATTAACTGGGCCTAAATGGAACACATTTTCATTTTGGTAAGTTCATACACTTTTGTTTTCTAAATTAATTTTGAGGAATTATTCAAAATTCACACATTGCTTTTTATGCAAAATAGGTAACTTTTGTCAGATTTTCAAAGTCTGTGTTTGGAAGAGGTTTTGTTTCTGTCTGAAGATGGCAAATGGTAGAGGACAAGAACTCAACATCACATGTCTTCTTTGAGGCCTCCAACCCACTCATAGTTTAAAAAGGGAGGTTGGGGAGATATTTTTATGTCCATGTGGATTTTATAGGAAAACAAACCCATATGTTTCTGATGAATTTACACTTAACTCATCAAAATGTAGGGCTTTATAGAAGCTATTTGATGTCTAAAAAGATCCCTTTGGGAAAATCTTTAAACGTAGTTATTATCCTCAATTGCTCCCTCTCCTTTAATAATAAGAGTGCATTATAATGTACTCTGCTTGAACCAAATGTCTAGATTTTGGAGAGCTCTTAAAAACAAACAAACAAACAAATGCTATCTCAATAGTTTAGAAATGATGTTTTAGAATCTCCCTCTTCTCTCCTATGAGTATGTATGCATGTGTGTGCACACATATATCTATATATCTATATCTATGTGTGCATAGATATATATAAGAAAAATCCAATTTAAGTATTCCTAAAACTTCAGATCTAGAGAAGAGCTGCCTTGTAATGTGATTTTGCAGGGATCACAGTTCCCTGGTCTGTATTAATGGCAAATCCCTAAAACTAATTACACCTAGTTGCAGGTGTAACCTTTTCTGTTTACAACTGGTGACGACAAATATTCATTACACTACATTCTCTTCCAAAGGAATAAAATGCAGGTCATTTCTAAGGCATTTGGCACAGCAGTCAACCAGGGACAGCAAGGGTGCCCTTTGCTTTCCTCTTTATCAAAATATATTCATTCCAGTTTTCAAATTGCTGTTTTTGAGTCCTAAATCTCTACCCACACTAATTTCTGTGGGTCAGACTTTGACCCTGATTGGAACAAAATCTGGAGTCAGATATTCACACCGGAACGCCTCCACCTCCCTGCGTGTCAGAAGCCATATTGCTGCAAATGCTTCACACACCTTGGAGTGCGGCTTGTGGAACTGATGAGGTGAGAGCGCAGCACAGTGGCGCCGGCCTGGTAATCACGGGACTGAGGAAACACATACATCATCTGCCACACAGGTTGGCATTTCAAGTAAAAAACCTTCACACTGTGTAAGATGTTGGACAAATGATGGCCATATGCATGTTTGTCTGGCTGCAGATGGCTCTGCGTTCTCAGAGAGGAGAAAGCTGAGCTCGGCTCTTTTTGCAGATAGTTTAATATTGGTGACACAGTTTATGTCCTCTGCAAAAACAATAATGGAGGAGAAGGTGACATAAATTATTTGCAAATCGTTTGTCATATGCAGGGCATTGTCCTTGCAATAATCACCATCAGTCTGTCAGTTTAAGATATGAACCGTGCCACTGCCATTTTATATCACTGTGTTAAGCTTTCACATGTTGTAATTTTACAGATTTGTTCATTGGAGAACTGCTGCAACACAAATCAAATTGGATTATGTGTAGTCATATACTCTATCATGCACGTTGCTTAGATAAAAATAAAAAAGTACATTCCATGGCGTGGAAGATCTTGAGGCAGTCTTCCATTACATATCTTTGTGAGGTGATAAACAAAATTCCCCATCTATACCATCACTCAACTTTAGTTCCCTTTTCAAGTTAGTGAGGTCATTTCTGAGAATCTTAAGTTTGCTTTCTCATTATAAAGCCATATAGAATGTGTAGAAGATGAAAATGATCCATGATAAGGATTTTTCTTAAGTATATTTTCTAATAAATTGAAGAAGTTAATGTGCAATGTTCAATGATATAGACACTTTTAAAATTTATATATGGTATTATTGGATTTCTTTCTCAATTCCCCCAAAAAATGACTGTAAATGGTGATTAAATAGCAGATGGTGTTGTCCCTGTTTCTAGTGTATGAACTTAATGCCATATGGCATATTTTACTTATTGAGCTCTTGATGCCAATTGATGTTGAAAGCTGTGTTTTACAGTTTAACCATACATGGCAAATGCTGTAAATGCTTCTGAGTCATTGCTGTATCGCATATATTTGGACCAATTGATAAATGGACTTTAGAGACAGTTTCTCAATTTCCCAGTTTCTAAGAAAACAATAAATTCTAAAACCGGGCATTTAGAAATTGAGTACAAAAATTTCAAAAGAGAAATATGATCTGTTTTCATTTGGAAAAGTTACTTCCATTGAGTTCTATTAACAGAGCTGCATCTGCCTTCTGTCATTATGTAGTCCTTAAAACAAAGATTTATTACATTTCCGTCTTTGAAATAACATCTTTTCTCACTGAAGGTGGCCATTATCACTATGCTATTTTATATCTATACTGATAAGTGCAGTGAGGCAAGCATTTATAAATAGATTGTTTTAATCTATCTTACGTGATGCACTTAAATAGTACATCAGAGATTTGGCATTGCAGATGATTTCACATTAGGTGCATATTAGGTGCAGAGGATTTCAAGAAAATCCTTACAGTAGCATTAAATAAAGATATTCTTTACTTAGCACCAAGGAAAAAAATAAATAAATAAAAATTTAAATTTGATGAAGATACTGATAAAATCAAATATTGTATTTATAGGACTAATGTATAAAAATGGCAATCATTCTTTACTGTCTTCCAACGAACTTAATGGGAGTTGTTGCCTACTTGCCGATATGAACTCTATACCTCTATGTCTAACCTCCTATGGAATCTGTTTAACTGGATGTCTCAGAAGTACCTCAAACTCTACCAGTCTTTTTTTTTTTTCTACCAGTCTTTTCTAAACTACTTCTCCTCCAGTAGTTTCCCCAACTCTGTTAAAATCACCATCTAATCAGCTGCTCCTTTGTCTGTATTTCCCTACAACTTTCATGCTAATTTCTGTTATAAAAAACTTGCATACATCGTAGTTAATTGTTTTAATTATTTATCTCTGCAAAGAAACTGTTGAGTCTTTGAGACTTTGTAGGCACACAGATGCTCAGTAAATTTCTGGTGAATTAAATTGAATCATCTTTGGCTCTCTTTTCCTCTTCATCCGCATTTCATCATGTACTGTCAATTGTTCTCATGAGTCATCTCTAGAATTCATCTCCTCATCTTCATTCTGTTGCTATTTCCCTAGTTTCAGACTGTCAACATTCTTCTCTTATATCTTGCTTATTGTTCCCTCCAGACTGAGGTCTCCTGTTTTTGCCCTCTGCTCTAGCTGGGTGCATGTTTCCTCATGGCCCATGAGCTGCTTTCTTCTTCCTGCTCCAGGGACCTCCTGGTCTTCTTATATTCCTATTATTTATTCATTCATTTATTTCTTACCAAACAGGACTTATCAAATATTATCTTATTGCTAACCTCACTAAGGCTTTTGTTGGCAATACAGTTCTTTCACATAATTTGTTAAATTTAATCCCTAAGTATTCCACGTTTTTGATACTATTGTAATTGGTATTGTTTTAAAATTTTATTTTCCAATTATTCATTATTAGTGTACAGAAATTTAATTAAGTTTTATATGTTGTGTTTGTATATTACAACTTTGCTAAGTTCATTTATAAATATCAGTAGCTGTTTTATACATTATTCCAAGATAGTCGCCATAGTCATCTTTATTATTTCCCTCCCTTTACTCACTTCAGGTTTAATTTATTCTTATTTTTTTACCTCCTTAAGGTGCAAGCACAGATACTTTTAGGCATCTTTTTGCCAATATAAAAATACTAAGCACTGAATTTCTTTTGCGACACTGCTTTTATCTTTATGTCATCTTTTCTGTAGCCTTCAGTTCAAAATATCTTATAATTTTCTCTGTAATTTCTTCTTATATCAATGTGTTATTTAGAAGTGTATTATTTTAAAATACTTGAGGATTTTCTACATATGTTTTTGTTACTGGTTCTAATTTAAGTCCATTACAGTCAGAGAACGTGCTCCGTGTTATTTTATTGCTTTTACATTTTATCAGGACTTGTTTATGGTCTAGCATAAGGTCTATCTTGATGAATGTTGTGTGTGCCCTTGAAAAAATGTGCATTCTACTGTTCCTGTCTGGAGTGTTCTGTGTCAGGTCAAGTTGGTTACAATGTTGTTCAAGTCTTTAATATTCTTTTTGTTTTTTCTGTTTTTTTTTTTTTTTTTTTGAGATGGAGTCTCGCTCTGTTGCCCGGGCTGGAGTGCAGTGGCCAGATCTCAGCTCACTGCAAGCTCTGCCTCCTGGGTTCACGCCATTCTCCTGCCTCAGCCTTCCGAGTAGCTGGGATTATAGGCACCCGCCATCTCGCCCGGCTAGTTTTTTGTAGTTTTTAGTAGAGACGGGGTTTCACCGTGTTAGCCAGGATGGTCTCGATCTCCTGACCTCGTGATCCGCCCGTCTCGGCCTCCCAAAGTGCTGGGATTACAGGCTTGAGCCACCGGGCCCGGCCAAGTCTTTAATATTCTTAATGATTTTCTATCTAATCATTCTATCAATTATGAGGAGATGAGTGTTAAAATCTCCAACCATAATTATAGATTGCGTATTCACCTTTCACATCTGCTAATTCTTGCTTTCTGTATTTTGAAGCTTTATTAGTAAGTGAATGCACATTTAAAATTGTTAAATTTTCTTGATACATTCACCTTTTTCATTTGTCATTATAAAATGTTTCTCTTAGGCCAGGCATGGTGGCTCACACCTGTAATCCCAGCACTTTGGGAGGCTGAGGCGGGTGGATCATGAGGTCAGGAGTTCAAGACCAGCCTGGCCAAGATGGTGAAATGCTGTCTCTACTAAAAATACAAAAAATTATCCAGGCGCAGTGGCAGGCACCTGTAATCCCAGCTACTCGGGAGGCTGAGGCAGAATTGCTTGAACCCAGGGGTCGGAGGTTGCAGTGAGCCAAGATCACGCCACTGCACTCCAGCCTGGGTAACAGAGTAAGACTCTGTCTAAAAAAAAAAAAGAAAAAAGAAGAAAAGAAAATTTCTCTTTACTCTTGGTTATACTCCTTGTTCTGATGTCTGATATTAATGTAGCCGTTACAGTTTTCTCTTTTTTTTTTTTTTTTTTTGAGAGGGAGTCTCGCTCTGTCACCCAGGCTGGAGTGCAGTGGCCGGATCTCGCTCACTGCAAGCTCCGCCTCCAGGGTTTACGCCATTCTCCTGCCTCAGCCTCCCAAGTAGCTGGGACTACAGGCGCCCACCACCTCGCCTGGCTAGTTTTTTGTATTTTTTAGTAGAGACGGGGTTTCACCGTGTTAGCCAGGATGGTCTCGATCTCCTGACCTCGTGATCCACCCGTCTCGGCCTCCCAAAGTGCTGGGATTACAGGCTTGAGCCACCACGCCCGGCCACAGTTTTCTTATAATTACTGTTTGCATGGTATATTGTCCTCATCCTTTTACTTTTTAACTTAATGCATATTTATTTAAATAGCATATAGTTGGATATTACTTTTTAAATAATTCAGTGTGAAAATCTCTGACTTTTATTTGGAGTCTTTATTCCATTTACATTTAAGGTAATCATTGATGTGTTTGGGTTTAAGTCTACCATATTCGTTTTTGTTTTATATTAATCATATCTGTTCTTTGCTCCTTTTTCCTTTATCCCTTCCTCATTTGGGATTAAGTGAATTTTTTTCATATTTCAATTGAATATTACTATTGGCTTTTTAGTTAAGTGTCTCTTATTATTGTTATATTTTAGTGGTTGATATAGGCTTTGCAATAAGCATCTTTATCTTGTCACAATCTAACTTTAAATAATAATATACCACTTCCTGATTAATGTAAGGACCTTACAATGGTATATTTTCCCTTTCCCCCTCCAATCTTTTTGTTCTTACTGTCATTCATTTTATTGATACATGTATTATAAACCTCACAATATGCTGTTATTATTTTTGCATTGAAGAATCAGTTATCTTTTAATAAAATTAGTAAATGAGCAAAAAATCTTTCATATATATCCACATATTTTTTATTTCAGGTTTTTCATTATTTTAGTCTGAGGAACTTCCTTTAAACCCTTCTTGCAGGGCAGGTGTGTTGATGACAAATTATGTTAGCTTTTATTTGTCCCTAAAAGTATCTGTATGCTTTCATTTTAAATAATATTTTCTTAGGTATAGAATTTTAACTTGGCAATTCTTTCTTTAAACATTTTAAGGATACTGTTTTACCATCGTGTTATATGGTTTTGGATGTGAAATCTGTGCTCATTCTTTTGTTGTTGTTGTTTCTATTTTTGTAATGTCTTTTTTTCCTCTGGCTGTATAAGATTTTCTATTTTTTTCCTAGTTTTCAGCAATTTGCTCATAATGTGCCTTGTTGTGGATTGTGTTTTGTGTGTGTGTGTGTGTGTGTGTGTGTGCATGTGTGCACATGTGTATGCATTCTTATTCTTGCTAGGTTTGTTAAACTTCTGGAATCTCTGGAGTTATAGTTTTTTTCAAGTTTGGAAAATTTGTAGGCATTGTTTTTCTTCAAATACTATTTTCTGTTTTTCCCCTCTTTTATTCCTGGAAATACAAATACGTGTATGCTGGATTGCTTGTTATTGTCACAGATGTCAGCAAGACCCTGTGTTAAACTTTTATTTAATCATTTTTTTCTTCCATACTTCAATTTGGATAGCTTCTATTGCCACGTCTTTAAGTTCATTGATGTTTTCAGTGTTTAATTTCCTAATTATCCCATCTTATGAATTAATTTTTCACTTCAGGTATTATATTTTTAAGCTTTAGACATTTCCCTGGCTCTTTTTTTAAAAAAAGCTTTTTATTTTCTTCCTCTTTATTTTAATGGCTTTCTGTAAATTTTTGAGATATTTATAAGAGGTGCTTTAAAGTTTTTTTTACTAATTCCACCGTTTCTGTTATTTAACGATCTGTTTCTAGTGGTTGATTTTTCTTTTGGTTATGGGTCAGATTTTCCTGATTCTTTCTACCTCCTTTAAATTTTGATAAAATGTTGAATGTTTTGAATATTACATTACTAAGTGTCTGGATTTTGTTGTCTACCTTTAAGGAGTATTAAAATTTGATTTTGCAGTTAGCTAAGTTACTTCAAGATCAGCTTGATCCTTTGAGTCTTGTTTTTAAGCTTTCTTAGGGTAGTTCTAGAGATAGTCTTTACTCTATAGCTAGTTTAGACTTACTCTTAAAGCGTGATCCTCCCAGCACTTTGGGAGGCCGAGACGGGTGGATCACAAGGTCAGGAGATCGAGACCATCCTGGCTAACCGGTGAAACCCCATGTCTACTAAAAAATACAAAAAAACTAGCCGGGCGAGGTGGCAGGCGCCTGTAGTCCCAGCTACTCGGGAGGCTGAGGCAGGAGAATGGCGTAAACTCGAAAGGCGGAGCTTGCAGTGAGCCGAGATCTGGCCACCGCACTCCAGCCTGGGCAACAGAGCGAGACTCCCTCTCTAAAAAAAAAAAAAAAAAAGCGTGATCCTTTGGAGTTTTTACTGAACAACCTGAAATTTCAACAAGGTTTTAAATTCTGTTGGTCAGATTTTGAATCTCTTAGCCCTTTCGAAATTCTAGCACGTATCTAGCTTACAGTTTTCTATTAGTTTTTTGCTTGGATATTTTACCCTCCTCATGTGTACTTAGCATATAGCCAAATATTCAAGGGAACCCTTGTGCAAATTTTGAAACTTTCTCTGCAGAGTTCTCTCCTTCGTAGCACTATACACCACAAATTTTTGCCACCTTATCCTTTCTGATCTTCAGTTTTTGTCTTAACCTGGTGAGACCACTCTGCTTTGCTTGGCTTCCCCCTCCCTATAATATGGTCCACTAGGTGCCCTCAGGCAAAACACTGTGATTGTAGGGCTTATCTTATTATCTCCCTTCTATCTATGATCACATTCATGTGCTGCTTGTTGGCTAATGTCTGAAAACAGTAGTTTCATATATTTTATTCAGTTTTCTAGTTGTTTATAGTGGGAAGGCACATCTGGTACCAATTCATCTCTTATGGTCAGGAGCAAGAAGTCCTTCCCTTATTGTACTTTTAATTTTTATTTCTCTTATTATTAGTGAGATTTGATACTTTTTCATATGGTTAAGGGTAATTTGCTTTTGGGTGTTTTTTTTAACTAGCCCATTTAAAATTATGTTTTTGAACATTTCTCTCTCTCTCTCTACTTTTTTCCACTTTGTCATTTGTGTCTTTATTTTTGGATGGTATTGCTTGCCATGTGAACAAACATGAAAATATTTGTTCAAATATATATACATTTATATAAAATAAAATTTTACCAATCAAACCCATCCACATTATAAAGGAATTCATCCATGTTTTCCTCTAGTACTTGGGTAGCTTCAATTTTTACATGTACAATCTATTTACCTGGAAATTGTTCTGATGCGTAGCATGAAGAATACATCCATCCACTTCACCCACATTTATCTTTTTACATATAACTCTCTAGTTATTCCAATGCTACTTGCTAAAAAGTCCATCTTTTTCTTCACAGACTTGACATGCTGCCTTTACCATATACTAGGTTTCCATTGCAATTGGGTCTGCTCCAGGGTTTTACATTTTGTTTGATTTTTCTGTGTATTAAGCACTGTTGTGGTAGCTGAGGCTCTATGGTATGTGTTGTATCAGGCAGGACTAGACTCCTCACTGTGCTCTTTGATTTCCTGGGTATTTTGGTTTATTTGTTCTCTCAAAATGAACTTTATAATCAACTTGCTTAACTCCAGAAAGGAGTGGAGGATGAGTGGGAGGTACTTATTATTCAGAGGGTAAAAGTCTGTAGAGAAAGTTCCATTTCAGGAGCATTTTGAAGATTAAGTTTTCTGAAGCAGGTGTGGCAGGGAGGAGTCATTGGGATAAAGTCATTTGGGAAGTTGGAACCAGACAGAGATATTGATGTTTTAGGAAACTACTTAGAAAAAACATGGAGAACAGAAATCCAAAAATAACAAGGAAAGAAATAATAATACATCTTATTCTTTTTGTGTTAACCTGATTTTATGTGCCCCCTTGCAATTTTTAGAGTTGATTTTTCCTAACTTTGGCATTTCCCATCACATAAAAGGACAGGATTGTCTGATGCCCTTTCATACAGGAAAAGACCCACCCGATCCAGTCTTAGTCAGATATGTGCCCTGGACTGAGTAGCCACTAGCAGTGATGGCCTGCTGTAAGCCATCTGCCTTTGGTGTAGTGGGTGGGGCAGGGGATGGAGGTGGATCACAATGCCTTAGCAAAAGCTCAGCCTTTGAAATGAATCAGTTCTGGGCTCAAATCTCAGCACCACTACTTCCTAGTCACATGACTTGGGGAAGTCAGTTTCCTCGTTTGTAGAAAGAACATACTAATGTTTATCTCAGAGGTGCTGAGCTGGTTAAGTGTAACATAAACAGTAGTATTCTCTCTTCTCTCATTGTTATCTATTTTTCTTTGATCTTTAATGCCAATTGACACATCCAGGAATCACAGATGTGGTCTTGGCGTTTGTTTTTTTTTTGAGATGGAGTCTCACTGTGTTGCCCAGGCTGGAGTGCAGTGGTGCAATCTTGGCTCACTGCAACCTCTGCCTCCCGGGTTCAAGCAATTCTTCTGCCTCAGCCTCCCAAGTAACTGGGACTACAGGCACCCGCCACCATGCCCAGCAAATTTAACACAGCTTTCTGAGTACCTATTGTGTGAGTCAGGCACTGCCAGACTGTAGGGATATAAAAACCAATTCCAGTGAAGTTCTTGTGGTTATGTGATTTCTAGATAATTAGGGGGAGACTAGAAGTTAAATCTCAATTTTATTTTGAAATCAGTTTCTGATTTCCTGATGCATAATGGGAAATAATAGGATTCAAGGTATACTAAAAACCCTCAGAATGTCCAAGAAATATAGTAGATAACCAAATAATTTCCTTAGCTGCAAAGATATTCCATGATTTGGAAATGAATTATATATGATAATTTTTTATTAATTCCTCTTGGCATTTTTACTATAAATTAATTTCTTAATTTAAAGAAATGCTTAATCAGAGGTGTTCTGTGCCCTTCAGAGGTAACGATGTATAAAAAGTTATATACATATTCTGCATTCCCCCAATTATTTATAATTTTATTATTTTAATTGATGGCTTTAAAAATAATTTGTTCAGATCAGTGCAATATTCTGTGCCTTTCTGAGATTTACTCTATTGTGAGGAGTAAAACCCTCAAACATACATGTTAACAGAAACACCTAACACCAAACACCACACAGCAAATAAATCCACTCAAAATTTTCCATCTCTAAGCATAAGAGCCTTATTGACAATCTCTTCTTTCCCTATGTTAAATATAAGTAAGGTGTGTACTTAGCCCCTTGTCATTGTAGTCTTGTTAGAAATGCATCTAGACTGCCATAGAGGTGACTTCCTTCCTGGTTCACACAGGTTACTACAAAATGTGAAGTATCATCGTTTTGCATTATATTGACTCAGGGGGATTTAACAAAAATAAAAACATCAACTCACATGCAATGTCTTTCTACTTTAGGCAAGAGCGAGATTATCATTGTGCTTTTCCCACTGTATCAGATCTACTGCTCTCTACCTAAGCACTAGTGGTCTCAGTGACATTGAACAGATGAATTATTTCAAATTTAGTTTTTACATCAGTAGATTCAGTTGTGGTCTCCTTTTATGATGTGAGCCGGTAGAGTTAACAGATAAAATATAAGATGCACAGTTAAATTTGAATTTTAGATAAAGGATGAATATATTTTTAGTATAAGTATATCCCAAGTATTGCATGAAGCATACTTATACTAAAAAGCTTCACTCTTTATCTGAAATTCAAATGTAACTGATGTTCTGTATTTTTTATTGTAACTAAAAAAATTATATTGTAAATTATAAGTTAAAATATAATTATAAAAAATTATATTGTAAAATTATATTGTAAATTATATTACAATTTATTTTGTAATTAAATTGTATTGTAAATTATAAATTAAAAACTGTATTATAAATTGACAAGTTATGACCATATATATTTATGGGGTAAAAGTGATATTATGATATATGCATAAAAAGTGGAATAATTACATCAAGCTAATTAACATACTCATTGCCTTAAATACTTATCATTTTTTGTGGTGAGAACATTTGACATTTACTTTCTTATTAATTTTGAGATACACAACAAACAATAACTAGTCATCATGCTGTGAAATAGACCTCAAAAAAAAAAACCCTCATTTCTCCTAACTGAAGATGTTCTATAATTTTATTTCCTAAATCTAGCAACCCTAGTTGTTTGACTTCTTGGAAAGAACATTCTCACAATGTTTGTACATACCTATGATGTTTAGTACAGAAGTATGTCTAATCTGTACTAACCTGTGTGTTTGTTTTAGGACAAGTGTATTAGGACATCAATAGGTAAACCCTGACTAGAGGCCTTGGTACATCGTACCTGTTCAGCATTAGAACCTTTGGAATAATGAAATAAGAGAAACTATTCTGGGAATGAAAACACCCCCAGGCTGCTTTCCTTTCTGTCGCCCCCAGTCCATAGGGAGTCAGTCACTCTGAGCTGGATTACAGGGCCACTTTCTGTTGTCTGGCTCAGCATGAGATGGTATTTCCATTTCAGCTCCAACAGGTCACAACAGGAACAAAGTTGTAAGTCTAAGTTCAATATTTGACTTTTGTTAAATATTTTACAACTACTGATTTTTCATGCCCAGAGTTTCCTTTTATTGAATATTGATGTCTGATTCTGTCTCTTCCATAAGAATTAAATCCACTCACACAAAGATTCAATCTGAAACTTGTCGTGAGGAATTCTCCCCCTTAAGTCTGGGTATCCAGGGCCACCAGCAATGGTATTGTTCTCCTATGTTGCTCCCATTGTAATGAGCTTACAATCCGAATCTTTAGATCTATTGCAAGTTTAATTGAAAGAAGCATTTCAGCACTAAGATCTATTATCCAGTGAATTGAAGGGGAAGTAAGAAACTAATACTGATGTGTGTCTAGGGTCTACAAGCATGCCCAATGAACAAGTATGTTAGCTTATAATTTATTTTGAAAAGAGGCTTGAAAAAAAAAAAAAGAAAAGAGGCTTGAAATACAAAATGTTAAATAATGTAAAGAGGTTGATATCTATAAATAAGTCTGACATGTCCTCTAGAGCACGATCCCTTTTTCCAAATAAGAGTCCACATCTGGCCGGGCGCGGTGGGTCAAGCCTGTAATCCCAGCACTTTGGGAGGCCGAGACGGGCGGATCACGAGGTCAGGAGATCGAGACCATCCTGGCTAACACGGTGAAACCCCGTCTCTACTAAAAACTACAAAAAAACTAGCCGGGCGACGTGGCGGCGCCTGTAGTCCCAGCTACCCGGGAGGCTGAGGCAGGAGAATGGCGTGAACCTGGGAGGCGGAGCTTGCAGTGAGCTGAGCCAAAATCATGCCACTGCACTCCAGCCTGGGTGACAGAGCGAGACTCCGTCTCAAAAAAAAAAAAAAAAAAAGAGAGTCCACATCTACAAGTGGTCAGTCCTTAATAACATGGGGAAACAGAAATGATAGAGTGAACATATCCCATTCTTGGGCCAGCATCTGAGTAGGAGAATTACCATTATCAAAGGCCTACACTTATCATATGAAGGCAATATGTGTTTTTAAAGTGGCGAGTTGTACACAGCAGTGCCTCTGCTTAGTGGCGGCTTCATACCGGTCTGTGAAATTCATATAATTATTCTAAGAGGTCACTTGGCTATAGTAGGCTGATTTTGGTCTTGACCAAACTGCTGGTCACCTTTACTGAATTGCAAACATAATTTCTACAATTGTCACCCTTGTTTAGCATATGAAAAATTTTTGTCCAGAAGAAAATTCTCTTAGTCTTCTATATCATCCAGAAAGAGGTCCTTCCACATCCAGATGTTTCAGACAGTGGACTACATAGGGAATCAACATCTGTTATTGATTGATTTGTGATCTTTTCTCTGCCTTTTGTTGAAGGTTTTAGCAAGCAGCAAAATGACCAAAAAGCACGGGATCAAATCTGACTCAGAGTAATAAAAATCTTATCCTTGTCCTGAGCCTCTGGAGTTTGGATTCGGGTTGTGAAACAGTTGTATTTATGAATCTAGTTAATTGAGCTCTTACTTGGAATGCTTTCACTTATTACACACTATTGAAATGCAAGTGCATTTTAGAAGCATCTGTGTACTATATTTATTAAGCTGCATGTGTCTTCCACATGCCAGTGACTTATGCAAATCCAGGGAAGGCATTCTCCTTCCCAGAACTTGCAGTGGTTCCTAGGATGCTGAAGTCCCATAATTTTATTGATTCTGATGTTAAGTATTTCAAATGCCATCAAGTTGAATTTGGCAAAACAATTTCTATTCTAGCTATATTTTTAAAAATTCTCTGTTTGATGTGCTTGGGATGCTATCTAAAATGAGAGTCAGGATTGTGAGAATCAATTTCCGAGGCAAGCAGGCGAAGACCATGCCTTTTTAGGGGGGTTGTCTTGTATCAGCAAAGTCCTGGGTAAGTTAAAGACAGGAATGGGAATGCAGTGCAAGTTTCCATCCCTTCCTCCAGCTATTTATGATTGTGAGGGCTGAAGGAAGGAAGAGGCTTTAGAGAAGGGGATTTGGAGGGAGAGAGGAAGAGGACACAGAGGGATAGCAGGAGCTGCAGCCACCATGTGGTGACTCTCTTGAATGGCTGCTAGTTGCCAGCTTCTGGCATGATTCTTGAGTGAAAGACCTTGAACAAACTTGTTTCTAGTGGCAGAAACTGAGGAGACAGCAGGGGACAATTTGAAGGAGGCTGCAGTTTTGCATAGGCCCTTGGAATACTGAGCTGGGCACAATCAAATAGTAATGCTGGCTGGACATGGTGGCTCACACCTGTAATCCCAGCACTTTGGGAGGGCGAGGTGGGAGGATCACTTGAGCCCAGGAGTTTGAGACCAGCCTGGGCAGCACGGCAAAGCCCCATCTCTACAAAAAATACAAACATTGGCCAGGCGTGGTGGCATGTGGCTGTGGTCCCAGCTACCCGGGAGGCTGAAGTGGGAAAATCGCTTGAGCCCAGGAGGTGGAGGTTACGGTGAACCATGATTGTACCACTGCACTCCAGCCTGGGCAATGGAGCAAGACTCTCTCTCTCTCTCTCTCTGTGTGTGTGTGTGTGTGTGTGTATACACACGTATGTATATATACATATATACAACAGGGGACAATTTGAAGGAAGCTGCAGTTTTGCATAGGCCCTTGGAATACTGAGCTGGCCACATATATACACACACACACACATATATATGTGTGTGTGTGTATATGTATATGTATACATAATATTACTTAAACTCTTTTGGTCTCCATAGGCTGGTGACACCAGTGGTCTGAGATGAGTAATGTAACTTACAAATAGCCCTGGCCATCATGGGACATCCCAATTTATTGAACATCTTCTGTAGTTTTCATCCACATCACCCTTCAAAGGGATCCAAGCTATCTGGGAAACTGATAATAGGTATGTGCAAGACACAATGCTGGCCAGGTGCACCTTTTTGTAAGAATACTATCGACTATAGGAGTTTCAACCTATCCTTTTAGAACAATGTTTCCAAAATTTTTTCCAAAGCATAAGAACCATCTGAGTCATTTGTTAACATACAAATTCGCAGTCCTGTCTCTTGGAGATTCTGATTCAGGAGGTTGGTAGGAGAGTGAGGCAGGGTGGCGAGTGGTGGGATGAGGTCTGAGGATCTGTATTTTTAACAAGCACCTCACCCGGGGATCTTTATGATCATCAAATTTAGGAGACATTTACTTTAGATTGGATTAATGTATAAAATGCCCTGGTTGGCTGGATTTTGCCCAGAATTTGATGTCTAGGATTCAAAGAATAAGTATATTACGTTTTTCTTAAAACGTTTTTCTTAAAAAAATATTGTTTTTCTTAATTTAATAGACTTGGGTACATTTCCCTTTTAGCCCTTGTTAGGTGGGAGTCCAAATCTTTTAAATCTTTCTTCCTGTGAAAACTGCTTCACCCACATTTCTCCAGCCATATCTGGATATTGATGTGAGGACCAGAATTGCATGCAGTTTTTCAGATGTTGATGTATTACTTATCATTGTGTTCAGGAGGGTAAGAACAAGTTTTCACCTCTCTCCCTTCATCACTTCCAGACTGCATCTCTTCATCTCTGCATTCCAACCACATGGAACAACTTCCTCAGCACTCCATGGGCTGCCCACAGGTCTTTTTTTCTTCCTTTGTGCAACACCAAATCCTTTCAACCTATCTACATCTACCAAACTCCCACCACCTTTTTTGTTGTATGTTTTTGTTTTTGAGATAGAGTCTTGCTTTTTCTCCCAGGCTGGGGTGCAGTGGTGTGATCTTGGCTCACTTCAACCTTGGCCTCCTGGGTTCAAGCGATTCTCCTACCTCAGCTTCCTAACTAGCTGCAACTAAGGCACACATCACCACATCCAGCTAATTTTTGTATTTTTAGTAGAGATGGGATTTCACCATGTTGGACAGGCTGGTCTTGAACTCCTGACCTCAAGTGATCTGCCCACCTCGGCCTCCTAAAGTTCTGGGACTACAGGTGTGAGTCATTGCACTTGGCCATCCCACCACTTCTTTTAGCTTACTTGAGCCCAATCATCTGGATATGTGTTCTTTTTCCATATGACATCATGTGGTTATGTCTAGAAGAGAATTTGTTGCATTCCATCAATTTATTTGTCACCTTGTTAAACTATAAGCTTTGTATTTCCAACAGCAAGCACAGTGCATGACACATAGTCTGTGCTCAGTACACATTGGTTGAAAGAATGAATGTTTATTTGTTACATTTTCTGATATCATCCAACATTCATGTGCTTCTTGGTTTGCAGGAACATGGCAGGGGTAATGTCTTCAAAAAAAGTCCTTGAAGTCTAGCACAGCTGAAAGCCCAGATCCTGCAGTTTCACAGGAACATTTTGTATGGCCTCTCCTAAATGTTGACACTCATCTTCCAACTTATATCAAATCACAGTTGTGAGATACCTTTCCCCTGTTCTGTCCCTTTCAGCGCTTCACATAGTTGGTGTCTTGACATCATCTGTATTCTGGGAGCTTTCTCTCTGTTCTCTTGTAGAATACTTATGAAACATCAGATGGCCCCAATTCCGATCTCTGTGGAAACTCACTTTTTTTTTTTTTTTTTTTTACCAAGAAAGATGTTTATTTCTATTTTCTTTTTGTTTTTAGCTCTTATACTTCTCTTTCTTTGATAAAACAACAGGCTTTTAAGAATAGAGCCCTCAAACTCATTAAGAGCCATTTGGATATGAATGCTTACAAACAGGACATATTTTGTCGGATTGGAATGGGAGAAAAGTCTATAAAAATACACGGACTGGGACTCATACCAAATAACATTATTTTGGGAACCATATTTTATTTTATTTTAATTACATTAATTAATTAATTAAATTTATTTATTGAGACAGAGTCTCGCTCTGTTACCCAGGCTGGAGTGCAGTGGCATGATTTTGGCTCCCTGCAACCTCTGCCTCCGAGGTTCAAGTGATTCTCATGCCTCAGCCTCCTGAGTAGCTGGAATTACAGGCATGTACCACCATGCCCCGCTAATTTTTGTATTTCTTAGTAGAGACAGGGTTTCACCATGTTGGCCAGGTTGGTTTCTAACTCCTGGCCTCAAGTGATCCACCTGCCTCAGCCTCCCACAGTGCTGGAATTACAGGCATGAGTCACTGCACCCAGCCGAGAACCATATTTTAAAAAGAAAAGGATACTTTCACAATGTGCATGAAAATGTCTATTAAAAATACATGTCAGCCAACTCAACTCAAAGTCCTTCTAAAGACCTATTAGGTCCTATGTGGTCTGACCCTTGCTACTTCTCTGAACACATCTCCCACCAAATTCCTCTCGCCCACTTGGCTCTAACCAAAAAAGCCTCTGTGCTTTCTTGTTCACTCAGCCTGAATAATTTTCCCACCTGTTTTCCTTCAATCTCTGCTGAAATATCACCTTCTTAGTGAGTTTTCCTTTGGATACGCTATATGAAAACCTACCTCCCCCATCCTGTCTGGCACTATTTAGCTCCCTCTCAGGCTTTATTTTTCTCTAAAGCAGTCATCACCTTCTGAAGTACGTTCCATGTATTTGTGATTGTTTTGTCTGTCTCCCCTACTTGAAGGTAAACTCCAGAAAGGCTGAGGCTTGTCTGTCTTGTTCACTGCTGTATCTTCAGGACTTAGTCCAGTATCTGGCAACAGACTATGAGATCAATGAATATTTGTCATTCAATATTGAATTTAATTTCTATCATATAGTATTTGTAAAATCTGTATTATTACAAAAATGAAATTGTACTTAAGGAAAAGTAAAAAGTTACAGAATAATTACCTCCTAAACTATTGAGTTCTAGACAATTTCTCTATTGAGATTTCAAAGTTTTTCATGGACTATTTCATTTCAGTGTTATTAAGATCTTTTATAAGATAAGAAAAATATTCATCACAATTTATTATGGTGAAAAGTGGAAATAATACAGGTGTCCAACAATTAAGATTTGCTTAATAAGCTAATATGTATCCATACATTATAGCCTTATACAGTCATGAAAAAATAATCTTACTATGAGAAAATGCTTCTGAGGTACGAAGTGTATAAATACGATATAAATATGCAAAAAAATGATTTCAACTTTATTGTGGAGGATTGGAAAGAAATGGAAAGAAACAAGCTGAAATAAAAATGAAACAGAGATGCAGATGATTTCAGAGAACTGCCCAAGGCCACACTGCTGGTGGTGAAGGAGCTGAGGGTCAAATCTTAGCCAACTGCTCTGCCTTAGCATTGTCCAAACTGTGTCCAAACTGTGCCTACTGCCTCTGCTTGCTGTGCCCATCAGTCTCACCAGCACCACTCCCTCCATCTCCTGCGCATCTCAGGGCAGGGGCTGGTGTCTGTAACTCCTGCACCTGCACATGTGTCAGCTTACCATGTAGTTTTAGATTTGAGTTACAGTCTAATAGAACTTTGGATCTTATACATCTTCTCCCTGAGATAATAGGTTTAGATCTCAGCAGGCATAAATCAGTCCTTTAGTTTGACTAGAAAAATAATAGCAAATAGTAAATACTCTGCAGTGCTTTCAGTAATGACAATGAAACAAGCCTACCAAGGTTGAGTTGATTTTTTTGTCTTTTCCAGAACTGGGAAAGGATTTAGCTAAAATGCTGGTCTATTAAAAATAGTCCCAACTGTTAAATTGTGAGTGTATCAGTTAATACCTTGGGCAACTCTTAGATTATGGCATCAGTTCATTTGAGTGCAAGCTCAGATATGAAACATCTTCCAAAGAATTATCACTGGAAAAGTTTATTTGGGTATTTAACCAACATACCGTGTTAGTAAATACAGCCCTAGACTAGAGTTTATAATCTCAGGAAAGTAGCTTACAAGATGGTCACCATTTATTCTTCTGTTTCATTAAGCAGCTATCTTGATATCCAAGATGTCCTGCTTATAAATAGTCATCTAAGAGGCCAGGGAGCAAAGAGAGCTGTGTGATGGATCACCCTCAGCGGGCTGACTCTGCCTGTCGTTCTCACTGGCTCTAATTAAAAGACGCCTAAGTCAGAGTTCTGAGGCAGGGATGACAACAGGACAGCAGTCCCCAAAATAGCAGCAAAGGAAAATGGATGCCTTTGGGTGATTGCGTGATGTCTGAATTAATGGGCAGGAAATGAGCGATTATTGCATACTTACAGCTAGGCTGTTTCATAAAGCTGTGGCATGCTCAAAGCCATATACTTGAACTTGGGGAAATTTAAGAGAGGAATTTGTTCAGTTATTGCTTGGCTGAATATAATGCATATCCAAGCAGTGCTTAAACTAAGGAGAAAAACACTTTCTGTTACTGCTGTTTTAGTATTGATGTTTCTAAAATAAGCACAGTCTTATGAAACTCATTTTATAATCACATGTAGTCTCTAGTCAGTTGCTGACTTAGAGAAACAGTTTTATTGCTACTGCTTCTGTTCCTGACTTATAATAATATTAGTTGGTATTTAAATAGCTATCTTACTGTGGAAGCAAAGCTTCTAAAATCTTTCTCTTCCTTTTTTTTTTCTAAAAAAATAACATATTCTCACAGCACTTCTATTTGGCAAATTGGTGACAAGCATCCTTATTTTACTGTGGCTTATTAGTTCAGCAGGTTAAAGCATCACACAGAAGAGGCCACAGTCTGGCGTTGGATCCCTTTGTGGGGGTGAGCTCCCCCAGGCTGCACTCCTCACCCCGTCACCATTTTGTAATGGTGTCCATTCATCACAAGCGGAAACGGGTGAAAGGGTGAGGGTGGATTAGAGGAAATCCATCACCACTACTGGAAACCCAATGATTATGCCAGCCTCACAGACTGAGGGCTGGGAGGAGTCCAGGGAGTAATATTTGCAAACAACAGCATGGTATGCAAATGAGGAAACTGAGGTACGGGTACATTGTATTGCTGGATTTTTGTTTTAAAGATCCTTTTAATGAACTTTAAATCTATGTGATTTTTCCCTACTTTTTAGTCAGTTTGAATTTTTTAGACATAATCATTAGAACATTGGCTACCATCTAGCCTGCATCACAAACAGATACCTAATTATTTCTTAAACTATCATGTGTTCTAAAAATAACCATCTCAAAAGTAATAGTTCCAAAACAGATGTCAAATGAAACCTTGCTCACATATATCCTCTCACAGAAAATGGCCTACCTTAGAGGAACCTATAGGGAATAAAGAAGAGAAAAAAAGACTGGAACATAACACTGACTTCAAAAGGAGTATGATTTTGGTTGAGGTAGGAGATGTTATATTTGGCCTGGTTTTGTTTTGCAGGACAGTTATTCTTAGAGTGGCTGAACTTCCTCCTGTGGATTTCTTTTATCTTGGCTAAACTCTTCTGTTTTCTCCTCATTTATTTATTTATGCTCCCACTGGTGGTGCCTCCGAGAGGCCCTGCTGCTTTCGGTCTTGCAGACTGTGCCATCAGATGCCTTCAAGGGGCCCTTGGTGCTGAGGTCGCCACCAAACGTCTCAAGTGTACCAAGCCTACAACCAAGTTAAATGAAATGACTTTGTAGGGATGAGAAAAGTCCATCTTGTTTCCTGACTTCACTCAGTGGCACGCTACTCTTTTCTCATAGCGTATCTTTGGTGAACAGTAACTGAGGGGAATAGGAAAGGCAGCCAAGCTCTGCAAATGCTATTTATATGCTTCCCTGACAAGCTATTTGGCTTCATTTTCCGAAGTGCTGTATCCACAGATAACCAGAGCGTGTTCCTACCAGTCCAGGCAGCCTGCAACCTACATTTCTGGCTTATTTCCTATTTTTGAGTGGCCTCTGGACCTGGCGTCCCTTCTGCGGACACCAGCATTATCTGTCCCCATCTGTGTCCTGGTCAGGAAGTACCCGATTGATTTTCACTGTCTGAAGTCATTCTTCCCGGGGACCCGCCTTCCCTGACTCCTGTGTTCCAACTTCAGCCCCTCTGCTTCACTGGAAAGGTAACGTCTGGGTTTATCCCCAGCACTTTCCCACCCACACTCTCCATACCTTCTGATAGGAACAACAACTGACTAATTTTGGGGGTTAGAAGGCTGGAGAGGAGTCTTCTTATCTCAGGCTTTAAGGAGGTTGTCTGAGTCATAATTAAAGCCACAGACCCTGGGACAAGACTGCTTAGGTCAAATCCCAACTCCATTGCTTTTAGCTGTGTGATGTTAAATAAGTTACTTGACCTCTATGGCCTCCACTTTTTCATCTTTCAATGGGAATATGGTATCTACTTCACAGGTTTGCAGTGAGGGTTCAGTCTATTAATATTTGTAAAGCACTTAGAACAGGCCAGGTAGAGTAACTGCCCTGTAAATGTTACTGAAATAATGAGAAATCACTCCCTTTCAAATGCCTTGCCAGGAAATAAGCATCAGCTCCCTGCAGTTCCCAGCCCCTGGCAAAGGTGTGACTGCAGGATTAGTACATTTTCCCTCCATGAGCCCCTGTAAAGCCTTGGTCCTGAAGTCTCACTGTGAACTTTGGGTCTAGGTCTACCGAGCATAGGGCCCTGCTGACTATGGGAGCTGTGAGGTGTGTGGGGGCTGAGTGCCTATGCATGGTCTGTGAGGTGTGGGGTATGGTGTTAAACTGGAATCTCTCCGGGATAAAACATTTTGTATTCAAGACAGAGATATTTTTAGAATGAGAGAGAGCAACTCAAGGGAACTAGAGAGAAACTGGAAAACAAGATCTGTGAAAGACAGGAACACTCAATAAATAAAGGGAAAATTGGTTTTGAAGGAAATTTAGAGACCTTAGTTAACCTTCTCAGTATTAGCAACATGTACTCACTATATTTGTGACCCAAACATTTCTCTATCTTGACTAATAAGCTTAAAGCAGTCCTTAAAGATGTGTGTGTCAATGAGACAGAAGGGCCAGCACCACCCGCTCCTACAGGGCTCTGCAGTGTCCCGGAATCCCTTACAGAGCCTGCTCAGACCTTCTTGGAACTCTTCATGTTCCTAATTAAATCTGCTCTTTACAAGTGCCAACAATGAAGATCAAATAAATATGCTATTCCTAATCCATCTTACTGTCGTCTGTCACTTTTGTTTGGTGACTAGTTATGGGATGCGTGAGGAAACTACTGTGTATATGTTTTTAAAACCTTTTGAGATGGCCCATATACTTAAATAAAATTTCTGAATTCTGAAAGACCAAGATGATTCTCCAATAGCCACAGGTCTTGGACCTTGTTTCTCTTAATTACTGTAACTATAGAACTTGCTCAGTGCCTTACTCTAGGAGAGGCTTAAGAAATATTTATTGCAGGCTGGGCGTGGTGGCTCACGCCTGCAATCCCAACACTTTGGGAGGCCAAGGCAGGCGGATCACGAGGTCAGGAGATCGAGACCATCCTGGCTAACACGGTGAAACCCTGACTCTACCAAAAATACAAAAACAGTAGTTGGGCGTGGTGGTGCGTGCCTGTAGTATCAGCTACTCAGGAGGCTGAGGCAGGAGAAT
>NW_012115422.1:3193327-3194741 GCF_000951035.1 Colobus angolensis palliatus
GGGAGGCGGAGCTTGCAGTGAGCCGAGATCGGGGCGACAGAGCGAGACTCCGTTTCAAAAAAAAAAAAAAAAATAGAAAAGTCTTCTGTGAAGAGAGATTCTCTCATTCACTATATAAGGAAGCTTTCGCCTTATCCTTCAGCTGCTTCAAACTCTTCCAATTGTTTCTTCTTGTATGACTTCCATATTCCCAAGTAAGCGCATGCGACTCTTGAGCCATTAGTTTTACTGACAACCTATTGCATAGCCACTGTGGCTAAGAGGATGTAGCTCTCTTATGCCACTCTCCAGACTTTCCCCATTATTGTTGGTTAAATCAGCATTTCAAAGTTAATAAAATCGTGACTATCGATATGGTTGGCTGAGCCAGGCAGTATCCCAAGATTACCTTTCCTCTAGCCGTGGCACTTTCACTTTCCTTGGAGTGATTCATTCCCTTGAATTTCATTGGATTTGTTTGCTTTGTGACCATTAATATGTCTTTGCATACTTCCTAATGGTCTCCCAGTACCATTTCCCTCATGATAACCCATCTTATACTCTATCAGTCTCCCTCTCTGCCTGTCCCCCTGGCGTTTTTTTCTCCCCAGAAACCACTTTGGATCCTGGGTCTTCCTGCTCCAATCAGACCCAGCTGCCCTGGAGGCTTGTGGTCCTGGTTTCTTTCCTTGCCTCTTTCCTATACTTACCTCTTATTTTCTTGAAGCACCTATCTTCCTTTCTTGTTTCAGTATCTTATTTTGTGAGGGAAAAAAAAGCACTCCTGAGAAAAAAGGGCAGGGGAGGTAATTATTTTGGTATTCTGTGTCTCTTAAAACATCTGTATTCTTCCCTCACATTGAAATGATAGTTTGGTTACAGGATTCAAATTGAAAATGAACTTAATTGTCTTCTAGGTCCCAATGTAGCTTCTGAGAAGTCTAATGCCATTCTTATTCCTGATCCTTCATATGTACCCTGTCTTCCATTCTCCCATTTAAAAGTTATTACAATTTCTCTTTCTCCCCAGTGTTCTAAAATTTCCCGATGTGGACATGTTTCATTAATTATGCTAGGCTCTCACAGAGACTTTCATTCTTCAGAAATACATATTTCTGTTCTGGGAATCTTTCTTATATTATTTATTTGATCATTTTCTCCCAACCATTTTCTCTTTTCCTTTTTTTTTGTCAGTCTATTTATCAGCTATTCCATATCCTGGATTGATACTCTAATTTTCATTTTTGGGGGGTTTCTTTTGACTCTTTATTTTTCTCTCATTGTCTATTTCCTTAAGAGATTTTCTTAGATCCTTTTATTGGAATTTTTTTTTTTTTTTTGTTTTCATTCACAATCACAGTTACTTGAAATAGAAGCACAGTGGCATGATCTCGGATCACTGATTGATACTCTAATTTTCATTTTTGGGGGGTTT
>NW_012115422.1:3196612-3244926 GCF_000951035.1 Colobus angolensis palliatus
AAAAAAAACAAAAGAAAGAAAAAAAAAAAAGAAAAAAGAAAAACAAACAAAAGAAAAAAGAGTGGGACACAATCACAGAAAGTCCAGCTGGGTAGAACTACTGTTGATCCGATTCTCTAGGCTGGGGGAGGGGCGTCCGTGCCTGCAGCAACCAAGGGATTCCTTTATGGACTAAGAGTTACGACAACTTCCAGTTTCAGCGCTCCCTCATCTTGCCAGGCAGTCTAGGCTGTGACTCAGGTATAGTGCCCAGAGAAGTTGTCTCTGGATTTCCATGATTGAATACCCCAACATAAGTACATTCATTTATTTAGGGGATATATATACACTATTACTTTATGTCACATGTACATTACATAAACCAAACAGAAAATTAACAATGATCTAAATAGTACCCATAAATAAAAAATTTAAATTTTCTATCTGTATCCAAGTATATCATTCCATTCTGGAGTCCAGTGGTCTGGAACGAAGGTACCATTTTCATCCATGAAATGAAAGGTCCTAGAATTTGCCTTTACAGCAAGTGAAGCACTTGATGAGAATAACGGGTCTGGAGAAGCTTATGTAAATTATCTTTTTTCCTTCTCAACACCCATCGAGTCCCCTCTGTATTATAGATCATCATTCACTAATGGAAAATTCCTTTAATTAGACACTGGGATAGAAACACAGCTTCCAGAAATGTGTTTCTCCCCGATGTGATTTGAAAGTATTATGCTGGCTATTTTTATGTTCTCAAAGTTCAGGATCAAAGACGGGATTTTCAGATTAGTTGCAGGTTCTCCCTTCCTTCTCCTCATCCCACTTTTGTAACTGGATGTGCTTTAATTCAAAAGGAAACTTTTCAGGCCATTAAGCTTCAATACAGTTTAATGCCTTTGGGCTGAGAGGCTTGAAATCATAGAGATGCCTGAATAAATGTTTTAAAATAAAATCTGGAACAAAAAGCACACTCTTTTTCTTTACTGCAAATTTGTTTTAAGTTTTGTGATTTTCTGCCTTGTTCAAATAAAAAATCTTGCTCATGTCTATTTTGCAAAAGCCCCAAAGAATGATGGCCCAACCTAGCTTTGGAGTGAATGGGCCAAGTCTGAGGAGACTGGGCTTCTTAGAGGGAGGAGGGCCTCCTCTGGCTTGTACTTTTAAAATAGTCCCAAATGACCAGTTTGCCTTCTAGGCCATAGTAACTCTTGCAGAATGAATAATATTTTCTTAAGCACTTTTAAGTTGTCATTCACAGCCTATTTTTAAAATGACTTATTGAGTAAAAATATGCTGTTTATAAGTCCCTATGTGCATGTTTTTTTAGAATGGCTAAAACAGTAGTTTTGTTTGCACACATTCACTGCAGAGGCCAAGAGAGATGCAATTGTGGTCAGACTCCCTCACAGTGATTCATGAAGGACAGTGCTATCTGCCTGGTCATCTTTTTTAGGATCAAACTGGATTTTAGCAATTGATTCACTTGAACTTGTACAGACCTTCAGCTCCACTTTTCAAATAGGGAAATTAAGGTTTGCCTATATGCAAATGACTTGCTGCAGGGTAAGCCAAAGGCAGTGGGGCAATGAGGAACACAGGTAACTTGGAAAGCTAGCCACTGTGTTGCTTATAAACTATAGTGAAATCTCCTTAGAAGAGCTCTGGTCAGCAAGACAAGAAGTGGGCTCTTACTTCTAGACTGGGAAGGATTTGCCAAGCAAATTAGTAATCCACAAAGAAAAAAAGTTTAGTGTATATGCTATTTTAAGTCCAGGAAAGCAACCAGTCATGTATAATTGGCATGCTAATTATGAATTATTTCTCTATTTGTTAACCAGGTCCCTAATTTATCTGTTACAAGCAGTGCCTTGCTAGCTGTATGAGTTATGTATGGTTTACAGAAATGAAACTACATTGATTTAAAACATTCTCTAATTCAGATTAGACTGAATGAAGTTCATGCAGCAAGAACTCTTTGCTTCTTGTCCTAATTTTAAAAATTAGCTTTGTTCATAAATTTGCTGTCATTTAATATTTGTGGGGTTTGGAATACTTTTATTATTTAAAATTAACAATCATTCTAACTTTAAGTAGGAAACTGCTCTTTAAAAACCATTTTCCACCAAGAGGAAGATTTAACTTTATTTTTTAAACTGTATCTCCATGAGCCATGTCATTAGAAGCAGCCCAGGCAAAGATAAAATTTAACTGAAAAGTAAATTATCTTCTAGGAATGGGCTATATCAAATCTTTAAGTGATAGTTTTAACATCTTATGTCCTTTTTAGTTAGATATTCCAGGAATAATCCCAAACCCTTGAAAAAACTTTAAAACTGTGTCCTTTGTTGCTTTTTAAATCAGTGTGGTGCCTTAGGAGTTTAGGTAAAATGACAGAGACCAGCTCAATATTTCTCAGTAAGAAGGAGGATCCAGTGATATTATACTTTATTATAATACCCTCAAATAAAAATGGAAAAATAGCTAGGGGCTATATACCCATACAATCCTGCAAATGCAGAGTCATTAATTGACTTAAATTGTTTTAACAAATCTTCTGGTCCAAATTAATTCACGTTAATCAGATCTAGGCCACCAAAGACTGTCTAGAAGGATTTAGGAGATGTACTGCTCAGGCCAGTCATGAGAGAATCAGAATTCTTTTAAAGAGCTAAAGTTTTAAATTGTGAAGTGTTGAAAGTGGGAAACCTCTTTTTTTTTTTTATTGGAAAACTGCAGTCAATCTAGAGTACGCCTTCTCAGCACAGAATAACATTGATTTGAGGGTTGGGAGTTCTTGATGATTAGTTTTCAAATAAGGACGCCATTCTCTGCAATTCTGCATCATGCCTGGTTTCATTTTCACCTTGAAAACTAGTTATTTTCATCCAGCAAAAAGCATTTCCTATGCAGTGGTAATATCACAATGAAATTTTATCAAATGCCTCAGTAATATATAGTCATCAATGAATCTAACAAGGATAAATTTTATAAGAAAACCAATAAAAGAAAATGATTATATTGGTTGCTAGAGCCAGCATCCAGAAATGAAAAATAGAAAGGAAAATATCACTTTGCATTGGACAGCATCTCAGTATATATAATATGTTGGGATCTTCTCTTCAAAGTTATTAGGTATCTAGCGGAAGAACAGATAGCAAAGGGATAAAAATACTTCAGCCCTTTTAAAATGTCAAAAACAACGTGAAAACCACTGTTTCATCCCTAATCTGTTGTCTGAATAAAGTGCAGTTTTCTGTCCCACTGAAATGTTTATGTGTTTAAGTCAAAATGTGCTGTGAGCCACTGTTTGGAGATGCATCTACACATGGGAAAAACTATTCAAATAGTGAAGTGAAAAAAAAAATCAGTGAAGGATTCTACCAGATAGACATCTGGAAAACATGAGAAATGAATCTTTTTAACCTCTGAGCACTGGGGGTATTGTACTTATATGTCATCTGCCCAGTGTTGTTTCCAGATGCAAGAATGAACTTGGTAAAGAATGATACATGTTATAAAGAAGAACAGAAAATACTTAAGATTGTAGGCACATCATAATCATCTGATTTTTTTCTTCAAAAAAGTATATTAGTTTGAAATTGTAAAACTTGAAATATTGTTTAATAAGTTTAGTTGTCAGAGCAAAAGAACTTGAATGTTTAATAAGTTTTATCACTAAATTTGGAATATGCATTAGCTATCATAACTGTAGTTGATTCTAAAATATGAATTTATTTTGATACATTGATTCTATTAATTTTTTGTCCCTTTATTTAAAAAAATTTTATGAATTGCTTTGTACAATTTACAAGGCAAATCATTTTAAAGGGTTACGATTAATAACAATAGCCCCTGACTCAAATTTCCCCTCCTCTGAGTCCTTTTCAATGGAAACCACTTTTAGCTCTTCCAGCTTGTTCTTCTAGTATTTGTGATCATTATTTTGAGAAACATCCTTACGCCACTATTAAAAATCCTTCTTTTCAGCTTTAGGTATCATCTATTAGTTTCCTACTCGTGATGATGAGGGTCAGTTTTCTACCACATCCTTCCTCCCTCCATCTTCATTTTGCTTACACCAATATTCAAAGTTTATGACTATGTATATATTTTTCACAGCTGAGCCATATAGTATGATACTATTTCCTTTATTGCATACTTTATTCTTCTCCCTGGAATTGGTAACTCTCCTCTTTTTTATTGGCTTAGTTTTCTGTTTTTGTTCTAGCTTATCCCCAAGTCTTGGACAGAGTGGTACATTTTCTCTGATTTCAGTTAAACAAACTAGGTAGCTTTTTTCTTAGGTACATCCCTCCAGAATCTCTTTTCACCTTGCTCTAGTCTAGACTAAGCTGTGTGCTGTTTATTATCCTAGAAGCTTCCTTTACTATCATCTTGTAGATTTCATTTTCCTTTCTCTGCATTGGATCCTTTGTTTCCTGGATCCCCTACATTTCAGGTTCTTGTTTTTCCATCCTTTTGGATAGTAAGCCTCTATTCTATTATCTTTCAAAATAAAAAAATGCAGAGAAGATACTTTTTTTGTCTTTGCATTTACAAAAATGATGTTATGCTATCCTAATATTTGATCAATAGTTTGGCTGAGAATAGAATTCTACCATGTAAGTAATTTTCCCTCAGTATTTTGAAGGCATTGCTCCGTTGTCTTCCAGTTTCTGATTTTGTCATTAAGATTTCCTATGCCTTCCTTTGTATGTGCCTGTTACAAAGCTTCCTGGATTTCCTCTTTGTTTCCAGAGTTTTGAAATTTCATAATCATGAGCTTTGATATTAGACTTTTTTCATTTGCTTTGCTGGGTACTGAGCCCTCTTAATACATAAAAGCATGTCATTGTCTTCTGAGTATTCTTTTCTGGTGTTATTTCTTCGATGATTTCCTTTCCACCTCTTGCCCTAGTCTTCCTTTGTAAAGGTACTATGATTCAGAAGCTGGACTTCCTAAACAGATTACTTAAATTTTTCATCTTATTTCTCTCATGTTCATGTACTTCTCATTTTTATTTGGTTTCTGGGATTTTTTCTCAACTTTATATTCCAAACAGTGTATTTTTTCTATGATCATAATTTCCAAGAACTCTTTACTGTTCTTTAAATATTTTAAAATAGCATAATTTTGAGAATCTTATTTTTAATTTTCTTTTCTGATCATACATTGTTTCTGTTTTCTCCAAGTCTGATCTTCCCTCCCTCCCTTCCCTCCTTCCTCCTTCTTCCTTCTTGCCTTCCCTTCCCTGCCCTTCCCTTTCTTCCTTCCCCCTCTCTCTCTTCCCGCTTTCCTCCCTTCCTGCCTTCCTCCCTTCCTTCCTCCTTCCCTCCCTTCCTTCCTCCTTCATCCCTCCCCTTCCTTCCTTCCTTCTTTCCTTTCCTTTCCCTTCCCTTCCCTTCCCTTCCCTTCCCTTCCTTCTTTTCTATTTTTATATGTTAGAAGCATTTCTCACATGGCTAATGATCCTTGGCTGTCTGTCCATTTGTGGAATGAGTCTCTGTCATGTGATCTGGAAGCTGTGTGCAGGTGCATGTGTGTGCCCAAATTCCCACTAGGCTTCACTCTTGGGTGACCCAACAGTATTCTTCTATTAGGGGAATGTCCAAGCTGTTTGTATGTATTGGTCTTTTCTTTAGCTTGGTCAGTTGTTCTCAGAGAGAAATACTTCCTGGGAACCATTAGCCAGGCCCCCAGCATTCTTGCATTCCACTGGGGAAGGATACTGTTCTGTGTGTAGACTTTCACTTAGTCCTTCTGTTTCTCATAAGGAAATCCTATGCTTAGCTGTGACTTGTGTTCTTGTGTCCAAAGTCACTGGAATTCAACTTTCCAGAGAATAAATCTCTGTAATTCTACCAGGTTAGTGATAGTATATTGCGTAATCATGCTGGCTGGAGAAGGAGATCTGTTGTATATAACTGCCATAGAATACACTGTGTATAAATTTTTAACCAATCCATTTGTTTTCAGTTCCCCCAAAACCCCACCTCCAGAGGTATCAACTGCTCCATTTCCTAAGCCTTTTAGAGTTCTGTAGTGCAACTATATTTGCTCCCAGACTTTCTCCCACTGTTGGCTTCGGTTTCTGTTTTCTGACTCTGCCTAGAGAGTTATAACTTCTCTACTTGCTTCCAAAATTTTATTACTGTTATCTCCTCACTTATTCTCTTAATCCTTGTGAGTGAATACTTTTTTTTTTCTGAGACAGAGTCTCGCTCTTTCGCCCAGATGTGAGTGAATACTTTTTAAAAAATTATTTAATTACACTGAAGTGGTGATTTGGAGGAAATAAATGCATCAGTGACAGCATCTGTTACATCTACCATGTTTAAACAGAAACATCCTTTTTCCTAACTCTTTGGTTGTCCTTTTTATGTTAGGCTTGCTCGTTCCTGTTTCTTTTCAGGTTTTCAAAGGAGACTTCCTTAAAGCTCAGCCCTTTGTACTTCTTTCTCTTTGGTGTCTACTTTGAAGACCTCATAAATACAATAATCTTTCTTATGCTACTTCTTTAAAGACTGTATCCTCAATCTTATTTTTCATCTAACCTCAAGTTCCATATTTCCATCTGCCCAGTAGTGCAGGGACTAGGGGGAAAGAATTGTGGTCCCAGGAGCAAAGTCTAAGGAGGTCCTCTCTCAGGCTGTGCCCCCTGAGACCCTGAGAGTCAGCACCTTCTTGAGTTTGGCATCCTGGGCTTTTTACCCTCCCCACCCT
This sequence comes from Colobus angolensis palliatus, assembly GCF_000951035.1. NCBI lineage: Eukaryota > Metazoa > Chordata > Mammalia > Primates > Cercopithecidae > Colobus > Colobus angolensis. The sequence goes on from NW_012115422.1 coordinate 3,203,322, forward strand.
AATCCCAGTCCTACTGCCTCCTACATAGCCACATTTTGGCTATCAAAATGTCACCTCCAACTCATTATGTCTGTATTAATCCATTCTTGCATTGCTATAAAGAAATACCTGAGACTGGGTAATTTGAAGAAAAGAGGTTAAATTGTTTCATGGTTCTGCGGGCTATACAAGAAGCATAGCAGCATCTGCTTGGCTTCTGGAGAAGCCTCAGAAAACTTACAATAATGGCAGAAGGTGAAAGGGGAGTGGTCATTTGACATGGCAGGAGCAGGAACAGGAGAGAGTGAGGAGGTAACACAGACTTTTAAACAACAAGATCTCGTGAGAATTCACTGACTTATGATAACAGCAACAAGAGGATGGTGCTAAACCACTCATGTAGGATCCACTCCCATGATCCAGTCACCTCCCACCAGACCCCGCCTCCAACACTGGGGATTACAGTTCGACATGAGATTTAGTGGGGATGCAGATCCAAACCATGTCATTGTCTAAAACCAACTTCACTATTTTTCTATTCACAATTCTTCCTTTCTTCTCCACCTCTATTTCTGGTTGTTTTCAATAGCACTACCATTCTCCCTGTCAGATTCATTTATCTCCTTTTCCAATGTCCTGATATTTCAATTCTAAGTTTTACCTGTTTTCCCTTTAAAGTATGTCTTGGCTGGGCACAGTGGCACATGCCTGTAATGCCAGCATTTTGGGAGGCCAAGGTGGACAGATCATTCAATGTCAGGAGTTTGAGAGCAGCCTGGCCCAAATGGTGAAATCCTGTCTCTACGAAAAACACAAAAATTAGCCATGTGTGGTAGCGTATGCCTGTAGTCCCAGCTACTTGGGAGGCTGAGGTGGGAGAATCGCTGGAACCCAGGAGGCCGAGGTTGCAGTGAGCTGAGATCGTGCCATTGCAATCCAACCTGGGCAACAGAGTGAGACCTTGTCTCAAACGAACAAACAAAAAAGTCTGTCTTTTATTTGTTCTGTCGTTTTCATGGTTTTTCTAATTACTTCCAACAGAGATTTTAACTCTGGAAGCCTTGAACAGAAACTTTCCCTGCTTCAAAATTTCCTACACACTGTTTTCACCACCTCCCTCCTAGAAACCTGTGTCTACTTCCTCCCCATTCAATCTACCACTCCTACTAGACTTTCAAAGCCCTCCATTACCCGACTCTACTTCACCTTGAACAAATTCATCTTTCTTTAAGGTTCAATACAAGTCATAACTCCTTCGTGAAGCTTTGAGTCACTATTCATTCCTTCACTGACTAGTCTGTTTAGTTTCCTCCTTTCAGTTCCTCTGGTACTAATTGTCCATTTCACACTTAATTTTACGCTGACTTGTGCTATTCCATGCCTTATGGCCATCTTCCACTCACTGGGCCAGAGCCAAGTCCATCATCTTCCCACTCACAACTCACTTCTCCTTTTCTCACCTATCATTCTAGTTTCTGTCAGTGACACTTTTAATCTCTAAGCCGGATTCATGGATCTCCTTTATCTGCCCCCAATACTCTTATTTAAAGTTCGATCAATTTTTCCTGTAAAATATGTCTCATGCTTGTATGTCTGCCTCCTCCCCTAGAGAGTAAGCACATGAAAGGCAGGATGCACATGTGAATATGGCTTCTTGCAGTTTTAAGCAAATAGCAGGTTTCCAAATTCTCCTTAACAAGCAAGAAAACCTCCTTCAATATTTTACGTGATAGTTATCCATGAGAAAGAAGGACTAATTTATCTTCTTACCAAAATATATCGTTTCCAAAGAAGAGGACGTTGCAGGGTTACCCCAATCTGGTGGGAATTATCATTCAGCATGTATTTTTTTTTTTTTTATCCAAAATGTGTTTATTGAGATGGTTTCCCACTCATCTTGATTCAGAGTGCCTTTAGTGCTGCTTCCTCCTAAAGGAACATCCTTCTGTAAGCCTTGCTTTTCCTCCTGTAGGCTGGCAGAGGACAGTGGAGCAGCCAACACACAAAACTACCGTTTGTGCATGGCTAAAGACCGTGGTGATTTTATAGCATCCTGGGCATTTCACATCCATGAAGTAGGAATTGGGGCTCTGCACCAGGCGTTTCTTCTTGTGTTTCCTCTTCTCCTCTTCTGGGGAGGGATGAAGGAGATCCTTTGCGAGAGGCATGTTCTCGAGTGGGTAGGTCGTCACCGCCGGAAAAAGGCTTTTTTTTTTATACAGAGTCTCGCTCTGTCGCCCAGGCTGGAGTGCAGTGGCCGGATCTCAGCTCACTGCAAGCTCCGCCTCCCAGGTTTACGCCATTCTCCTGCCTCAGCCTCCCGTGTAGCTGGGACTACAGGCGCCCGCCACCTCGCCAGGCTAGTTTTTTGTAGTTTTTAGTACAGACGGGGTCTCACCGTATTAGCCAGGATGGTCTCGATCTCCTGACCTCGTGATCCGCCCGTCTCGGCCTCCCAAAGTGCTGGGATTACAGGCTTGAGCCACCGCACCTGGCCAGCATGTATTTTTAAACTATTTGTACAATTAGATAAAATGTTTAAAACTGAGTGCCAAAACTGTCTGTAACACTTAAACTTTAGTTATTCAAAATATGTCTCTGGTTACTATGATTATTACAAGGCTGTGTTTTCCATAAAGGCTTATATAATGTAAGACACCAAGAAACTTTCTAAACATTACCAAGCTCAACCTTATAGAATGTACTGACCCCAATAAAGTCTCAATAGCCCATTACCACTTCCCAGCTTTTTTCCCTCCTCCTTCCCTTCTTACTTGGTGAATGCCTATGGTTTCATCACTAAAAACAAGATGTTTAAAAGCCAAGGAAGGACAAGAAACAATCATGATAATGTGCTAATACATTTTCGGTCTTTCTAGAATTCCTGAACAAGTAATTTGTTCAGGTATTCCAACAACAATATCAAACTACCAGTTATTCGGGAAATAAGAAATTCAATTAGGAAATGGCAAATGGGGTTGAATTAGCACTTCTCTGGGTATATGTGAGATCTGAATTTAGGGCAGAGTCTCAGAGCTTTCTGGCCTTCATGGACAGTTGATGGGGAAGAGTCAACAGATGATGGCTGTTTTCCTAATGTGGAAGAGTCAACAGAAATTCCCCATTAGGCGAAACAGATTTTCCTAGTGGGGAATCAAGAAATAGATTTTCCTGATGGGGAAGAGTCAACAGATTATGGCTGTTTTCCTAATTGTTCAGGCCTGGACTCCACACTATTTAATTATCCATCTTGGTCTTGCAGTGTTTGTGGTGATTACCCAGTCGTCATGAGATACCATCTCTACATTCACTCTTTTCTCGGCAGCTTCCTGACTAGAATTAACAGGTATAGGCTACTTTTGTCCTTACAGCAAGGCTGCTCCAATTTTATGTGCCTAGGAATCACTGGGATTTTGTATACATACAGATTCTGATTGGGTGGTTCTGGGTGGATCTGGAAGGGTGGATCTGGTTCTGGGTGGGTCTAGAAAGTTGCATTTTGCAGAAGCTCGCACGTGAAGCCAATGCTGCTTATTTAAGGAACACACTCGGAATAGTAAGGACTTCAGAATATTCAGAAAAATGTATTCATGTTTCAAAGTATTCTTTTTAAGAATAAAAGTGTGGCAGGTTGCCAAGTTTCTGTGTGTTGAGTTGTCCTTTTTTTTTTTTTTTTTTTTTTTTTTTAGAAAAAGTTTCCCCTTTTTTGCCCAGGGCGGGGTGCCCCCCCCCGGGTTCAAGCGATTTTCCTGCCTCCTCAGTAGCTGGGATTACAGGTGCCCACCACCACACCTGGCTAATTTTTTTGTATTTTTAGTAGAGATGGGGTTTCACCATGTTGGCCAGGCTGGTTTCAAACTCCTGACCTCAAGTGATCCACCCCCGCACCCCCGCTCAGCCTCTCAAAGTGCGGGGATTACAGGTGTGAGCCACTGCACCGGTCTGAATTGTCTCAATCTCTTACTGGTAATTATAGGCCCATGATTTTGCCCTTTATTTCCAACTCCTAGTGGCCTAGGGGGTGCCTTGTCTCGTATTGGAGAAGGCTGGCATTGCAGACAGGCAAGTTTTCTTTGAACTCAATGGGTCAGCAGCTGATCAGGGCTCTCAGGAAGCCAAGGGAGCAATTCTCAGCCCCTTCAGATCCTGCTCATTTGGGGATTTGGGGCATTTCTAATGCCATCCAGCTCTGAGTAATTGGATCTTTATTTTTAAGAGTGCTGCTCTGAAGTACTTAGTTTTGAAGAATATTCAGGGGTCCCACTACTGGCCAGGGAGGCTGCATGTGGACTGCAGGACTCTGATTTATGGGGCTTCTCTTCTCCCTGTTCAGCAGGGAGTCACTTGCCAGATACTCAAACAGAAATATGACTCTTGGTGATAAACATTCAGAGAAGAGGGCATGAAATGTGACTGAGCAAGGAACTGAAAAAGAAAATAACATTTTATTCATTGCACTACAGTCAACCTCTATCTCCATGAGATTGTATGGGGGCCCTTCTTTTCAGTGGTAGATAGAAAAATATGAAGCTCGGCATCACCAAGCACTGGTCAAGCAGGAGATTTTCACAATGGCTGCTTTTTGCCTGCTGTTTCAGAAGAGTTGATTCATTTTAAGATACAGATAAGATGGAGATATCTCCCTTTACAAGTGAATTTTATTTCATTTTGTTCTTTCTTTTTCTAGGACCAGGTTGAGTAGCCTTGTGCTGGAGTTGAAAGACATTTTATCTGAACTGATACTTGTCTATATCAAAAGGGATATAGATAAACTTCTCCTCTATTTTCAGTTTGCTAAATTTTTGTCACAAATGGGTGTTGAATTTTGTCAAATGCTTTTTTTTTTTTTTACATAAATTGATAAGATCATGTGTTTTTCTTCTTTAGCTGGTCGATTTGTTGGATTACATTGTTTGATTTTTGAATAATGAACTAGCCTTACATACTTGGAATAAATCTCACCTCCTTGTGATACACAATTTAAATAATATATTGCTGGATCCAATTTGCTAAAATTTTGTTGATTTTGTGTCTAAGTTCATGAGAGATTTTTATCCATAAGTTGCTTTTTTTTTTTTTGTTACTTGTCTGCTTTTGGTATTAGGTTAATGTTGATGTCATAAAATGAAGTATTCCCTCCTCTTCTGTGCTCTGAAAAAGATGATATAAAATTAATGCTAATTTTTAAAATCTAAGGTAGAATTCTCCGATGAAACTAACCAGGCCCAGAAATTTCTTTTCTGGAAACTTTTAAATTACACGTGCAATTTCTGTAATGGTTATAGGATAATTCAGATTATTTATTTCATCTTGGTTGAGACTTAGTAGTTTGTTATTTTCCAGGATTTGGTCTATTTCTTCTAAGTTGTCAAATTATGAATGTAAAGTTGTTTGTAGTATCCCCTTATTATCTGTATTGAAACCCTCTGCAGGAACTGTACTGAAATCTCTTATTTTATTCCTGAGTTAGGTGATTTGTGTCTCCTCTTTGTCCTTGATAGTCTCGCTAGAAGTTAATCAACTTCATTGCTTTTTTTTTAAAAAAAGAAACAGCTGTTTGTTTATTGATTTGCTCTATTGTTTTCCTGTTTTCAATTTCATTATTTTCTTGTCTTTATTATTTCCTTCCTTCTGCTTGTTTTGGGTGTATTTTGACCTTTTTCTGTTTTTTGTTTTGTTTTGTTTTGTTTTGTTTTAGGCTAGTCAAGTGGAGTATTGGGAGTGGAGAACTTTTTCTGTTTTTTTAAGGTAGGAACTTAGATTATTGATTCGAGACTTTTCTATTTTCTAATATAAACATGTGTTTCCTTCTCGGCACTGCTTTATTTGCATTCCACAAATTTATTATATCATATTTTCACTTTCAATTTAGTTCTATGAATTTTTAAAAATTCTTTTGAGATTTTTCTCTTTCATATAGATTATTTGGACTGTGTTGTCTTATTTTCAAGTGTTTGGAGATTTAGCTGTTGTCTTTCTGTTGTTAGTTTCCAATTTGATTTCATGATTGTCATAGAACATATATCACTTCAATTTTTATGAATTCGTTGAGGTTTGTGTTACGAACCAGCATATGGTCCACCTTGGCCTATGTTCCACAGCCTTCTGAAAAGAATGTGTTCCTGCTGCTGTTGATAGAAATATCATTTAGATCCTCCTGGTTCATAGTGTTCTTCTGTTCTCCTATATCTTTGCTGATTTTCTGTCTAGTGATTCTATCAGTTGCTAAGAGGGGTGATGAAGTCTCTAACTGTAATTGTGGCAATATGTAGTCGAACAAGCCTTCCAGATGGTTTTGATTAAGCTGAAGTTTGGGAACAAGTGCCTCTAACTATTTGCAAATTTCAACTTTATGAAAGGAATCCTCTTGAATATTGAGAAAACATGAATTCTTTGGTGAAGTTGAAACTCCCTAGCTTAGGTTCTTTTCTTGCAATTCATCCTTCTGATCATTGGGTACCTTTAAAAAAGAAAATTCCAATTATATCACTCCCAGGGACACATTTAGTGACTCTCTGCTGCCCTCGAGTTAAGCCTAACTACTTAGCGTGAGTGGTCCAGCCTCCTCTCCAGCACTGGAATTCGCTGCCATCCTGTATGGGTTCTGCTCTCTATCAGACTGGACAAGTCATAATGTCTCACGTCCACATTCCTTCCCCTGGGTTTTCTTCATGCATTTTGTTTTTACTGAAATGTCTTCCCTCCATATGTATTTTTTTCCTTTCTATTTCAAATAATACCTTCTGATCAGGAGTTTTCTTAATATCGGAACAATATAGAATTTCTCCCTTCTCTGAGTCTCCATGGCAGTTTCTGTCTTTCTTTCCCATTTCTTTTCTATGTGTTTCTTCTTTAGAGTTATTTGGGATTTTATCTTCTCTCTCCTGCTAGACTGAAATTTTATTGAAGCCGAGGACTCCATCTTTGTATTTCCAGCAGCACATCACATGGTTTCTTAAAAATACTTTAAAATATTTGTTGAATTAAATTATCTGGACAATTAATGATACTTAATGTGCCATTGCTTTGTTCCTATAAAATTAAAGAAGATTTCTAAAATGAGCCAAGGGAGTTTCCCCTTTTAAGGATCCCGGAAATAAAACTATTTTTCTTTTTTAATGAAAGAGCATTCATTAGGAATTTACGGTGTTTCTAAAGTGGACTTTACATATGTTTTAAGCCCTTTTTAAAGTAATGGTACTGTAGTAAAATACATAGCAATATAAATGTTATTGCCAATGCTCATAGTGATTCTAACGTCTAAGTGTAAATGATCTCTACCCGCCTCTTTTTCATCCTCTCTACCGCTCTCAGGGGCTGCGTCTTAGTCCATTTTGTGCCATTATAACAGAAAACCTAAGACTGAGTAATTTATAAAGAATAGAGATTTATTTCTTACAGTTCTGGAGGCTGGATAGTCCAAGATTAAGCGACCCACACCTGCTGAGGGTCTTTTTTCTTATCATTCCATGATGGAAGGTGGAAGACAAAGGGGAGGGGAAGGAGGAGGAGAGAGAAGGAGCCTGAACTCACATTTTTATCAGGAATCCACTCCTGCAAAAACTAATCCATTCATAAGGACAGAGCCCTCATGACCTAATCACCTCTTAAAGGTTCTACCTTTTAACACCATTGCATTGAAGACTAAGTTTCCAACACATGAACTTTGGGGGACACATTCACATTATAGCAGGTTGGATCCAATAATCTATTTCTTTGACTATTGCCGTGTTTCCTAAACCTGCCTGGTTATAAGGATAGCCTGGAGAACTCACTATAATACATATTCCTTGGCCCCATCCAAGATCTCCAAAGAAAAATCTGGGAATTTATATTTCTAGCAAGCATCCCCTGTGATTGCAGTTTTCAGGTCATGCCTTCTAATGGTTTCAGTTTCTCACCTCTCCAATCCATGATTTGTCTGTCATGTTACTTAACCGCCAATTTTATTGCAAACTACTTTCATTAAGTATTTGTAATTGAGATGATAGTGTCTCTGAGTGCTTGATTTTCTAAATGAAAGGGACTTCCATGGTGGTCTGTTTATTTATGAATCATAGAATGGTTAGTTTCCTTAATAGAAGCACAAAATATATTATTATTTTCCTCTAACCAGAATATAATGTTGGATATTAAAAGAACAAAAGAAAAAATCTTTTTATAGTATAATATAGAAACAGGGCACAAAGCAATATGAAAACACCTTACCTGTGCTTTAGGGCAAACTATGTTACACTGTGTATATCTTAGCTTGAGTGATATAGCCCCCACAGTATAATACCATAGATATTATAGGAAGAACTGATACAAAAGTATTTCAGGATGTCCTGAGAATGTGATGGATAGAATGATTCAATCCATTTGGTGCTCTATAGTATAAAAAACCAGGTAATTGCAAATGGGATGAAGTAAATTTACTCCTAAGGTGATATAATGTCTACTAATGTTGCCATGTAATTACCAGGTAGCAACTTTGAGTGTCATAAAATAGAAGAGCAACATTGCTATCTTGGCTTTAGAGTCAAAAAGGACTTTAGAAAGTATATCATTTAATCCTATTGCTAATAGACAATAAAATGATGGATATTTGAACAATTATATCAGGACAGATGCTGTTATAAATGTTTTACATATACAGCCTCATTTCATCTCACTGCCTCTGAGTTAGGTTACTATTGTTGTTTACATATAGGAAAACAGAGTAACAGAGAGGTTAAGTCGCTTGCCCCAAAGCACAAAGCTAATGAGCAGGAGACTGGAGTCAAGGTAGTCCTACTCCAGTCTGCTCTCTTAATTGCTATCCTCTTCTGAGGAAATAAGCCACAAGTGTACGAAGGCAAGTCCTTTCCCCTCAATAAGGGCAAAGCACAGCTTTCTTGGCTGTGACCAGTGTTCTTTCTACCTCACCTGGCTAAGTAAAAACAAATCAGACAAATTACCATTTCTTTGAGACCCCCTACTGACATCGGTTGGAATATGCTGCATCTCATAGCTACTGCTATGTAGATACTGGAAGGTAAATACTTCCACTAATAGAAACAGCAATGCTTTCTAAAGTTTGCCTTAATTTCAAGTCTACAATTTTCCCATTCATAGACGGATAATTAACTTACTGCCACCATTACATTAACTAAAACGTAAGAACATTATAAATAACCAAAACAAATATTACCACTTAAGAGTTACTTTGTTTTTCATATGTACATGTTATGGGCTAAATTGGATCTTCTCCCAAATTCCGACATTGAAGTCCTAACCCTCACTACCTCAGAATGTGACTGTATTTGGAGACAGGGTCTTTACATAAGTAATGAAGGTAGAATGAAGTCCTATGGGTGTGTCCTATTCCAATATGACTGATGTCTAATACAAAGATATTAGAATACAAATAACACAGATGGAGACCATGTCAGGACACAACAAGAAGGTGGCCATCTGCAAGCCAAGCAAAGAGACCTCAGAAGAAACCATCGTTGTCTATACCTTGATTTTGGACTTCCAGTCTCCAGAAATGCGAGATAATACATTTCTGTTTCAGCCACCCAGTCTGTGGTATTTTGTTACGGCAGCCCTAATAAACTAATACAGCATAATTGTCAGAGCTTATTATCATCTTGGGAATATTGACACTTGAGAAAGCACTTTGGTCATTAAGGGGATTCTTCTTTTAAAAAATTAAATTAAATTAAATTTTAAGTTCTGGGATACATGTGCAAGACATGCAGATTTGCTACATAGGTAAACATGTACCACAGTGGTTTGCTGCACCTATCAACCCATCACCTAGGTATTATGCCCTGCATGCATTAGCTATGTATCCTGATGCTCTCCCTTCCCTGCCCAAGGGGATTCTTTATTTACTTTGCATAGAGCAATCAACAAATTAAATATTTGCTTTACATAGAGCAATTAACAAAAAGAATTGTCTAGTTCAGGATATGCTGCCCCTCTCTGTGAACATATTTTCCTTCATCGGTAAGTTTAATTTGAATTTCTTTGTAAGGGCCCCAGAAATAATTCCTCGTTTTCGCTCACACCTTCAATCAACGACTTTCTCAATCCAGTAACACTGACCATTCTCCTGGCTTTCCGTGTCTTTAGCCAAGGCTCTAGATTGAGGTAGACAGCCTCGTAACTAAGTAGGGCAGGGAGTTCTGGCTTAGCAATTGTTCTGTGGCTTAGTCAGTAGTTAAGCCATTTTAGTAGTTGGCCACCTTGGGGAAAATTTCTGTTCTTCAATACCGGGTGAAGATTAAAAAAAGAGGGACAAATATGCTTTCGGAAAGCAGGGCTTTGGAAAGTAAGTTCCAGCAATTATAAGGAGCATTAAGGAAATTGTACTTATTTCCCCCAGGCTCCCACAGGAAGGACTATGGCAAAAGTTCTTGGGAAAAAGATGCGTAGAAAGGTCATCTTTCTGTCTGGAGCTTTCAAACTTAAGATGTTACTAGCACGTACATGTTATTCGCTAGTTTATTTGAAAAGTATTCAATACAAGCCCTTATACCTCTTCCTCCAAACTCAAAGGAATGCTAAAAGCTTTTACATGCTGTTTCTTTTGTTTAGGTCTTTTGCAAAACAGCATGAGAAAGAACATTATTTTTCTTCTGGAATGAAATGTCTGTATGGGTGAAAGGAAGGAGTCTGGATACCCTAAACTTTTCTCAGTTTTGTCGTAAATATCAGTACATAAGATACAACCAATGCCATCAAACACACACCACCAGCGCATTCCTCAAGCAGAGTTAGACTGGGGCAAAACGCTCACTGTAAATTTTGATAGCACATAAAGGACTTTAATGTCTCTAGGTCCACAAAGCACCAAGAAATGGCAAAAATGACAATTGTAATAAAAAAAGAAAAACACAATTCTGTCATGTTCCAGAATTTTAAATTATGTCAGGTTTTAGATGCATTTTGGTAACTTTAAATCCATAAAGTTCTAGGAAGTGGTAAAAACAAGAATAGTTCTTAAAAATTCTGACATGTTCCAGAAAGTTCTAATTGTGTCAGATTTTATATAATTTGTTTCTTTCACAGATAATATATATTTCACAAACATACACATGATTCACTAGATATTTATGATCATATGTTGGTGGGATGGAGGCCTCAGAAGCAAATCAAATGCATATCTTTAAGCATATTACTGTAGTTACCAACTTCTGGGAGCATGCACTGAGGTGCAGTATTACTCATGATGCCAAAGTACCATGACTTTCCTTTTTTTGCTGCTAGTTTCCTATTAAACAAATGCTGCTGGCAGCCATAATAATGTTGTGAACATAAAGCTTTCTTTGTCTAACATTCCTGACAAATGCTTGATTGTCCAGAAAAAGCCATCTGTGTGTATCTGAAATCTTGTAGGATGCTATGTGTCACTATTTTTTTTACAACGAAATGTCTGCCTTGGGGTAGGTGTTCTCGAATGCATTTCTTTAAGTGTTGATTTCTTTATAGCCAGTAACAAGCAGATGCCCCAAATGAGTAAACCAGCATTGAATCCTTGAACCACCAGTCCTGTTAGCCATGGGGTGAATGAGTTTCAAAGTACAAAGGAGAGGGTAAAAGTGGTCTCCTTTCTTCCTCAGACTCAATAATTCTCTTGAAGTGGTGATTTCACAGGTGGAAAATGATGTGAAACTTTAAGAACAACAAGTCAAATGCATGGCGAGGCGCCAGGGATTTGTAAAGGGATATGGATGTTTCTAGTGCAGATTACCAGGTCATCAGTTCAAATGCAGCTGTGCTTAGCTATCACCAAACATGGTTATGCGTGATGACTGCCTGGGTCTAGTGTGAAGTGGGGTGGTGCTCTTGGTTCCCTTGTAGACAGCTGGGGAGCTGAAAACCCAACTAAGAGGACCACCATTTCAGTTGGCACTCATGGAAATCTGAACTCACCAGGAGACCCAGTTTTGCTGAACCCTCAACTTTCTACCTTCTTAAAGCGTCTCCCGGGCTCTGCATGCTCAGGATGTGTGCTGAATCCTGTGTCTGTGTGAATAGCATTAATTCTGTCAGCCCAGAGAAAATCTTTCATGCATGGATCCAGCTGGCTGATAATCGAGTTGGTGAATAGAGGACTTGGCTTCCCAGTTTGACTTCTTGTCTCTGAAAAAGTCACACAGTTCTGAGTTTCCTCCAGGCCCCTGTCTCACCCCAAAGTGCTAAGAGATGTCCCAGGAGCTACCTCCAAGAGTCACGGTACAGTCCTTGGATGTGGCTCAGTTGTAGTAGGATTTGTGGAAATGTATATACCATGTTCACAGAATCTCCAATTCTATGACACATTTTTTAGGACTATGACTGTGTTAGAACCCAGTAGCCAGGGCTCAGCTTCCCATGAAGTAAAGGACTTTTTTTTTTTTTTTGAGACGGAGTCTCACTCTGCCACCCAGGCTGGAGTGCAGTGGCCGGATCTCAGCTCACTGCAAGCTCCGCCTCCCGGGTTCACGCCATTCTTCTGTCTCAGCCTCCCAAGTAGCTGGGACTACAGACGCCCGCCACGTCGCCTGGCTAGTTTTTTGTATTTTTTAGTGGGGATGGGGTTTCACTGTGTTAGCCAGGATGGTCTCGATCTCCTGACCTCGTGATCTGCCCGTCTCGGCCTCCCAAAGTGCTGGGATTACAGGCTTGAGCCACCGCGCCCGGCCTTTAAGAACGTTTTTAAAAACAGGGAGGTAATCACTTCTTTGGTAGTCAGGTTGGGATTATACTATTCAAGCCAGCCCTGTGTAGAGACAATAGCAGCTGCTGGGTTCCCTGTAGATGGAGAAACAGACAAGCAGAATGCTATCTTTCTATGATCCCCCCCCATGCCTGCTCTGACATCCATCCCAGACCAAAGAGTCTAGGGGCTGGCAGGAGGCAGAAAGAGTGACGGTTTGGGGATTTCGAACCTTGAGTTAGTCTTTGATCTGCCAAGAATAATCCTGGCTAGTCCCATAGTCTCTTTAGAACCTCAGTTCCCCCATCTATAGTCTTTCTATTGCACTAGAAAGGCTTCTGATGTGGTTTCCAATGTGCTATTTTAAAAACAATTTGAATCCTCCAGAAGACAGGGCTATGCAAGTAGAAATAATTATGACCTAAGCCACTAATAGTAATTAAATTATATAGGCTCATAATGAATGAACAAAAATTTATTTGTTGTGTAGAAACCTGAGGATGTGTTTATAAAGTTTAAAAAGCAAAACCCTTACTGGCATTTAAATAAAGATTGCTCTGTTAAATGTGTGCATGTGACAAAGACTGCACAGAAAACAGTGAAAGTGGCCATGTGAGTGGGAGAAACACACGTGTGGTTTTTATTTTATATAAATTTGTTCTAACATTTTATTTATTGCACCCATTATTTTTTTCAACAACTAAAAACCAACTTCCAAAGCGCTTTTATCTTTAAATTTACTTTATGGAGGTAGTCACGCTGCCTTTAGAAAAACTTTATTAGACTGCACTTACTACATTATCTAGAAAATAACACATTTATATGCCTATAGATTCACCTGCTCCCTCAAACCACACAAAACAAAAAACACAGATGTCTGGTTGTGTCTTTCTCTGTAAATAAAAGGAGGCAGAGACAGTAAATATGGAAAGGTGGCATGTTACATTACCATAACACACCAGAAACCCAAGGTGAGGATGAAAGTGCCATTTATCAGCCCGCTGAGAGCTACGATTCTGTGGATTTTCATGTCTTCAGTGTTACTGGAGCTTAGATAATTCCAGAATTCTATTCTTTATCTTAGAACTTCATCTTTGGAAAGCTTTTTAGTAAAACTAGGAGGTAGAGTAAAGGTACGAGCCTGATAGGGAACAAAGATAAATGAGTGAAACATGTGAAGTATCCACACTCCAAACAGAAACAGAAAGCAGGGGAAATTGCAAATTCAAAGGAAATCCTAAGTGTCAAGATACTCATCACTTCCACATTCATGTACTTGTTTGCAACCCTAGCTCAGGCAACACCACCTGATTTCTGCTTAGTATCTTTCGAAAAACACCATTCCAGGTCAGGAATTCATTTGTCTCATTTTAAAATAGAAATTTAGTAGAAAATAAAATAGAAGTAGACAATATTTATATTATATTTATTTTCATCTTAAAAGAGTATATTTCTTATTCTGCATTTCTGTTACCTCTCAAATACATATCCGTGTGTTTATTAGGTATCTAAATTGTAGAAAACATAACAAAGGTTTGTTGGCATTAAAGTAAATCGGATATTATTGAGTGTGAAGAACACAGCATTTCTCTTTTATTTCAAAAATTTTCAAAAAACAGTCTGGGTTTCTAAGAGAAATATGATGAACATTTTCTGACACTTAGCCTATTCTAGGCTCTGAGCTATGTGCTTTAAATGTTTTATCCCATTACCCCTCATACCACCTATCTGAGATAGATGTTGTTCTCAGTTTACAGGTAAGATGACTTGCTCAAGGTCTTGGAGCTGGGAGTTAAGCTACACCTGACATGGGAAACAGGTTAAAATTTTACACTGTACAGTTTGTGAGAAAACAGTAGCTTTCTTTGTTTGGTTTTTCTTCTTTTTTTATTATACATTTTTCTTTTTTTTTAAATTATACTTTAAGTTCTGGGATACATGTGTAGAACATGCAGGTTTGTTACATAGGTATACACGTGCCATGGTGGTTTGCTGCACCCGTCAACCCATCATCTATGTTAGGTGTTTCTCCTAATGCTATCCCTCCCCTATCCCCCACCCCCGACAGGCCATGATGTGTGATGTTCCCCTCCCTGTGTCCATGTGTTCTCATTGTTCAGCTACCACTTATGAGTGAGAACAAGCGGTGTTTGGTTTTCTGTTCTTGTGTTAGTTTGCTGAGAATGATGGTTTCCAGTTTCATCCATGTCCCTGCAAAGGACATGAACTCATCCTTTTTTATGGCTGCATAGTATTCCATGGTGTATGTGTGCCACATTTTCTTTACCTAGTCTATTATCGATGGGCATTTGGGTTGGTTCCAAGTCTTTGCTATTGTGAATAGTGCTGCAATAAACATGTGAGCATGTGTCTTTATAGTGGAATGATTGATAATCCTTTGGGTATATACCCAGTAATGGGATTGCTGGGTCAAATGATATTTCTGGATCTAGATCCTTGAGGAATTGCCACACTGTCTTCCACAATGGTTGAACTAATTTACATTCCCACCAACAGTGTAAAAGCATTCCTATTTCTCCACATCCTCTCCAGCATCTGTTGTTTCCTGACTTTGAGTGAACAGGCAACCTACAGAATGGGAGAAAATTTTGGCAATGTATCCACCTGACAAAGGGCTAATATCCAGAATCTATAAGGAACTTAAACAAATTTACAAGGAAAAAACAAACAACCCCATCAAAAAGTGGACAAAGGATATGAACAGATACTTCTCAAAAGAAGACATTTATGCGGCCAACAAACATATGAAAAAAAGCTCATTGTCACTGGTCATTAGAGAAATGCAAATCAAAATCACAATGAGATACCATCTCATGCCAGTTAGAATGGTTTTCTTTGTTTTTTAAAAAAGATCTTGCCCTTGAGACACTACTCCGCTGATGCTGGAAGAAAAACGCATATTTGTCAATTAAGGAAACATGAAAGAGAATGAGTTAGACTGGAAAAGAGGCTTTGAAATGCAAAGAAATAAAGGTATCTCAGCACATCAGACTTACACATAACAAAGTAGGTTATAGGTTTTGCACATCTGAGTCCTAATGCATGAATTCTGGCTTGGCATGCAGGAAATTGTGGGTGGATATTGTGACGGGCTTCTGTGGAGAAAGTGTCCCTACTCTCCTCTACCCACCCCAGCTTCAGCCTGGGTTGCCTCCTCAATGTCAGAGGCTCCCATAGCACCCTGTGCTTCTCATATGCAGAACCCCTTGCCCTTCTGATTACTTTTTTTTACATCCATCTCCCCAGCCAAGTCAGAGGCTCTAGGCATGCTGTGACCATTTCTGCTCTTCACCATGCAACACCTGGCATATGCGGCCTCAGGCAAAGTTGCCAGTGGAGGCCTTGGGCTACCCACTTCTCTCTTCCCACATTGGACACCCCAGTTTCATACTCAAGCTCCATCCTCCTCCACTTAACCACAGCTGGTCCTGTGCCTTCTCCTTGAGGCCATTTGGACAGGGAACTCTGGGGTCTTGGGTACCTGGAGCAGGGCCTAGAAATGGAGCAATGTGACCAGGGCAAACAGTGTATATTGTGGGGCCCAGGGCAAAGGCCCTGATTGCCTGAGTCTACAGACAACGTTGCCAGCATTCCAGAAGCACTGTTGTGCACATGATGAACATTAATAAACTGCAGCACTGCTACAAAGAAATAACATTAAGCCAACTAAGAGGGCCCTGAACAGCAGGAAGCTGTGTACAGACTTCGCCGGAAGAGAGGGCAGGTCTGAGGGGCAGCAATGGTAGAGCCTGGATGAAACACTCGCTGTAGCTTACCGTACTCTAGCTATTATTTTTCCATTACTTTTCTATTACTTTTAAGGGCAGAGAATGTTCCTTTTCATTGTAGAGGAAGTTCCGTTTACTTGATGCTTACTAAAGGATAATCTCAAGCTTTCCGGTAATGACTCAAATAAATACAATTTGGACATTCTGAGAATAACCTAGACCCTCAGTTTTTTTCCCAATCTGTCACTAGTAGTTTCTAGATCCACACAGCATGTCTAACACATTTCTGATAATGTATTTAAGGTAAAGATTATTAAGTGAAATTTCAAAGCAAGGTAAATTCATGTTTATACAGCAGTGCCTATTATGGGGATATCCAAATGAAACAAATATAAAACCCAAACAAATTTTTTACTGTATGAAAACAAAACCATCTTTTATATAGCTAGACCAATGCTATATGTCAGGCTGATTTTGAATTTAAAGTTCAGGGCTAACAGGAAGTGAGAGCAGAGGTGCTGAGAGAATTATTGTGAAGCAGTAGAGAAAGTTCCTGGGGATGAACCAGAATACCATTTGTTTTCCTCCATTGTTTTATTTTAAGAATAATTCTGAGAGATTCAGAATGTGCTTCATTTATAGAAGGAGAAAAAACAAAAGGGAATATATATTCAGTAGACAGGAACTCCATTGAAAAAAGAATTGACAATTACTTAGAAGTCAGGAAGCCAATTTTCAAATCAATACCTTGCTTGAGAAGGATAACATGATGTAGTGTCAAAGTAGGAAGCATTATCAAAGGTACATTTACTTTGCATCAGTTTTTAAGTAGTCCCGGTCAATGTGGAAATATCTGAGTAAGGAAGGTCAGACAAAAAGGAGTTACAATCTGAACTAAATCTTTATGTTCTCTTAGCCAAACCTTAACATACAGGACAAAGTCAAAAATCAAGTTTGAGTTGCGTTTATAACTCACATTTGCTTGGTTTTAGCCTAACTGCCAGAGAACATCTCCATCCAAGCCCTACCCCTGCCCCTGGAATAAACAGCATAACTACAAACAGGAACAGCCGCAGAATTGGGTCTCTTGTGTTCCACTCAGATTCTTGATGGCATTGCAAAACACATTCTGAATATTATTTAAGGGCACGTAGACAACAAAAGGAGGTTTAAAGTAAATTACATGAAATGAGTTTTTATCATCTCTGCTTTATTTGGTATGTGAGAAATTCAATGCTATCTACATATGTACATCACTGAAGAATAATTTTAGCTTAACCAGCTGAAGGGGCAGAAATATATTTAATTTGTAGAATGATTAATCATGATTTGCATATCATTATCAGATCAAGAAAGTGCTCAGTAAAGTGCACTCTAAGACGAAGTAAAGACGTAGACTGCTGGAACAGAATGATGAAGGAACCAAATTTGTTTTCTCAATATTTGGCACAAAGCCTTTTCCCATTCGTTTTAAATTACTAGGAAAAGTAAACATTTTGGTAAATGCTTCAGAGAGATTTATAGGGGACCCTAAATGCAGTCTACTTGGTGACTGACTCAATTTTAATTCCTTTGGTTCTTGGTTGCAGAAAGGGCAACATTGTTACCACTTGCCTGGTCAAAGGTTACACTTCCTGCCCTCCATCACCCTGGCTGGGACATGTGAGTGTTTTTAGATACTAGTCAGGTCACCTTCCAAGGGGAATCACTCAGGCTAACCATCCGATTAAGAGGCTTTTGTAATGAATACTGCAGCCAGGTATGCAATTAGCACAGCGCTAACTCTCCCTTGTTTAATGAAATGCATGCTAGGTGCACATTCATGGAAGAGCTAAGTAAACAAAGGCAACTGGAAGCTAGAAAGCCAAATAGTCATTCTTTCTTTTCAAAACTTTTAACTACTATTTTAATTGCTCTGTGTGTGTGTGTGTCTGTGTGTGTGTGTGTGTGTGTGTATAATACAAAGTTTTCTGTTCACATCCCAGGGAATCTGGAAATTCAGAGTGCCAGATTTGGGTTGTCGTTTCTCCTAAGAGGCTTCCACAGGCACAGCTTTAGTCATTCACTTTCAGATTAATGTTAATGCCCATGGCCATGCATGGGTGCTCTTCCCCTATGATCTGGGTTAATGGAGAATCCTTACTGAGTGCTTACAGGAGCCAAGCACTGTCTTAGGCTCTTGACTTGCTCAAGACTGATAATTCTTTCTCACAGACAAGGAAACTGAAGCCAGACAGCTGAGAGCCTGTGCCCTTACCTGGGACCCAGATCAACAAGACTGGGCCAGAGCCAAAACTGTGAAGACCTCTGAAGTTGCCCTGGCTTCTCCAAGATCCCCTCTCTGCTTTCCCTGTAGTAGTGTCCCTCTCCTGGCCCTCAGACACTAATATGCTGGACTCTAACCACCATCCCAAGGCAAAGCAGAGATTTGCCACCTTAATTTCCTCAGTTCAGGGTGGGCACTGATGTGGTACCACCCATGGGTGTTCACTTGTTAGCTTGGCCAATCTAAACTCACATCCTCTGATGACAGGGATCATTTCAGGGTGTGTGCGTGACCCACAATAGTCCAATCAGAGTTCAGCTGGGTCCTGGCGACAACTGCAAGGCCCAGTCCGGCTGGATCTGCAGCTGGTTCTACCCCTGGACCTCTCAGCTATGTGACCTGATGAATTCCCTTTTTGCTGAAGTAGTTTAGATTGAGTTTTCTGACATTTGTCCCAGAAAGGAGTCCTTGTATCAGAAAATAAAAATGTTGCCCAGTGGCAGTGAGAAGCCACTGTGATCCTTCAAAGAAGCAGAGGGGTGGGGTGGGTGTTGTGATAAATGAGGGTGAGGAGGAAGAGACTTAACATTGAAAAGCTACAACTTCAACATTTTTTTTATCATTTAATGCCCTCAGTGATCTTGTAAAGAAGGTGGCATTCTCTCTAGTTCACAGATGAGGAAACTGAGGCCCAGGAAGCTTCGGTAATGTCACTCATTTCACACTGTTTATAAGTGGCTGATTTGGCCTTCAAACTGGGCCCACCTGGCCCCAAAGGCCACAAGTGACTTTCTGCCACTTGGTGCTGCTCCGGAGAGTGCTGTGTAAGATGGAGGACCTGGCGAGTGAAATTGTCCAAGGCGCTCTACGTTTGATGTACCATCTTCAAAGTGCTCAATGTGTCATCTCATTTGCTGAGTGTTGTGGATGAGGTGAGTGAATATGATGGGTAGATGTTATATTCAGTTTTTGGAGATGAGCTCCTGTCATTAGGGTGGATAAGATTTGGGCTAACACTTTGGTTGTAAAGATTGAGAGGAAGGAAACAAATATGAAAATGTGATGCATTCAAAGTAGTAATGTTTTGCTGTTAATATAAGAGGACTCACAGAAGACAACGTGGACTTAACATGGCTCTTGGACTTTTTTTGTTTTTGGTCTAGGAGGAGTCTGAAATGTGACAGTTGCCTGGTAATGAGTAGGAGAGCACTAGGTTGAGGAAGGAAGAGGACATTTTCTCTTTCTTTTTTTTTCTTTTTTCTTTTTTTTCTTTTCTCGAGACAGAGTCTTGTTCTGTCACCCAGGCTAGAGTGCAGTGGAGTGATCTCGGCTCACTGCAACCTCTGCCTCCTGGGGTCAAGCAATTCTCCTGCCTCAGCCTCCCGAGTAGCTGGGATTACAGTCACCTGTCACCACGCCCAGCTAATTTTTGTACTTTTAGTAGAGATGGGGTTTCACTATGTTGGCCAGGCTGGTCTCATTTTCCACATTTAATTGATGGCAAGGCAAATATTTAACATTTTAAATGTTGTACTGTGAGTACAGTTCTGTACCAGGTGCTTTGAGAATATTAAATAAAAGAGGATTTTGTTGAGGAAGTCAAAATATACAGAATCATGGAGCAATTAAATAGCAAGACATGAACAAGAGAAGATAAAAACACATGTATGCATATGTTTGGAGTACACCAAGGGTAACAGGAGGGATCATGAGTTAGGTGGGGCTGGCCCAACGCAACTTTTTGTATCTCTTGATTTTTAAGCTAAGATCCTGAGAATTAACCTCATCAGCAGAAATGGGCAGGAAAGATATCTTTATTAAAGTAAGAGCAAATTGAGGTGTCCTTTTATTTTACTGAGCAAAAGAAAGTCATAGCTGGGTCTCTGGAAAAGGGGATGCTGGAAACTGGGGTTTGAGCCAGATTTCCACTGTGCCTGTCTGAAGAGCAGATAGGGAAAGGCAGCCTATCATGAAGTTGCTATTAAAGTGTGGAATGACACTGGGAGGCTTTACCTAGAATGGCAGCTGGGAAAACATGGAAAAGGTGAATCTAAACAAATAGGGATTTGGGCAACTGTCCTTTCTGGCTTAGTTGCTCAAGGAAAGTGTACACCATTGGGAAGTAAATCAGACTGGGTCTTATTCATCTTCCCTTAGTGCCTGACACTCTGGGGATATTGATATGTGTTTACTGAATGAACAAATGTACCAATGAATGAACAAGGCTGACTCAACTGGGAGGGTACCTTAGAAGCATGAGCAAGATAATAGCTATTGATCAATGGCTGGAAGTTACGCAGAGTTCAAAAAGATTCAGAATGGAGCCGGGCGCGGTGGCTCAAGCCTGTAATCCCAGCACTTTGGGAGGCCGAGACGGGCGGATCACGAGGTCAGGAGATCGAGACCATCCTGGCTAACACGGTGAAACCCCGTCTCTACTAAAAAAAAAAAAAAAACTAGCCGGGCAAAGTGGCGGGCGCCTGTGGTCCCAGCTACTCGGGAGGCTGAGGCAGGAGAATGGCGTAAACCCGGGAGACGGAGCTTGCAGTGAGCTGAGATCCGGCCACTGCACTCCAGCCTGGGCGACAGAGCGAGACTCCGTCTCAAAAAACAAACAAACAAACAAACAAACAAACAAACAAAAAACAGAATGGAGTAGGGCCATTTTTTCTTTACAAAAGTGAAGAAGTCATTAACTGGATGGGAATTGTGGTTTCTTTTGTAGTGGGGCTGGTGGAAGTTATGCTGGAAAGGATGGATCTCTTTGGCTCATTTACATGGCCTGGTTACACCAGGTCTTCAACTCACGCACCAATCAATATTTATATCCTTAATGCTCCCTGACGTCCCTTCTCACAGAAGTAAGACACATCAGGAGTTGAATTCCAGGTACTTTGCTCTCCACAGACATATTTGCTTTGGTATGAGAATTATCTTGCTTGACATACCTTAGTATTGTTCAGCTCTGCTCAGCAGTTTCAGCAGTTTTATTTCCCCAAACCTGTTTATAGGGTTTTGCATACCTGCCTTCTCTCTTAAATGGACATTTCTGGCTGGGCGCGGTGGCTCAAGCCTGTAATCCCAGCACTTTGGGAGGCCGAGACGGGTGGATCACGAGGTCAGGAGATTGAGACCATCCTGGCTAACACGGTGAAACCCCGTCTCTACTAAAAAAATACAAAAAACTAGCCGGGCGAGGTGGCGGGCGCCTGTGGTCCCAGCTACTCTGGAGGCTGAGGCAGGAGAATGGCGTGAACCTGGGAGGCGGAGCTTGCAGTGAGCTGAGATCCGGCCACTGCACTCCAGCCTGGGCGACAGAGCAAGACTCCGTCTCAAAAAAAAAAAAAAAAAAAAAGGGACATTTCTGTTTCCTCCAAACATTTTCTAAAACACCTGAACAAACCAATTAAAAAAAAAAGTCATCTTGTAGTTTCTAACGGTATTTGTGACTCTACAGGCAGTGAAATATTTTCCTATATACATCCTAAATCAACAGAGTCTCCCCTTCATCTTTCCTCGTTTCTCTCAATGCAGGAAATTGTTCTGGTAAATGGAATCCCTCCCCCATGCACGCCTGGGATGGCCAGAGCCACAGAGTCCTCTGATCGTGCCCCAGGTTGATGGTTCTGTGTGCAGGCGGTCTGCATTGCTCCAGTGATCCCATGAAATGGAATTCTTTTCCCAAGCTGGAGCCCCTGAATTTACCTCTTTCTTCTTGCATTCCCTCAGAGATAGAGAATCCGAGTTAATCCCTTCAGGATTCCTATGCTTTTAACTCTTGCCTCTTCTGCTGCTGTCCTCCACTCAAATACCCGAAGCGAATTCCCTAAGCTCATTCCAGCATTGATCCTTATTTTCTTGTATAAAGGGAGAATTGCATTAAAGGTAGAGTTTCTTTAAGTGAGATTCTTATGCAATTATATATTTTTTTCTGTATTCGATGGTTAACTGTTATTCTCTTACAATGTCAAATCTTTTCTAACCTTGCTTTTCGAAACAAGTTTTGCTTTCTATTTTCTTTTACCTCACTTTGGGGGAAAGAAACTTTCACGGCATTTAGAGGAAAGGAGGCTTAGACTAGGAGTGAAAATACCAGGTTTTTCTTTTCCCTTGTCTCTTGGGGAATAAAACATCTTGACACAGGCACACTGTCAGGTGCTGCCAACAAACAGCTACTTCTATAAATCAGTTTGTTAGGCTTTTAATTTCTCTGACATTTATCTTCCCAACTTAATTGTAAACTTTTTTTGATAGTGGGAACTGACTGACTATTTATTTTCCTTTTTTTTTGTTTTGCATATTCTGAGCCAACTTCAGGATTGGGTTCTCCAAATTGTGGGAAAGGCCTCTGTATGTGTAGCTCATGCTCGGGTTGAGGTAGCTACTAATTCCTGTGGGGTTGGCTCTGTTTGTTAAAATCAATGTTTTAAAATTAAAACATTTTAAAAATGAATTTATGCCAATATATGGAATGTGATGGCATGTTCACTATAATTATTTAGGATATTTCTGTCTACAAGTGTCAGAAAACTGAATTCAAAGTGATGTAAACAACAAATGGAGTGTTTCCTGTACCCTTTACCTTACTTTTTCTGCCAAAATTATTACTAGTGCTCCTTTCACTCTCAAAAGTGCCTGGATTTGGATAATAAAATACTTGGTTATCCGTATCAGTGCTCAATGGCTGCCATAATAAATTACCATAAAGTTAGTGGTTTAAAACAACACAAATTTCCTTTCTTATGATTCTGTAGGTTAGAAGTCCAACACAGGTTTCACTGGGCTAAAATCAAAGTGGCAGCAAGGCTGGGGTGCTTCTTGATGCCCTAGAGAAGAATACATTTTCTTATTTTCTAAAACATTTATTTTTAAATAGACTTTATTTTTTAAAGCAGTTTCAGATTTATAGCAAAATTGGGCAAAAGGTACAGAAATTTCCCATATGACCTGTCCTTACACATGCATAGCCTCACCCAGTATCCTTGCTTATCCCAGTTTCAAGAGGTTGCCTGCATTGCTTCACTCATGACCCCTTCCTTCATCAGTGTCCGGCCACATGCTCCTCATAGTACCGTATCTCTGGTCCTTTCTCCAGGTTCCCTCTCCCACATTTAAATGCTCTTGTAATTACAGCACGTCCATCCAGAACAATCTAGGATCATCTTCCTTTTTAAAAGTCATCAGTTGAGTAGCAACCTTGATTCTATCTGCAACTTAATTCCCCTTTGTCCTGTAACAAAATGTATTCACAGGAACCAGCAATTAGGCCACGGTCATCTTTGGGAGGGTCTTTATCCAGCCTACCACATCACTATACTCATAAAGGGTTTTATTATTATATTATACATATCAAGAAGTCTAGACATGAGATGACTCTGGGAGGGTAAGTTTACAGCTGATCACATCATTATGGGCCCAAGTTCTCAGGCCTTTCTGCCAAGCCATCTTCAGTGAGCAAGCTTGTCTTTTGGGTTGGGTGCAAGATGGCTGCTGCTTTCTCAGCCACTGTGTGCAGTCACAGCCACAGCCAGCTCAGATAAGCAAGGGGTAAAGAGAGGGTTGTTTTGTCTCCTGTAACTCCTTACTAGTGATGAAAATCTTTTCCACAGCCCCACAAGAAGATTCTTGTGTTTCACTGGTGAGGATGTAGCACACCAGTGTTCACCCTCTGAAGCGTATGGCTGAGGAGGGAGTGGATGCCAGAGTAAACTGGGGTATTCTCAAAGGAAGGACAAAAGGGGAAGGACTCACAGGTAGGCAACCAACACTTTCCTGTGCATTCACAGGAAGGCGGGAGCAGGAAACTTCAGGGCACTCTTGTGACACATCCTAGTTTCTATGCATGAAATTCTTTGGGACTATGAAGTGGGTAATAATTTTATTTAGAGTGACTGTTCCAGAAATCTTAAGGCATAGCAAGATTGTTTTCAGTATTGCATAGATAAAGGAAGAAGACACTGTGAAACCAAATGGCACTCACAGAAGGAGGGTCCGAACCACAGCCCTTAGGTAGCCATCGTTGGTTTGCACCCGAGCCTCATTGCAGCTGTTTGACATCTTAGTCCTGTAACTACTTTCTTCGAGTACACATGTATGTAAAATCTTGAGGTACAAAAGCAGAACTTGTCAGCATTTTTTTTTTATGTTTTATAATAACTTTGCAAGTTTTCTGTATTATCCATGCTTAATGCTTCAATAACTATTGGAGCTAATAGTCTCATGTACTTTCGTGAATTTATACAACCATATTGATAGCTACAGCCTCATAATGCAGAGCAGTACATTCCAGTAAACGACTGGGCTGTAAGGTCCTATTATTACTGGCAGCAGGAATATATGGTAAACACAAGAAGCCACAAGCAATAAAAATTACCTCATGTCCTTGCAATAGTCCAGGTGAAATGACATGCCAGGCGTGGGTAAATATCCACAAACTACTACAGAGCACCTCTTCACCCCTTGAGGAAGTAGGCTGTTAACACCAGAAGAAAATTGCCACTGAGATTATTAGAATGGAGTAGTGACACCTGGTAGTGAAGTGGCCCATTTTAGTTCTTCCATTGCTGTGGATAAAGCATGGTTTTCTCACATCGTTCTACATAAAAAAGTAGATTAAAACATGAATATGCCATTTATTTATTACTCCAAATTACTATCTTTATGGAAACTCATTCATCTAATCAACAAGTGTTTATTGAGCACCTACTATGTGCCTTCTACCATTTCAGGCTTTTGGGGTTAGATCAGTGAACCAAACAAAGATCCCTGCCCTTATGGAACTTATATTTACACAGGAGATGGACAAGAAACAGTAAATATAACAAATCAGTAGATTACACAGTGTGTTAGAAGGTGATAAATGTCATGGGAAAAGAAAAGTTAGAGCAGGTTAAAGGGGATTGGAAGCATGAAGTGAGGGACAGAAGAGAAGAGGAGGGTTAGTGTTTACAATTGTAAATAAGGCAGTCAGAGCAGGTCTCATAGAACAGGTGGTATTTATGAAAAAAACGGGAGGTGAGGGAGTTAGTTAGCTGTGCAGACAGGAGAAGCATAAATCAGATTACATCTCTCCGTGATTCCCCCACTCACACTTAAAGCCTTTCAAAGTCTTCCCTTAGCACATACGGGGAAGTCTAACACTTTAACAGAACCTATAAGGTAATTTTTTCTTCCTCTCAAATCACATGTTGTTCATCTCTTTCCCCAGCCCTTACATTGCTTCAGCCACCTGGTCAACCTTCTGTTCCTTAGGGGCTTCACTGTCTTTGTTACTTGGGACCATCTTCCCTGGAGGTTTATCATGGCTGGCTCCTTGGCTCCTTCTCACCCTTCAGGTCTCAGTTAAAATGTCATTTCCTCAGAGAAGACTTCTTAAGTCCCTGTCAAAATTGGACACCAGTTACTCTACTGTATCACCCTATTGATTTTCCTTATAACATTTTTTTTTACTATAATCTGCCATTTTCTGGTTTATGTATTTGTTTCCTTATGTTGTCTGTCTTCCTTCTTTGGAATGTAAGTACCCTGAAAGAGCCTTACACATGGAAAATGACCTTATCCATTTTATGCCTTACTTTGTCTCTAAAATTGAGCACACAGTAAGCACCCAATACATCTGTTAAGTGGTACGGTTTGGCTCTGTGTCCCCACCCAAATCTCATCTCGAATTGTAATCCCCATGTGTGGAGGGAAGGAGGTGAATGGATTATGGGGGTGGTTTCCCACATGCTGTTCTCGTGATAGTGAGTGAGAGTTCTCACGAGATTTGATGGTTTTATAAGGGGCTCTTCCTCTTTCACTTTCTCTTCTCTCTCCTGTCACCTTGTGAGGAAGATGCCTACTTCCCCTTCTGCTGTGATTGTCAGTTTCCTGAGGCCTCCCCAGTCATGAAGAACTGTGAGTCAATTAAACCTCTTTCCTTTATGAATTATCCAGTCTTGGGTATTTTTCTGTATAGCAGTGTGAAAATGGACTAATACATTAAGTGAACAAATGCATGCTTGTGTGTATGAGTGTTTGGAGGCCTGTTGCTTTGTTGTAACTTAAGGCTTACAGAGTACTCACCAACCAGCGCACCACGACCACCACCACACATGTGCGTGCATGTGCACATGTACACGCACACGCACACACACACACAGGTGAGACTTTTGTGATGTTGCTGGGGAAATTATCAGATAATTAATCAGCACCACCTTGCTTTCTCTTGCCAAAAGACCAATTGCTAGGCAAATCTGAGGGAGGTAGTGCGTTTACAGACAGATCGACCCTGGGACATACTGCAAGTGACCGACATCACAGCTGTTTAATAGAACACCTGCTCTATTGCAGGTTAAATTAGGCTGATACTTGTTCATTGCTATTTCGGGAGCTATCTGTCTATCTCTCCGAAAAATTCTGAACTAGAATCTTGCCAAGGTTTGGAGTTTTTCCCAACAAAATCTAGAATAACTGGGTATCAGCACAACCAAGTTGCCACTTACAGAGGTTGTAATTGCACCTTTGTTTCCATTGTTTTCAAAACAGCTGTCTTGGTAATATGTTTTACTCTTCTGAAATGAGATGAAAGAAACAGAAAATAAAAGAAAAAGATGGAGTCTATTTTCTTGAGTTTATTTTCCTTGAGCTCTTTAGAAACTAAATCAAATGTAACTGGTCTGTAGGAGGCATTCTACTAGGAGAGAGTCTATGGAGGCTAAAGGATATTAATGTTTTAAAAACCTAATGATTTTTGTCAAACACTTTCCATAAAGGTTGTTTAAGGATTGCATGGATGGGTGGATGAATAAATAAAATAAAGATGGCAGATTTACTTTACTTGGGAAGGCAGCATGTTGGGATAGAAAATTCAAGGACTCATAATTGCTTTGTGACATGTCTAAAACCGGAATAATTTGGGGGAATTAGCATAACCTCTGAAGAACAATATTGCATTTTTAAAAACATGTGAAAAGAAGCTTCCATCTGTTAGTTCAAAGAAGAATGCTATGCCTATTTTTCATCTATCCATTAGCAAAGATTAAAAAGTAATTCAGTAATAGTCATGGTAAGGGTGTTGTAAGACAAACACTCTCAATTATTGCTGGTGTGAACTGATACAACCTTCCTGGAAAGAAACTCAGTAACAAGTAACAAGAGTCTTAAAAATTTCCATGCCCTTTATTCCAGTTATTCATCTTGTAATTGAATTTCTTGCTGAGCATGATTTGTATATGAAGAGGTTTATTGCAGTGCTTTTTGTAATAGTGAAAAACTGGTAGCATCCAAATATACATTAGAACAGTTAAGTAAATGATGGAATATCCATATAATAGTATATTCCACTACCATTAAAACTTAAAAGTATGATGTAATGTTAAATAAAAAAACAGGATGTGAAATTATATATCGACCTTGAATTCAACTATTAGAAAGAAAATACGCTGAAAAAATATTGGAAGGAAATTTGGGAACATAGTGAGTGCCTCTACAGGGTGGAATTCTAGATTTTTTCCTGAATAGTATTTGTATCTTTCCATATCTTTTTCATTGATCATGGATTATTTTGATCCTTCTGGGAAACAATGTGGAAGCAGAAGTAGATCCTGATTTAGGCTTTACTGTATACGAATTGTATGATATTTGGTAAATTATTTAATCTTTCTGAGCCTCAATTTATATCTGTAAAATGGGGCCCATAGCATCCAACGTGCAGGGTAGCTGTAATGCTTAAATAAGACACTGTATTTAAGGAGACTTGCAGAATTGCTGGCCTATGTTAGGCAGCCAATAAATAGTGCTTCTTATTACTCTGGGGTAACAGGTGATTACAAGCTGGCAGGAGTGTTTCCTTTTACTTTACCAATTAATCTTTTCTTTTTTATTACATACTTCAACATTTTACAGAAAAAATATGGTAAACTACAGTAAATTACATATATGTTTTCTGATTATTTTCAGTGTAGAGACCTATATTTTTATATAAATACCATTATTTTTGGTATTTATATAAACACAATCATTTATGTTCTATTAAACATTTTGAGTCTCATTCAAGCATTTTGCATACAATTATATATATATAAATGTTTTTTAATAGTTACATGTATGATAACAACATCTGTACACCAAAATTTACTTATTCATTTCCCAATTTGGGGCTGCTGCTTCTTTCTTTAAAAAAAAAAAACAAAAAAACTTGTATAAGTGGGATTACTAGAAACATCTCTGTACAAGTAGCTTCGTTTTCTTTGAAATATTTTCCTGGGTATATGCTACTAAAATGGGTTAGCATGTCAAAAGATTGATTGATTATTGTGCTCTTATTATATTATTTTAGCCCTTCTTTTTTTTTTTTTTTTTTTTTGAGGCGGAGTCTCGCTCTGTCGCCCGGACTGGAGTGCAGTGGCCGGATCTCAGCTCACTGCAAGCTCCGCCTCCCGGGTTTACGCCATTCTCCTGCCTCAGCCTCCGGAGTAGCTGGGACTACAGGCGCCCGCCACCTCGCCCGGCTAGTTTTTTTTTTTTTTTTTTTTATATTTTTAGTAGAGACGGGGTTTCACCTTGTTAGCCAGTATGGTCTCGATCTCCTGACCTCGTGATCCGCCCTTCTCGGCCTCCCAAAGTGCTGGGATTACAGGCTTGAGCCACCGCGCCCGGCTAGCCCTTCTTTAAGGAAGGGCTAAAGAGGCGATAAAGAACAAAAGACTCCCTTTAAAGAATATAATCCAGAAGTTGCTACCATCTCATTTGCTCCCTTTGGAATTTAGTAACACGGTCCTCATTAGCGGGAATGGGGACTGGGAAGGAGGATCTCTAGTGACTATGTGCTTAGTTAAAACCCATGCAGTGCAGAGAGTGTGTTCTACCATGAAAAGCAGGACCGAATGGAGAAGGGGGTTTTTCCCATTATCTGCAGCACTTTCTCTGTGAAGTTTTTCCTGTCATCCTTAGGCAGAAGTAGTTTCTCTCTCTGCTGGGTCCCATATTTATGGTAAAAAAGTTTTGCACATCCCTTTCTCTCTTGAATCTGCTCTGCTTGAGGACAAGCATAATGCTTCCTTCCTCTTGGGATTTACCTTCTTATTTCCTACTTATATGGATACTACATTCATTTTTCAGTGTCAGACATTATCTTGCATGTTGACATCTCCCTTAGAAGGTGAAGTGCTAACTCTGTTTCACCTTCCCATAATACACACACCCATCCTATGTCTTCACCCACTCAATGTGGTTATATAGTAATTTTATTTATGTCAACATTGTGTTGTGTTTAAATAGTTATGACCATGTAAATCCTTGTTTATGTGTTGAGCAAGCAATTATGACTAATGCTCATGTGCTGTAGTGTAATATAATAACATTTCCCATCCTGTCCAATATTTTGTTTTCCCTAGAGTTTATAGTTATGCTTGTTTTTAACAAATTATTGTTAAGTATCTATGTACTTATCACTGAATTCAATCCTAACTTTCTCCAAATTGCACAAATATCCTTTTAAAATGCTTAAACACATTAACATAAATTACATCTTCTTGAAGAAAACAAGCCTTCTGATGTGCTCTAAATGGGACTGTTTCCTAGGCCTGCTAAAATAGCTATTATCTTCCCTCGCTATTCTTAATCTCTTTTTTGTATTGGTTCCCTTGTTTTTTGGGTCCCATTCTCCCCCTCTTTCCTGGTTTATTCCCTCCTTCCCCCCTCTTCTTTTTTTTTTTTTTTTTTTTGGTAGAACATACCCTCCAGAAGCTTCTTGAGAAAAGATTTGTGAGAAGTAAGATTTGAGACCTTATTGATCTGAAAAAAATGTCTTTATTCTACTCTCATTCTTAAATGAGAGTTTGGCTGGGTACAGAATTCTAGTTTGAAAATACATTTTCTTCAGAATTTTAAAGGGAT
Source organism: Colobus angolensis palliatus (assembly GCF_000951035.1). Taxonomy (NCBI): domain Eukaryota; kingdom Metazoa; phylum Chordata; class Mammalia; order Primates; family Cercopithecidae; genus Colobus; species Colobus angolensis. The sequence continues at coordinate 3,233,863 of NW_012115422.1, forward strand.
TACTTCATTGCCTTCTAGAATTTGGTATTGCTCTCAAGAATCCAGATGCTGTTCTTCTTGAAGCTTCTCAACCATTTTGCTTTCATTTCTCTGGAATAGTCTAAGGTCTTTTCTTTGTCCTCAGTGTTCTGAAATTTCATGATAGTATACATTGATATGAATCTATTCTCTTCTGAGTAACTAGTAGGACTTTTCATTCTGAAAATTTATGTCCTTCACTTGTTCAAATTGTTCTTGAATTATTATTTTGATTTTTTTCTTCTAGTTTCCTTTTTTTTCTTTTTGTAATTCCTATTATTTGGATTTTAGACTTCTTAGCCTGGTCCTCTGATTTTCTTACATTTTCTCTCTTATTTTACTTCACATTTCATTTCTGCTCTAATTTCTAATTTTCAAATGTTTTATTGTTTTGTTCCATTTCTGTTACCACATTCTAAATTTACTTAGAAATGAAAGGCTCATTTAAAAATGTTGTATGTGTTTTTTTAAGTTTTTTTCCTTCTTGCAAAAATCTTTATTTTCTTCAACTTTCTTTTTATCTACTTGTTTCAGCCTCCTTTTTTCATATTATGGGCTGTCATGCCTGGTGACTCTTGGCTATCTGCTCATTTAAAAATTAAGACCAGTAAGGCTGGGTGTGGTGGCTCACACCTGTAATCCCAGCACTTTGGGAGGCTGAGGCAGGCAGATCACTTGAAGTCAGGAATTCAAGACCAGCCTGACCAACATGGTGAAGCCCTGTCTCTACTAAAAACACAAAAATTATCTGGGCTTGGTGGTGGGTGCCTGTAATCTCAGCTACTTGGGAGGCTGAAGTAGGAGAATCACTTGAGCCCTGGAGTCAGAGGTTGCAGTGAGCCGAGATCATGCCATGTACTCCAGCCTGGGTGACAGAGTGAGACTCCGTTGTACCAAAAAAAAAAAAAAAAAAAGATTAGGGCCAGTGAAAACCTCTGTGCATGTGTGCAGTGCTTGTGGACTGGATGCAGAAACAAATGAGTTATATGGGTCAGAGCTGGGTAACACAACATGAGGGAGAAATAAACCTTTATTGTTGTAAGTCACTGAGATTTGGGTGTTCTTTCTAATGACAGCAAAACACAGCTGAGGAACACAAGAGTTCAAGAATATTTTCTCTTATAAGAGTGGCCTCCAAATTTTTTTTTTTTTTTTTTTGAGACAGAGTCTTGCTGTGTTGCCCAGGCTGGAGTGCAGTGACATGATTTCCGTTCACTGCAAGCTCCGCCTCCCGAGACAGAGTTTCACTGTGTTAGCCAGCATGGTCTGGATCTACTGACCTCGTGATCCACCCGCCTCAGCCTCCCAAAGTGCTGGGATTATAGGCATGAGCCCCTGCGCCCAGCCTCCAAATGTTTTTAAAAATCACCTTTATTGAAGTATAATTGATATAGAATAAGTTGCACTCATTCAAATTGTACCACTCAGTTTTAATGGATGTGTGCACATGGAAAACCACTTTCATAATCCAGATACAGAGCGTTCCCATTACCCAAAACATTCCTCATGTCTCTGCAATCCATTCTTTCTCTGTCCATGCCCTAGATCACCAGTGATCTACTTTTTATTACTGTAGATGAGATTCCATTTTTCACATAATCATGTAGAGTATGTACTTTTTTGTATCATGCTTCTTTTATTCAGCATAATGATTTTGCAATTCACCCATGTTGTTGTGTGTATTAGTGATTCTTGGCTTTTTATTGCTGAGTATTATTCTACCGTATGGATTTACCTCCAAATGTTTTTGTTTACTCTTCTATACTATTAAATTTTTTTGAGCATTCACCCCGTACATATATTTAGTGTATTAGTACTACAGTAGTAATATATTTTATGCATTATAAAATGACACAAACATCTTTAGAAAAAATGAGATAAAAATAAATATAATTTATTTTTTTCTTGCCTGCTAGTGCATCATCCTTGTTAGTCCCTGGGTGTACACACTTCTTGGCCGTTATATTATGCCTCTGGATGTACATCTCCATTTGGATATACCTTATGATATCTCCAAAATGATTCATTATCTTTCCCCTAAATTCAACTTGTCCTCCTGATAATCTGTGCATGAAATTAGTCTTTTCACCTAATCAGACAAGCTTGGTAAGAATTACCTTCAACTATCTCTTTCTTACCCCTTATAAGCAATCCCCAATCAAAAAATGTGTTCTGGGTGCATCCAATAGGTGGTCCATCACTACCTCTCTGTGTTCATGTTCATTCTTATTTACTGCTGCTTCTTGAATCAAGTGTGAACAATTAATTGTCTTTTTCTAGGACATCATCCTTTTCCTTTTGTTTCCAAATGTGGTGGCGTAAATTGTACATAACATTCCATTATAGTCCTTTAATCTTTTCTATAACTTGTAATTGTGCCCTTTTAATATTTTCTATTTTATTGTTTTTCTCTTTTTTCCTTAATCAAGATTGATAGGGGTTTATCCATTCTATTAGTCTTTTCAAGAATCCAGTTTCTAAATTTATGTAGTTTTGGTTTCCATTTTACTAATTTCAGCTTTAATCCCCCCAAGGTATAGTTTAGATCATATCATTCCTTCTTGGTAAGCTCTCAATGGCTCCCTGTGGTCCTCTGAATTAAGTACACACTCTTGAGACAGGTACTTTTGGCCTTAAGGAGATGTGTATTGAATGGAGTTCTTTCTCCATTGTCAGGGAAGGAGAGTTAGGGTTGTGTGGAGAAGAAAACCATGTCTGCAAACCAGCCCATAATCTGTTTAGCTGTGTTATACAACACCTTTTATGTTTAACATCGGGGCAGATCCCTGACCTCTGGCAAGGCTATGAAATAGTCCTTGCTTTCCTGAAAGTTGGGGATATAAATAATATTTATATATAAGGTCTGCAATGCTATAGGATCAGTTTCATGAGCTGTAATTAAATAGGACTCTTGCCATAAATTCTTTAGTTCTTGACGGCATGCAACAGCTGGTGACCTTAGTTTTTAATAGTGTTTTCAGGGGAGGAGGAAAGAGAAAGAGAGGGTCATTAATACGGTCTAGCCTTTGAGACCTTTGCGAATATTTTGGTCTAGTATATACTCCCACCCACTAAGTGAAAGACATCTGTTCATTCTGTCTGCAGTAGTTGGTATTGGCATTGAAGGCAGCCTAAATGAATGGATCATCCCAGTCATGGGCTACCCGTTTGATTGAGAGGCAGTATTTATCACTTTTGGTGGACTTAGTCAACTGAACTTTTTCTTTTTTTCTTCTCAGAGTTACACCTCAAAAGCCAATATTACTGATTGGTCTGATATCTCTTTTAACTTCCTATGTGAAAAAAAAAAGATCCCACCAGCTGCCGTACTCAGGCTAGTGTGACTGGGGCCTCGTGTGCTTGTGGGTTTTCCTGAGCAGGTTGCATGAGAAGGCCATGGCGTGGTCTCTTCCTCAGTGGTGGTCACTCCCCACACTGAGTTACTGGGCGCACTATCGATTACTACGCATGGCAGGTAACCAGTGGTCTAAGACATTGAGGAGATATTTATTGACATAAATATGAGGAAAACAAGTATGAATTTATGTGTAATTTTTACTTGAGGGTGTGGTAGATTGCTCCATGGTGATTTTGCAAGATATATGGGGAAAAGTGCCTAGCTAGCATAGAATATGGAGGCAAAATATTGTTTGTGTCTTTTCCAAATTTTAAAAGTTAAATATTTTTATTTGATTTGTTTCTGATCACAAAATTAATAAAGATTCAGTGTAAAAATTTCAAGTAAAAAAGATGAAAATAAAACTCATCTCAATTTCAGGGAAAATCATGCAGTATTTTACTTATGTCCTTATGGTTATTTTTGTTCCTAGCTACATGTCTACTTAGAAAAATGCAGCTATATTAGATAAATTCTTTAGCGACATGCTGTGGCAGCTTAAAAACTGATTGCAAACTTGTTGACACTCCTTTCATTGTTCTCTTGCCTTGTATTGGCAGGTTTGTGGCTTGCTTGTAATCAATAGAATGTGATCAAAGTGATTCTATGGGACTTCCCAAGGTAGGTCAAAAAATGTGATTCAGTTTCTGCTTTGTTCTTCCTAACACTTATACAGGAGCCTGGAGCCACCATTAAAGTTCAATTTCCTGAAGCAACCATGCTATAAGGAAGCCCAAGCTTTATGAAGAGGCCATGTGTAGGCACTGCACAGTCAGCAGCCAGACTAACTCCCAGCTGACAGCCATTTGGGGTATTCAGCCCAGGAGGGTCTTTGATGACTATAACCCCAGCTTTCCTCTTACTGTAATCACTTAAGGAACCCTGTGCAAGAACTGTCCAGCTTTTTAAACTTCTGACACATTTTTTAGAAAAACAAAATAAGAGTAATTGGGGTAATTTGTTATGCAGTAATAGTAATCAGCACACATGCTGAAAACAAGCCACCAACTTGGCAGCATATTATGAACTCTTCTTTCATGTCATTCCGTTTCCTTCCGCCCATTTTAATGGTTTATTATATTTTATTGTGTGGAAATAATATACCGTTTTAAAATGAATTCCCCAGTGTTGAATATTACTTTGGCTCCTAGCTAAATATTTCAATGAATAACCTTATAGTGAAATCTTGGTGCATGCTTATTATTTATTTCTTAAGATAACTTCCTAAATTCAGAAAGTAGAAGGGCTGAAGTAATTATTTTTAGCACTTTTTACAAACAGCCTCAATGTATCTTCTACCAGTAGTGTCCAATACTGTCTGTGTACCTGTATGTGCACACACATGCGCACAGACAGCTGGAATATGGGAGACAGTGTGGGTTTTAGAGTCAGCAGGCTTGCAGGCTTGACTTCCAACTCAGCTCCACAATTTGCATGACCTTGAACAAATTATTCAAGCTCTCTGAACCTCATTTTAATCACTTGTAAACTGGAGATAGTAATACTTACTTTGAAGGATTGCTGTGAGAATTAGATGAGACCGTATTAAAGTGCCAAGCACAGAGTGGCCATTTAAAATTGTAACTATTGTTCTTATAATTAGCAGTTAAGAGTGAAGAAATCACTCCCAGATATCTTTTTCCTACTCTCTCATGCCTACTTGGTGACTCTGCTTTCCTTCCGGTGTTTACTGTGACTCTGGTCATCTTGGGCCTCGCAGGTAGCTAGTTGATGAATCCTGGGTGAGTGATAGCTGTCTAAAGTCGAAAGTGTTATTTCTGCCAGCTGGTGTGTGCATTTTAAAAGGAAATTCTTGAAAGCAGAGGCGTTTTGAAGGCCAATGGAGTGAGTCCCTGATGTTGGGGCTCCTGGCATCTTCTCTGCAGAGGGAGCAGATGTTCTTGGGAGGAAGACCTCTCTGTCATCGTACCTTTCAAACCCCATGCCTCGGGCACTCTGCATTGTGGAACGGACCCTGTTCTCAGGCAACCAGTATGGGACAGCTGGTCTTCTAAATATGAAAGAAGAAAACCAAACTATACAGACAGTTCTTTCACATTAAGTTTGGAATTACTTTGGGGAGACACCACGTGGAGCTCTGGAAAGTGTGAAATGAAAAGTGGTCACAGATGTGGGGCAGGACCTGGGTGGTGGCTCTGCAGGCCCCCTCGAGCATGTTTAGCTCTGGGTAGCTGAGAAAGACTGATATTCACAAATGAATTCTGCAGATTTTATCAGCAGATAAGTGGGAATGAATGATGTGGCGAAGATTTGAACCATTTATATTTCTTTATTCCTTTGTTTACTTTCACTCATTCCAGAAAACTAGATAAATTGAGGGCTAAAAAGGGACAGATTTTTTCATCTTCAACTTTATTGACTCTTCTATATGGGAACCAGGACTTGGCTGGGAAGATGTTTACTTTTAGTAGTTTGGATAGTCTTATTGTAAATATACTGTTATGTGGCAACCATAGAACCTTCTTTAGAGACAGGGACTAGGCAAGATTATTTTTAAACAATGTAAAATATTGAAAATATAAATTATTTTCATATTGGATATTTCCTTTTAATCTTTGTCTACATAATCATGTTGTAAGGTCACAAATTTTCTCATAATATACTTAGCTGTGCAAAAAATATAGCTTTTTGTTTATATAAAACCAACTTGATCTTCCTCATAAATCCCCATCTATATCTTGGTAGTCAGGGGAGAAATGTTAACCACTAGATTTTTGCTAACTGGCAGATTTAGTCTATTGCAATTATTTAATCAGTCTTTATAGAAGTTCAGATGCTTTAGATAAAACGGGCTGTGACTCACGCCTGCCCTGCCCTGCTCCTCTCTTAGAAGGACCTGGGAATATGAGGTAGAAGTAGGTGGGAGTCCTTGAATCTTTAGAGATTTCCGTGGGATCCCTTTTAGTCCCTGTTCTGAACTGTTGGTCTGGTAGCTTCCTAGGAGGGTGACTGCTGGGGTGGGACCAGTCCCATGGTGGGTACAGCTGGCAGCTGAGGCTGAGTCCTGCTGCTGGTGTCATCTGTAGTCTTGCTTGGAAAAGGCTGGAGGTTTCTCCCAGGGACCTGGCATCCCTCACCTCATCTCCTACTAGGCTCTTAGAGCCTGTGCCACATGCTCCATTTGCCCTGGCTGGGTCCTTCCACTTCATTCATCACCTGGGGTGTCCCCCGGCTGTCTCTCAGCTCAGTGGCCACCTGTATCTGCCCTGGAGACATGAAAGCACCTCTGGGTCCTATCCAAGCAATGCAGAATCCAGGGTGGCCTATAAAAGCCTTTGTGTTCATAGCCCATTCTGTGCTGCAGTGTTTACTGGGATCGGCAGCCTCCAGTTGGGTGTAGGCCACCTTTCTTCCAGTATCTAAAGGCAAGGGGGCCAAAGCCCGCCTTCCCACCAGTCAACAAGCATCTCTTCGTCTTCTTATTGGGTAGGAATCTTCCTCAACTAAAACTATGATCTAGCTGGTAAGCCTCATCTTAGATAGTTTAACAAGGACACTTTGTTATTTAGACACTCCTCTCTCCCTCAACCAAGTCTTGCTTTCAAGACCGATGTTTTACGAGAGAAAAAAGAAAATTGGTTCTGAGACTCAAAGTTAATTAATTCCCTCTTTGTTCTTTGTTCTGACTACACATTCCACCGCACTATGTACCTGTGTACCTTCCCTGGGGCAATCACTCTATTGGTTTAGCCTGGAAGTCAAAGGCAGAGCAGCCATGATCTAAAGTGGGAAACAGAAATTCATGGGTTTAATGTCTGCAATATATTATCCCAGTAACAGAAACATTTATATTATTATATTCAGAGTATGTATGATTCGGTAATATGTTTTTTCATCACTTATAATATGTACCCTTCTACTCTAATAATAATTTCCAAGTTTCCACAAAATCATTTAAAATTATCATTTTTAGTGGTTATAAAATATTTCATTAGTTTGACCTTTCATAATTTAATTGTCTCTCTTGTTGGACATAGTATGTCTTTGCTAGTGTTGCTGTAATGAGGTACTACAAACTGGGTGACTTAAACATACAGAAATACATTGTCTCACAGTTCTGGACACTAGAAGTACAAAGTCAAGGTAGCAGCAGAGCCGTGCTTCCCCTGAAACCTGTATGGGGAGCGTGCCTCCTCCTTGCTTCTGGTGGTTTTCCAGCAATCTTTGGCTTTCCTTGGCCAAAGATACATCACTTCAATCCTCAGTCTTTGCCTCATATTCTTCCTGTGTCTCTTCACATAATCTTCTCTTTGTGCATGGCTGTGTCACGTCCAAATCCCGTCCTCCATCCCCTGCAGTTTAAAACAACATTAGTTTTTTTTAGAGACAGAGTCTCTCTCTGTTGCCTAGGCTGGAATGCAGTAGTACGATCACTGCTCACTGCAGCCTTGACCTCCTTGGCTCAAATGATCTTTCCACCTCAGCCTCCCAAGTAGCTGGGACTACAGCACTACAGCATTCCACCATGCCCGGCCAATTATTTTTATGTTTAGTAGAGATGAAAGTCTCATTTTGTTGCCCAGTCTGGTCTCGAACTCTTGGCCCCAGAGTTCAAGCCTCCTGCCTTGGCTTCCCAAAGTGCTAGAATGACAGTTATGAGCCTGGCCCAAATGTCCTCTTTTTATAAAGAAAGCAGTCATAGTGGGTTTAGACTCACCCTAAAGACCTTTCATCTTGACTAAATCGTCAAAGACCCTCTTCTAAATAAGATAACATTCTGAGGTACTGGGAGTGAGGACATCTATGTATCTTTTTTTGATGCAAGTGATTTCATCCATAACAGATATTGAAGTTGTTTCTAGGTTTGTGGTGGTGGTGGTGGTCATGGAGGTTGTATTATAATAGATAAAACTGCTATGGATGTCTTCAGGTATATAGCATTTTACTTCTGTTTTAAAAGAATGCTAAAATTTAAAAGCAATGAAAGAAGATTGTAGTTAACTATTTTTAACTTAAATGATTTGTTTCTACTTTTTATTATTCACACATTTTCAATTGATACCATAAAGAGAAGTAGAATAAAGATGGTTTAGAGCTTGGAATCAAGTTGTTAATAGACAGTAGGCTCAGAGTGAAATAGACATTGTCTTATAGATAATAAAGCATCATGGGCAAAATAAAATTTGAAGAACTGGGAAGTTTTGACAAAAAGTTAAACCTTTTTCTAAAGAATTGTTTTGGGGATCATGTTGCCTTGCCATGTGTGGTAAGGCTTTTCCAGATATTTTTCCATGGAAGATAATTGGTAGTGTTTTCAACATGTTTTGAAGTTCAGATATTGCCAGAGATTTCCAGAAGGAAGAAACTTCTGTTTGATGAACAGTAAGATCTTTATAATTTGGGACAAAGCAGTTCCTTGGTCCCCAACCCCCTATCTATTCCTGACAAATGCACCCAGATCTCATTCAGGCTCAAAGCCTGAGTCTTATTGCATGTGTGTTTCTGTCTTGGTGTTTCCAATTGCATCCCAGCTACTTGGTTGTGCTTCTCTTGGTTTAGCCTCATGAATAACTAGAATTCAGGTAGATGCTTGGTCCTCTGGGAAGGCCTGATATTTTCTGGCAAAGCTTGGTTATAAAGTTTTCCTGTGTAAGACAGCTTTTCCAACTTGGATTCTTCAAGATCTATACCACAGCTCCACCATATTTCCATTGGTAAACCCTTCTCTGGTAGTTTTGGTACCATGATGAGTGAGAGGGAGTTAACATTACTGTGCTTTTTTGGTGTTCCAGGCATTGTGTCATGGTTTTCAGACACAACTTTCTTAACACTTTATCTTGGAAGCAGGCATTTTAATTCCCACTAACAATTGAGAAAATGGGGCTATGAGAAATTTAAAATATTGTCCAGGGCCCCTGGTTTTGAGTGACAAAACCAGGATTAAAACCTAAATTTTCCAGGGGTGCAAGCCTCTGTGCCCTTTCTAGTGTACCACAATTCCTTTAAAGAGAAAGAGGGACTTCTCTGACATGGGCAAATGACCTAAAGCAAGCTGGGTCATAACTGGGACTGGTTTGGGGCTAAGAATCACTAGGCAAATCAAAGTAAGTCAAGAGCGATGGATCTCAACTGGGTTGGTTTTGGTTCCCAGGGGGACGTGTGGCAAAACCTGGAGATGTATTTGGTTGTTACAACCGCAAGATGGGTGCTACTGACATACAGTGGGTAGAGGCCAGGGATGCTGATAAAGATCCTATAATGCACACATTGCTAATGTAAACATAAGCAGATCAGAGATGGGTTGGAGTTTGGAATCAGTTCATTTATAAATAGGCTCAGAATGAGAAAATTATTGTCCGATACACAATATGATACGACAAAGCCTCCCACAACAAAGAGTTATCTAAAATGTTAATAGTGACGAGGTTGGGAAACCCTGGTCTAAGAGGACTGGCATCTCCTCTTGGCTTTTCCAAAGGGTTGTGAATCTGAATGTGTCACTTTGTTTCTCTCTACCTCACTGTCTTCAACTCTGATGTGGTTTGGATGTTTGTTCCCTCCAAATTTCATGTTGAAATGGGATCCCTAGTGTTGGAGATGGGGTCTGGTGGTAGGTGTTTGGGTCATGGGGGTGGATCTCTCATGAATAGCTTGGTGCCCTGCCCATGGTAAGAAGAAGTGAGTTCTTTCTCTGTTAGTTCTCATGAGAGCTGGTTGTTTAAAGGAGCTGGCTCCTCCTCCTCCCTCTTTTGCTCCTGCTCTTGCTGTGGGACATGCCTGCTCTCTTTTCAACTTCAACCATGATTGGAAGCTCCCTGAGGCCTTCACCAGGAGCAGATGCTGGTGCCATGCTTGTGTAGCCTGCAGAACTGTGAGCCAATTAAACCTTTTTTCTTTATAAATTACTGAGACTTAGGTATTCCTTTACAGTGATACAAATGGACTAACACAAATTATGAAGTGTGTTTGTAGAGATACATGAACTCTGTGATTCTGGGGTTCATTAAAGAAGGTAACTAGGCCAGGCGCGGTGGCTCATGCCTGTAATCCCAGCACCTTGGGAGGCTGAGGTGGGTGGATCACCTGAGGTCAGGAGTTCAAGACCAGCCTGGCCAACATGGCGAAACCCCGTCTCTACTAAAAATACAAATAATCGGGCATAGTGACAGGCACCTGTAATCCCAGCTACTTGGGAGGCTGAGGCAAGAGAATTGCTTGAACCCAGCAGAGGTTGCAGTGAGCCAAGGTCATACCATTGCACTCCAGCCTGGGCAACAAGAGTGAGACTCCCTCTCACAAAAAAACAAAAACAAAACAAAACAAAAAAACAGAAGGTAACTAAAAATGCCCACATCTGAAAAACCAAAACCAAAAATAGGGGTAATCGAGCTGAGTCGAGTTGGACCCTTTGAGCGCAGCCGTCCCACAGCCGCTGATTCCCCGCTTCGCCTCCCGTGGAAGCCCGGGCCCGCTTCGCAGCTTTCTCCCTTTGTCTCATAACCATGTCCACCAACGAGAATGCTAATACACCAGCTGCCCGTCTTCACAGATTCAAGAACAAGGGAAAAGACAGTACAGAAATGAGGCGTCGCAGAATAGAGGTCAATGTGGAGCTGAGGAAAGCTAAGAAGGATGACCAGATGCTGAAGAGGAGAAACGTAAGCTCATTTCCTGATGATGCTACTTCT
>NW_012115422.1:3246161-3329960 GCF_000951035.1 Colobus angolensis palliatus
CGGCTTAGACAAAATTGAAGCTCTACAAAACCATGAAAATGAGTCTGTGTATAAGGCTTCGTTAAGCTTAATTGAGAAGTATTTCTCTGTAGAGGAAGAAGAAGATCAAAACGTTGTGCCGGAAACTACCTCTGAAGGCTACACTTTCCAAGTTCAGGATGGGGCTCCTGGGACCTTTACCTTTTAGATCACGTAGCTGAGGCACACATTTGTTGTGTACCATGGTATTTTGTCTTGTTGTTTCTCTACTAAGAACTCTTTTTAAATGTGGTTTGTTATTGTAGCACTTTTTACACTGAAACTATACTTGAACAGTTCCAACTGTACATACTGTATGAAGCTTGTCCTCTGACTAGGTTTCTGATTTCTATGTGGAATTTCATATCTTGCAGCATCCTGTAAATAAACATTAAAGTCCGCCCTTCACTCCACCAAAAAACAAAACAAAACAAAACAAAAATAGGGGTAATCCTGCTTTTCACCAAATCTGGGCAAGTATTAAAGTATACTAGAGCTGGAGTTTTAAAATTTCTGATTACCTTTACATGAACTAATAGGAAACAGCTATCTCTTTTTCTCCCCAAATTATTACTGGGGTAGTGTCCTTGCCTCCCAGCTGACTGCTTCAATTCGCCTTCCCAGTCAGCTGCTGTTGCTGCTCTGCTAGCCATAGCCAACAGCTCCACATATATAGATTACCATTTTGTTAGAACAATCTTTATCAGCCTATGTTAGTTTTCTCTTGAATCAATTGAAGAGGAGTCTTGAATCTTCTCTTAGAGTGTGCTAAGGATTTCAGTTTTTAAAAAATGAGTTGGATTTCAATAAAAGTGTGACTATTAACGTAAGTTATTTCAAATATTTCATGCAAAGTTGGATACTTCTGGGGCTAAGAGTTTGGAAAGAGCATCAGAACACAGAACTGCTGAATTTTTGTGCACAGACACAAAACCCTAAATCAGCTTAAATTCATTGTGCTAGTCTAACCTCTGTGGTGTGAACAATATATATATATCATATGGCCAAGTGTTTTTATCAAATTCTTAATAACCTATTTTATATTATTTATATAATAGCCACATGGAACTTAGTGGCTAGAATATTAATACTAACCAAAAAATATATCTAGTTACTTTTTCTTAGAACAGAAGATAGATGATTTTCTCTTAAGAACGCTAAATGGGAAATACTAGGTAATATTTTCCCATGCCCCAGTAATAGGAAATATAATAGAATTTGGTAAAAAAGAAAATTTGCTTTTGGTATGACTGCAACCGGCCAAATGAAATCACATATCTACCAATCAATGCAGAAATCAGTTTGTGTGGTTAAAAAAATGCTTCCAGTAATCATGACCTGTTTTTTTTTTATTTCTTTTCATTGTTTTTTTTTCTTGAGAACCGAAGGTACAGAGCATAGGTTCCCAGCACCCATCCTGAAATAATGTTCCAGAGGGTAATATTCTTTTTTCATGTGGGTAGGTCAGAGTTGTTGCCAAGCGATCATTATTTAATGACTTCTGCCAAAGTAGTTTACATCCTTGTCCTGAACTGATGGATGTCTCCATCAGGAGAAACCAGCTATTGTAGGTTTCCTTGTTACTAATTTAAACAAGGCCCAAGAAGAAAAGCCCAGTGAGACAGATGTTTCAGTAGAAAGATTCCCTTATTAACAAGTAGTAATTAAGGGTCCTATGTACTATGGGATAAAGGAGAAAGGAATAAGTCTGATATCTAAAAAGTATATTGGCCTTGTGGTCAGAAAGGACCAGTCTCAAATCCTCACTCTACCGTTACTAGTTACATGAGCCTGGACAAATTCCTGAGCTTTTTTTAAGCCGCAGTTTTCCTATCTGTGAAATGTGGATATTATCTTCCTCACTGAGTTTTTTTTTTTTAAATGATTTAAATGAAACAAAATATGTAAACTGACTTAAAATACAGTAAATATTAGTGTTCTTTCCACATGCACAATGCTCATATTCCTCCCGTCATCCTCCACAGCTTATATTACAATGGGAGAGAGAAGGGCATTGTAGAGTACCGTGCAGGGGCATGTGATTGGTATCATGCGAGAGAGGGACCCAGCACTGTGTAAAGTGTCACACCAGCCTGGTGACTTAGGAAGAAAAATAAAACTGAATGGGGACTAATCTCAACCATCCTCATTTAATGAAACACCTATACCCTACCTCTAGTTCCAGATTATACATGAGTCCCCATGGCTCTACGCATAACTCTGGCCCAGCCCTTCTTACCCTGCATTTTGTGTGTGTGTGTGTGTGTGTGTGCGTGTGTGTGTGTGTACACATCCTTGGTTTCAATGCCTTTCCCTTGTACATTCCTGTGTTCTCCGGTCTACCTTCATAGAGTGGGTAAAACTAAATGGTCATAGAATGAATGAATGGAATGAGTGAGCTGTACTAAGAACCGTCACTTTTGGAAATATCTAATGGAGAAGAGCATTCTAGGAAGAGTGACTTGCAACCAGCTTTCTCTCCCCCATTTAACGTAAATTTAGTAAAATTGTACCTGCCATGCTTTGTTATTTGCTGTGGGCAAATGGTTAAGGGGCCATTGCAATGATAGATTGTTTTTCTTTAGGCTCAGGCCCATGAAGAGGAGCAGGTTAGAGCACATTTCACTAAGATTCCACCAGAATCTTCCCTCCATTGTAAGAGCCATGAGCAGGGTACATCTCTGCTCCTCATTTTACTGATTCTGGACCTGAGGCCCAGAGGGCACCGGCCACCAGCTCCCTCTTGCCTAGCCCACAATGCTGGTTGGAATGGTGATGAATAGGAGCCAGCTCTTCCAATTCAGCTTAAACAAAATGAAACAAACCATTAAACAAACATTACCATTTGCTTTCTATGAGTCATTATTCTGGCTGTGTTTATTTATGGCCAGAGACCAACTGGTCAGTATTGCTCACTAAAGGCCTCTTAACCACCAGCTGGGGTGCCAGGCGGAGAGACTAACTGAACTGGCTACCATAAAAATCAGACTGTTTCTGTCACTGACCCAACATTTATTTCAGATACAGGATAACAGCTTTTATGTGATCATAAGTTTGCAGGAACAAGAAGTTAGAAAAATGCAACTGTTGCAGGCATAAACCGGTTTACCCCAAAATTAATGAGGCTTAAGCTTCTGGGCCTCTCACTTGTGTACAGACCCCACTCATGCAAGGTCTTGGAATGGTCTTAGCAATGAGTTCACAATATCATATGCTTTGCAACATTTCCAAAAGTTAGATATTTTTGTATTATTTTCCTTGAGAAAGGATCTCTGCTCCTTCCTCCACCCTGATTATATGAGCTTCAGGCTCCAGAAAAATCTAGATCTGACTCTGGTTATGGGTATTTTTTTCAAATTCTGATTGCTTAAAGAAAGAACATATAAAAATACTCCTTGGGGCAGAAATGGTTCATTTCCCCCCGATTTCCGTGTTCCCCTCCTGTCTTTTAGAAATAGCATCCCGAAAGTTTTAGCTGGGCAGTTCGGTTCAGCTAGAGAGTGTATTTCCCAGCTTCCCTTGCAGTTAGGTGTGGTTATGTGACATATTTGAGCCAATAGGATGTGAGCTAATGTGAGAATGCACAAATTCGGAGCCTTAGAGCCTAAGCTATGTTTCCTAAATGTCCCTCTTCCTCCTTCCCACTGGCTGGAAAATGGCGATAACTTGAAGCCACAGGTGCAGGAGGGTAAGACTGTTCTCCGTGTCCTGGCCTGCTCACTCCAGACACAGGTATGAAAGGAATTAAGTCACTTAACTTTTGAGTCTATTAGTTATGGCAGTTTAGACTGTACCCTAATGAATTCACTTCCTCCTTCTTCCTGTCAAAGGAAATAAACAAAACCGAAATCCAACCCAGTAAGAATTTATCTCCGTAGTTACTCCTGAGCCTATGAACTACAAGTGAGTTTGTTTAAGACAGGCAAAGCTCTAGAAGTGTCCTTATGGATAGATCCTCTCAAGTTCTGTTGTCCTTACATTGTACAGAGCACTGGGAGGGCAGGTAAGGGATGAGGATTCTGTCATTTATAGGTACAGAGCAGGCCCTCTGGCTCTCTGGGTCTTTTTATCCTTGACTGTGTGTATTGTGAATAATTGTTATTTCAACAGGGTCTTGGGAAGGTCAAATGAATCCATATATGAGACAGAACTTAAATTTTGTATTTATCATTTTACTTTATTATTGAAATGTCTAACAAACTTAATAATGACACAAACCTGCTAGTTTGTTGTAAAGATTAATCTATTCAGTGTTTAGCACCATCCCTGCACCTTGTAAGCATATAAGTGGTGATTTACAGTTAGAAATGATAGCTTTTGCTGTTTATAATAATTTGCAGGCCGGGCGCGGTGGCTCAAGCCTGTAATCCCAGCACTTTGGGAGGCCGAGACGGGCGGATCACGAGGTCAGGAGATCGAGACCATCCTGGCTAACACGGTGAAACCCTGTCTCTACTAAAAATACAAAAACCAGCCGGGCGAGGTGGCGGGCGCCTGTAGTCCCAGCTACTCCGGAGGCTGAGGCAGGAGAATGGCGTAAACCCGGGAGGCGGAGCTTGCAGTGAGCTGAGATCCGGCCACTGCACTCCAGTCCGGGCGACAGAGCGAGACTCCGCCTCAAAAAAAAAAATAAATAAAAATAATTTGCTATTAATAATAATAATGTGTATCAAATACTTTAAAACTATAAAACTCTGCACAAATGCTTATTGTTGTTGTTGAGCTTATTCTGCAAAAATATAAGCACTTATTGTCAGATATGATGCAATAAAAGTAACTTAGGCAATATTTACAAGATATAAGTCTAGAGTGTAGTGGACATGAGAGAGGATGGCTGTGCAGCTCATAGTACCCTTAGTGACCCTGTCTGGGGTTTATTCCCTAGCTCCTGACCATATCTGATTGGTTCAAGGATAGAGATTTTAGACCCGAGCTGGGCCAATCAGGTTCCCTATCTTGAGAGACTGAAGATGGGTGGAACTGAGTCTGGGGCTCTGAGGAGAAGGTCACTGGTACTGTCTGAGTTTCTGCTCTTCTCAGCCTCCTCTCCGTGAGCTGTATCCTTCCCATAACCTGCTTCTTGCATTAGCCAGAGTCAGTTTCTCTGGCTTGTACCCAAAGAAACTCGACCGATACCTACAGGAAAACAGTGTTTGCTCTTCTCAAGTGCTTGCCTTACATGCCTTTAAGATTTGTATAGAGGACAAGAAAAATAAGAGCTTATTGAAAAGGCTGAACAAAACTGGGGAAACAATATAAAACCAAACATTTTTGAAAATTTTATCCAGCTTTCTTCAAATTATTGATTTGGCAGGTATAATGAAAAATATGAAAACAAATTAGAAATGTTTTTCTTATCAAATTGCAAAACTATATGAGATTAAACAGAATCAAATTAAGGCTAAATTAATGCATTTTGTGTAGAGAAAATAAATAAATGATTAAATGTTTCATGGTATCTTTAATTAAGACCACGACGCAGGAGAACCTTGACCCAATTGTAGCAATGTGTGAGCCACCAGAGCCTCACTCTAGCACTCTTCCAAGAGGGAGGAGTTTGGTGAGCTACGGGCCTGTCCTGCCCTCCAAGGAGTGCTTTATCGCTAATGTACCAAATGCGCTAATTATAGTGCCGTTTTCTCTTTAAGGCAGTTCTTGAGCACAACCTCTTGAGAATAGTCTATCTCTGCCGCTTGTAAAACTGCTATGAAGTGGATTTTGAAACATAAACAATTACATGGATAATATATGTGGGAATAGACTATTGTAAAAATAAAAATTATATTTACCTTCAGTGGCATAAAATGGAACATTTCCTTTGCCCTGGTCACACTTTATTTGTCCCCTCTATTTTATAGGGATTTTTTTTTCTTAAATAAATCTTTCCCAAGCATAATAAAAACCTCATTGATCCTTTCTTTGGGGACGTTCATAACCAGATCTTTGATGAAATGCCCCATAATGGTTCTAAATGAGGTGTATTGAACTGCTTTGTCAATTCATTGCAGGAACAGGGGCATTGCCAATATTCAGCATGAGGTAAACAGATCTTATAAGAAGTACTACAGAAGGAGTATAATGTTTGCCTTTTAAAGCCACTGTTTTATATTTTAGATCTTTTAAATATAGTTTGAAAATGTTCAACACTATTAGATAATGAAACTAAAAATGCCACTTAGTGGAAAGCCCCTCTAACAAGGCTTGGCTTTCTGTGACGGGTATTGCCAGACATTCCCTTTTGCTTCTCTACCTTTCACAGCTCCCCAGACAACATTCATCCCTTCATTCATTCACTCAGCCACCCATCCAATCATTTCTTCATTCATTCAACTATTGTTTATTAAATGCTTGCCGTGAGCCGCGAGGGGAACATATTTGAACTCAGCTTTGAATATATCTTTGTTTCCAAAAAGTGTGTCTCTCCAGGTGCACTGCCCATGTGTATTTCTTACACTCACTGGTCTCCCCTGTGTTACTGGGAAGACTCTTTAGCTCTCATTAAATGAATAAATCCCTGCTGCTGGTCATAGGGAGGACACCACAAATTCAGCTTCTCAAGAAGCAGTTCCATCTTGAACCGATGCTCGCAGTCGAGAGGCCTTCATGAGTTTTAGTGTGGGCTCACATCTGAAACCCCATTTTGTTTTCTTCCTTGCCATGTCTCTGATTAGTAGTTACCAGCACCTCTACTGTTGCATTTTACCTGCTAGCCGGGGCCTCCTGAAGTGACTTGCATGTTTGCAAAGCCCCATGGCTTGTTTCTTCAAGTTGGGTCATCCTAAACACATCCTAAAAATTTGATAAAAATCTCTGTTCTGGTATGATGTGGTGACAAAATGATAAAAACTTAACTTTAGATTTGTAGAACAAAGATAAAGCGTGGTAGTATGCTACAGAGAATTCCTGCAGGTTCAAAATGAGTTCGAGTGTGTGACAACAAGGCTCTCTCCCTTTTGATGTAGATTCAGGAATTTGGATGCCGTGAATTTCAATAACATCAGCTTTGGTTTCAAGTGCCTGTTTCAGGGCTCCTCCCCAACTTTCCACCATCTGGAATGTGAGTGGCTAATGGGAGAGGCTGTGAATACTGAATCATTTTGTCTTCTGCTTGTCTGTCTCCGCAGTGGGGTTTGTTCACATGAAAGCTACTTTCTGCAAGAAAGACATCCTGCACCGACGAGAAAAATGGCATTTCTTGTCAACTTTGACTTTTTCACACACTTTCCCCAAATTTTACTGTGAGAGACTGTGATAACTTTTTTTTAAAAGTCAGAATCTGAAGGAAAAGCTACTTTCCAGCTAGCTACAGGGGCATTTCTTGAGATGTAAAGTTGTGATTACATGTGAAAAAGTCTGATCATACTATGAATTATTAATTAATATTGATGTCCTACCAATCAGGCGGTGCATTTATAGTTAGATATAAGTTAGAGCAAGTCAGCCATCCTAATTGGCACTCTGGAGGGAAGGAGACTCAGACAATCCCTGCAGAAACCCTTCTGCACTAGGGATATGGAGTCTATTTACCTACCAGACAGTATTAATTCTTGTGAAGGTTTGGACAGCTTGTTGTTCCAGTGTCAGCTTTCACAAATTGCAGTATAAAGGAGGACCAGTTATTTATTGTTGGGTAACTAACCACTCAAGAGATAGTGGTATGAAACAACCATTAATTTCTTGATTTTGTAATTTGTGCTGGGTTCACATGGTTCTTCTGCTTATCTTGCCTCCTGGAGTCACCTATGTGGCAATTGGTTGGTGGGTTGCTTGGAGGCTGGCTGGTGGGGACCGTCTCATTCATATGTGAGTGAATTGCTGGAACAGCTTGCTGTCTGGGCCTCTCTACCTGGTCTCGTTCTCAAGGAAGCTAGCTTGGGCTTTCCTATATGGTGATAGTGGTGTTTCAAAAGAGTGAGAGTGAAAGCTGCAAGATCTCTTAAGACCTGGGCTTGGAAGCCTCACAACAACAATTCTGTAGGTCAAAGTAAGTCACAAGCCCAGCCCTGATTCAAGGCGTAGGAAAATGGATTCCATCGCTTAATGAAAAGAGCTGCAAATAATTCATGGCCCTGCTTCATCTATGTAGGTAGGAGGAGTCAGTGTTAGAGCCATTGGCCCCTATAAACGTGGGCTGCTGGGATGTTTGCTTAACGTCAGGTGAAAATTCACTTTGGGAAAGGAGTTGTAAAGTGAGCCCAGGTTATGGTCTTTCTACTGTCAGATCAGCCCTTGACAATAAGCTCCTGCACTCTTGCCAGATGATTTTTCTTAGATTCAAGTCTGATTATATCACTCTCAAGCTTATACCTTAGCAGTTTCCTTTCTCCAGGAGTCTACAATTCTCATTCTTTTTTTTTTTTTTTTTTTTTTTTTTTTTTTGAGACGGAGTCTCGCTCTGTCCCCCAGGCTGGAGTGCAGTGGCCGGATCTCAGCTCACTGCAACCTCCGCCTCCTGGGTTCAAGTGGTTCTCCTGCCTTAGCCTCCCAAGTAGCTGGGATTACAGGCATGCACCACCATGCCAGGCTACTTTTTTTGTATTTTTAGTAGAGATGGGGTTTCACCGTGTTAGCCAGGATGGTCTCGATCTCCTGACCTCGTGATCCGCCCATCTCGGCCTCCCAAAGTGCTGGGATTACAGGCTTGAGCCACCGCGCCCGGCTTTTTTTTTTTTTTTTAAAGAGGAAGTTTCACTCTTATTGCCCAGGCTGGAGTGCAGTGGCACGATCTCAGCTCACTGCAACCTCCACCTCCTGGGTTCAAGTGGTTCTCCTGTCTTAGCCTCCCAAGTAGCTAGGATTACAGGCATGCACCACCATGCCAGGCTACTTTTTTTGTATTTTTAGTAGAGATGGGGTTTCACCATGTTGGCCAGGCTGACCTAAGGTGATCCGCCTGCCTCGGCCTCCCAAAGTGCTGGGATTACAGGCATAAGCCACTGTGATCAGCCTACAATTCTCATTCTTTAGCATAGCCACTCACAATCCGGCTCTCATCCACCTTTGAGTCATCTCTCATGATTTCCCCATGAGTAAGCTTTGATCCTTGCAGTATCTAATTGTCCCGTGTGCTTGTATGCTTTGGTGCAGTTCCTGATGCCTAGAACCTCCTCTCTAGGTTTGTTAAGGGTCAGGTGGCTCGCAAAGCTTTCTGTGAGACAGCCTCAGCTAAGTTAGGCTCCCTCCCTGCGCTCCCCTCTGGTGTCCACAGCATCCTGTGTGTGAAGGCTGGTCTCCATGACCTCCCTTCCACCAGACTGCAAGTTCCTTGAAGGCAAGAACTATGCCTTATTTCTCTCTGTTGCTCCTAGCCCGGTGTTGGGCACATAAAGGGAGCTTGAAATATGTCAGCAAACATATGAATTATAGAGTAAAATCTCTTCGGGATTTATTTCTTACCGTTTTTGATAAAAAGACCCCAACTGTCCTTTGGGCTCCCCAGGATGTACAAATATGAAGACACATCATGGATCACAGTCTCCAGGCTTGTTTGTGGGTCATGAGAGATCCTGGCATTTCTTACCACTTCCAAGGCTCTACCTGGCCCCTAGTCCCAGCACCAAGGCTCTGGATTCTTTCTTTTTCTTTCTGTATTTTACAATTATGCCATCACATAATCCTTATCAGTGAAAAGTTCTGTTTGGGTGTAAAAGAAAGCATCAAGAAATGGCAAAAAAAAAAAAAAAAAAAAAGCAACGTTAAAATCTTGGCTGAGCACAGTGACTCATGCTTGTAATCTCAGCACTTTGGAGGCTGAGGTGGGCAGATCATATATCAGGAGTTCAAGACCAGCCTGGCTAACATGGTGAAACCCTGTCTCTATTGAAAATACGAAAATTAGCTGGGCGTGGTAGCAGGCACCTGTAATCCCAGCTACTCGAGAGGCTGAGGCAGGAGAATCACTTGAACCCAGGAGATGGTGGTTGCAGTGAGCCGAGATCGCGCCACTGCACTCCAGCCTGGGTGACAGAGCAAGACTCTTTAAAAAAAAAAAAAATCTTCAAGTTGCCTATGGAGTCCATGAGAATCCCAGGAAGATGGCACATAAGTGCTACTTCCCAGCCATGCATGTGACCACTGGAAAAATGCTACCCTGGACTGATATGGAGTCATTAATCAGGTGTCATGCAGTGGTCCAAAATGGCCCTTACACATCTAAAGTGGACTGAGGAAAATCACTCTCCATCCACCTCAGGCCATGACCGCCCTGATCATTCACTGAGGCCACCTGGGCCTTGTCACAGCCACTGGCAGCAAAGGCAGCTCATTGTGCTCTTTCACCATTCAGCAGCTGCTCCAGGAGAAGGTGTGGCAAGGAGGAGTCAGGTCAGAGGAAGTGAGAAGGAAATGAGAAGAGGTGATGGCATGGGGGTGAGAGATGGAGCAAGGAAGGGGAAGGAGGAGGTCAGGCCTGCTTTCCCCTTTTGTTGCCCTGAGCGTGGCCAATCTGAGTTTCTCCTCTGTGATTTCTTTATCGTCTGGGCTGTCAGGGGTAGAGTTTCCAGTTTTCTCTTGCACACATTATAAAGTATTGGGGACAGAGGAGTATTGAACTTGAAGCTCTGTAAACCTTGCAAATTTCAGTCCATAACTGATTTTCTAATAGTGCTGTGAATCTTTTTTCCTTTCAAAACCCTCAATCAACGTTGATTACCAAAGGCTTCTGTGTCTCTCCAAAAATAGTTGAACTTGCTTTTTGGGGGAATGTTTGAATAAATATTTGCTCTTATATGATACTATACACCGACTAAGTCCTTAAAAAACTGGGTTTAAATGAAACCGAAGGGAAGAATCATAACCTTTTACCCTATGCCAAGCACCATGCTAAGTTTTTGTATGCCTTATTTCATTTATCCTCACTTCAACTCTGTGAGGTAGCATCTACTGGTATTATCTCCTGATGTGGAAATGGAGATTAGTGTGATTGAGTTGGTTTAGTAAGGTCACACAGATGATGATGGAATGAGCTGGAAATATTCTATTTCTGTGTAACCCAGTGCTCCCAACCACTTCCCTAAATGAATACAGGTCAATATACATGTGTACGTGTATCAGTCCTCCTCACCCTGTCCCAATTTTTATTGAACATGTACTATGTGCCAAGGACTAGACTAGATACCTTCCAAAGGTTTCCACATTTCATTAAAATAGACACTCACTAGCTGAGTTTGTATACAACTAATACCCCTTCCCTACTAAGAGATAATGTAACATGTTGGTTTAATACTTGGACTTTGGTTTCAGACAGCCTGGGTTCAAATCTTGACTTGTTTATGTGCTGTTTATTGCATATTCTGGCAAGTTATGTAATTTCTCTGTGCCTCAATTACCTCTCTGTGACAACACATAAGAGTAGCAATCACCTTATGAGGGTTAAAGGACTTAAAATTTCAAGAATGCCTAGAACAGTGAGAGACACCACCTAAGTTCTATAGGAGTTTGATTAATAAGTGAATTGGCTTTTAAAACACGGCTGAGGCTGCAAACAGAATAGGGTGAATAGCGAACTCTTGCTAGAGAATAACTCCTACAAGAAAAATATTTAAAAGAAAATGAAAAAAAAAACTATCAAATTACAAAATCCATCGCAAGTTTAAAATGAGAATATTACCCACATGTGTCTATGGAGCTGTGAAGTGTGAGTGTAATGAGCTAAACTGTCTAAGTTTATTCAAAAAACAAAAGTAATAGGTGTCTTAAAATGTTTAAATAACAATGGCTGGTGATACTGGATCTTGGTTTTGAGAGGAGAACACTGCTGTCCACTTCTGAATTATTTGCTTCCAAGATAATTTAGGATTGTCTAAAACAGGGTTAATTATTTCAGCTAATGAGTGGATTATTTATTATAATTATTTATGCACTGCCAGGAGACCATGAGGTGCTTTCCACACAGGCTCAAGCTGCCAAGGAACACAGTTGACCCTTGAGAAATTAAATAACTGGAGGCCAGTTTTATACTGATATACACATGCATTATTGATGCAGGCTTTTATGAGACAGTCTAGGAATGTCTTGTACCCTTTGAGTTGATCGTGAAAATCAGGCAAGCCTATCTTGAAACTTTTGTGGGCGTGTATTCAACCTTCTTCGTAATCTATATTTAATTTCCTTGACGGTCGTCTTTCCTCAGATTTTGCTTTTAATCCTTGCTATAAGAACAACCACTCATCAAGATGTCCATTTTCATAAGAGGTGGGAGGAAGGCTTCCTAGAGGGGAGTGTCTGCTTTGAAGGAGGAAGCAGAGGGTTAGAGAAATCAAAATATCAATGATCTGTAAGGTGGGCTGCTGCAGAGCAAAGCTATAAAACCGAGAGCGTTTACTGCAAAAGGATGCTCCCTGCTGGGGACTCTTTGAACTGCACTGTCATCCGTTCTGAAGGTTTCGTTCAGCTGAGCCCAGAAACCTAATGCAGCTGCTGGAGAGGGGCCTCCTTCCCCCAGCACACAACTCATGGTCCCAGACAGTTCTCCCAGATGTTTCTTTATAACCCGTCAAAATGTTTGCTAAATATCATCTGTTAATTTCCCAAACATCCTGGCTCTAGTTCTTTTATGTGTAACCTGATTCAAGATCTTAAAATAGCTGACAGCAAAATAAAATATAAAATAAAACACGAAGGTGCATTTGTCCTGAAACATCAAGAAAGTCTGCTGTTCAGTAGGATTCCAATCTCAAAGGATATTTCTTCATCACGACGGGCAGACTGATAAGGTGTTTGGTGATCATCCCTAGTCTTCAGCTTTTTGATCGTGAGATTTTTTAAAATGTCACCATCTGTGGGGAGAGCTATTGGTCTCAACCTCAGTTTGTTGTGGTGGCAGTTAGTCTCCTCTCCACCCCCAGCAAGTACCTCACAGCAGGACTTCGGTGCAGTTGTAAGGGAGGTAGCATTGCTGCTGTCAGTCTCTCTTCGTGGATGAGGTCTGGCAATTTCTCCTCTGAGGCTGGTACCAGGCTCCATTTAATGAAAGAATTCACATTCCTCCTAAGGACTGTTTGGATTGTAAGATGGGATTCCTGGATGGAAAAGTGCTTACTGCAAAAGGAGTTTCTAGTGATGAAATAGTTTCATCTGGAGAAATGGAAATGGTGGAGCCCACCCATCAAATCACACACTAGGGTTCCTCTACCTCTCAGTGGATAGAGGATCAGTTGCCATGGCAACCAAACCTTCAGCAGTTGCCCTCCAGACAGTGTAGGCTGGTTCTGGGAGGAGGGCTGATGTCAGGAGGTGGGAGGAAGTGGGGAGGAAGTCCACCCTTGAGGCCAGGCTGCTCAGGTTCATACCACACCCACGAGTCCCCTGCATAGAGGGAAGTAGGTCCTGCTCCAGGAAGCTGGAAGCATGCAGCTGGGCTGGGAACCTTTTGTGCTAAGGGAGGTCTGTGAAGACAAGCAGTCACTGATTATAGGGTATTTCATCAGAGCAGCTGCAATTGATCAGCTCCTGACTCAGTGCCTCTCAGAAGGTCCACCCTTAGAGACTTCCCAAGCTGCGTGCATCGCACATTATCCAAAAGGCTGTACTACTGTCACAGTTGTTTTAAAGGGAAAGGCAACCTTAAACAAAAATTTTCCCCCGAAAAGCTGTTAGGATAGGTAACTGGTTCTCTGTGTTCCCTAGATCAGCAGCATCATATCACCTGGGAAACTGATGGAAATGTGCCCCATCCCAGACATACTGAGGAAGAAACTTTAGCATAGGGCCCAGAAATCTGTGTTTGCACCAGCTCTCTGGGTTATTCTGACACACACTAATAGTACCAACGAAATAGGTAACAAGTACATAATTTAGTTAATACAGGAATATATAATGGAAATGAGTAGAGGTGGGTGAAATGGTGACCCAAACCCTCTCTAACTAAGATGAGGCCAAATGTAGGTTCTTCATGCACAGAACCTATTGGTTTCCTCTTCTTCTGGAACCTAGCCCATCTTTAGTGTCCTGTTGAGTCTGGGCAGAGAGGAGTACTGTCCCCATCTTTGACATCATTCTTGTGGAAGACAACAATGTATTCAATGATGACCAGCTTTTTAGTGGAGTTTCCAACAGTCCATTGCAGAGAAACACAGGGACTGCCAAATTGCTAGAGGGCTTTCTAAAGCCCTTCACAAGATATTTCAAACCAGCCACACAAAGGAAAACTTTGACTTCAGTAACTGTGATAGGCTTCAGAAGGTAGTTGTAGGATGAGTGATCACAATGAACTATTGTTAAGGAGGCTAACAATTTTTTCACAGGGCACTGTAGGGTTTAGAAGGTTGTTTTGATTCTTATCTTTTTAGTCATTTGAAAAGTGCTTGGCCCCGGTCACTCTTAAACAGGAGAACTTGAGTAATAGCTGACCTTGATGGAGGGCTTACTATCTACTAAACATGTGCAACAATCCGACTTCTCACTCAGTTCTCACCACATCCCTATAAAGTAGGTGCTTTTAATTTCCCCTATTGAGCAGTGAAAGAAAATCAGCCAAATGAGAAGTAACTTGCCCAGATTCCCAAAGCAAATAAGGGGCCCCTCCAGAATTAGAATCCTGAGTGGTCTGACTCCAGAGACCATGGAGTTAACCACAACTTACTTGAAGCCCTAGACCCAGGGCCACCTCCTTCCCAGATCTCTGTAGAGACCACCTCTTCCTCTGTATACCACTCCTAATATTGTCACTGATAATTTGCAGAATTTTACATTGGTGATCTCATTTTATATTCACAACAGTCCTATAAAGTATACAGTGGTATCAAGGTTCCTATGTTACAGATGAGGAAACTGAGGTCCCAACTAGCCCAACAGCCTGTCTGAAATTACAGTTTGTACGAGGCTGAACCAAGGTTCAGACTTGGAAGCACATTCACTTTTAATACACTCCATTCTGTCACTTAGCTCATCATGGCTTGCATCCAAATTATTTATGTTTAAGGCTGTGGTTATCAGCTATTGATGGCAGACTTTCTGAGTTAGTAACCACTTTTTTCTTTTAAATATTCAGGAGATGAGGACTTAGAACTTTTAAAACTATTACTTATTTTTGTATTACAAAAGTGGTACATGTTTATAATAACATGTCAAACAATTTCAGAAGCCCGTTAACCTTTTTATATTCCCCATAGTACCCAATATATTGCCCTGGCATAAAGTAGCCTTTTAGTAAATAAAATGGATGTAATTAAATATTGAATTGTTTTTTCATATAGGCACTGAGTTCCCAAGTGTTCATTGAACACCAAAAACTGTTCTGGGGGGTCGTGGGGATGCAGC
Source organism: Colobus angolensis palliatus (assembly GCF_000951035.1). Classification (NCBI taxonomy): domain Eukaryota; kingdom Metazoa; phylum Chordata; class Mammalia; order Primates; family Cercopithecidae; genus Colobus; species Colobus angolensis. Next base: position 3,261,438 of record NW_012115422.1, read on the forward strand.
TGTGTCCTCTGTCTTCCTGGAGAACAGGTAATTCAGGCGACATGAATGGGGCAAAGGGGGAAGGGCAGGCCCTGGAGGAGACGGCACTACACAACCAGATTCTGAGATTTCCATAAAGGCTTCCCACACCTGAGATACATATCTGAATTCTGCTCGCTTACCCCATGTTATTAATTTAATCTGTAACTGAATCCTCCCATTCACTCATTATCCAACAAATATTTATTGAACACCTACTTCATGCTAGCTTCTGTGTTTGGCCCTAGAGGATTTTGTTGTTATTGAATAACAGCTTTATTGACATACAATTAATATACCATACAATTCACCCATATAAAGTGTACAATTCGATGGCTTTTAATATATTCACAGAATTGTGAGCTCATCACAACAATCAATTTTAAAATATGTTCATCACCCCAACGGGAAATTCCACAGCCATTCCCCATTTACCCTCAAGTCCCTCTGTGCTAGACATCTATTAATCTTTCTGCCTTCTTTCTCAATGGATTTGTCTATTCTGGATATTTCATACAAATGAACTCACATAAAATGTGATCTCTGGTGACTGGCTTCTTTTGGCATGTGTTTTCAGATTCATCAGTGTTGTAGCATGTATTGATACTGCATTTCTTTTCATTACTGGCTAATATTCCATTGTAAATACCATTTTAAATTTATTCATCAGTTAATAGGTATTTGGGTTGTTTCTACTTTGTAGCAATTATGAATAATACTCCTGTGAACATTCAGGTACAAGTTTTGGTGCGGAAATATGTTTTCATTTCTGTTTCTACTTAGGAGTAGAATTGTTGAGTCAAACCCCCACAGGGTTATTGTAGGAAAGCTACCTGGGGGATATCAAGTCAACTAGTCAGAAATTCCTCTCTTAGGTAAGAAATAGAAATGTTTAACCTTTGGAGAAACTGCCAGATTATTTTTCAAAACAGCTGCACCGTTTTACATTCCCACCAGCAGTGTATGAGGATTCCAATTTCATCACATCCTGACCAACATGTGTTATTATCTGTCTTTTCGATTATAGCCATCCTAGTGAGTGTGAAGTTGTGTCTCCTTGTGGTTTTGATTTCCTGGGTAACCTGGAGAGTTTTGAGCACTGTGGTAACACAGTTTGGCTTAGTTTTAAAAGGATCTGTTTCGCTAACAATGAACTGTAGGGGTAAGAAGTGGTGGGGTGGGGTAGGGGGGTTGGCGGAACTAGTTAGGAGGCTGCTGCAGTCATCCAGGTGAGAGAGGCAGGAGAAGTGGTGAGGAGTGATGGAATCCTGGAATCTGAAGAGCTCTCAAGACGTGAGGGATTTCTATGTTCTTTATAAGATTAGAAAGACAAAGATTCCATTGTTGTCCCTGGAAATCAGAGTAATGCATGAACCTCAGATTTTGTACTGAGCAAATGCAGTAAGAAGAGTGGTGAGCCTGAGAGCTCCTATATGATGGGATCTGGATCTGGATCAAATGCTTGATAGCATAGGGAGGGACCGTGGTGTTGAGCCTGGCCATGGGGTCTGCCAGAGAGCTTGCACTTGAGACCTGGTTCCTGTACTAATGAGTATGGGTGACTTTGGGCACCCCATTTAAGACCTCTCTGCCCCAATTCTTATCTGAAAAAGGGAAATAATTCCTGATTCTTCCAGAGTTGCTGTGGGAGAAGTATTACTTTTAATGGAAAAAACTGCAAATACTTTTGTACCAACCTAATGTTTGGGGGGATTCAAAGCATTACAGTGATTTTCTCAGAGCTTGAGAAAGATCAGGTTTGAGAAAGATCAAGTTTGAGAGGAAGTCAGTGGAAGAGAAGAGCTCTAAAATGTTTGGTTTAGAATCACCTTTGAGATCCAGCTGCCACTCATATATTGCTACTCTCAAGTACTTCCTTTTTCTTTGATCTCCTGGAAAATACAAACATTTTAGATGTGAAAATCTAAAATTACTTTTTTTTTTTTTGCCTTCCTGGGTCATATGACAGTCACATGACTTGATTTAAATAAATTGGCTGGAGGTGTGTATCAATGGATTTAGGAACTGTAACCATCAATAGCTTCAGTCTAACCTTGTACAATGTCACTCAGACACTGTCAAATCTCTGTAAGATCTAGTTGATCAATCAAATTAAGAAGGACACATGAGAGGCAAGGCAAGTTGCCATTCTTTGTTGATAGAGTGTGCCCTTTACCGAGTGCCCTTTGTTGTCTGAAGAAGCCAAAGACACACATGCTTCCTGGGCAGAGCAGAGGAACAAGATCTTACCTATCATATTCACATTTCAATGGAGCATACCTGTGGATACAATATCCATTGAGCTCGTAATAGCAATTTTTAAAATGTCTAAAACATAGATTATTCACTTTTTCAGCTGAATGCTTTATTGCTTTACCTTTGGTTTCGGTTTCTAATTTGAAAAATAAAATGCATAAATCAATAAGGTTATATACTTGATTTATTAGACAACATAAAAATATGTGAACATATATATCATTTTACAGTTACAAAACTAATAGTAATAGTACATATAAGTAGTGGCATATACCTACTCAGTTCACAGAGGAGTGAAAAGTATAAACCTTCTGCATTCTTGATATGATTACAGAGTCTTGAAGTGTGAGTTCAACAATTATCTTAGTCTTATGAGGTAAGAAAGTTTAAGCCCCGCTAACTCCAGATTATCCCTATTTCTTGATTATTTTGAGTTGGAGATAGAATGGAGAAGAAAAAGACTGATTTGTCCTTTCTTTCAGGAACCTCTCCTTGGGCACTCAGTATTCTTGTAGGTCCAGAGACGGCTTAGCTGGTGTAGAGGTAGCTATTCACCAAACCCATTCCTTTTTGTTTTCGGACATGTAAAGAATGTACATTTCCTAGCCTACTTTTCAATTATATATGTTCATGGGACTAAGTTTTGGCCAACTACATGTGAATGGAGCAATGCTTTTCCATTACCCATTTTTATAACCATTATTCAATTTTTAAAAAGCAACCTCAAAATAGAAAACTCCTATAATGTGTTAAAGGGATCTTAATAACTGGTAACTGTTATTTTGGTCATTCCATATGTTTTGGTATCCAAAGGTCTTGGCAAGAACTTGCTTTAGAATAGCATGTTATTTACTCACTTAAGAGCAATTCTGGCCAGTGAAGTTTACTGAGATGCAGATTCCAAAGACAAGAAGATAGGAAATTATTTCATCCATTGGAATTTATTCTCTGTTGCCAGAAGAATCTTGATTCCAGAATTATTCTTTGGTTGACTTTGGATGTAGCAGCTGAAAACCCTGAGAGTCTCCAAGGAGTTCCAAGCTTTCACCATGACTGCTGGGCGAGAGTGATGCTCCGTCAGTGTTGGTGAACACTTAAGTCTTTTCCTCATCTCCTTCCTGATGTTTGGGGCCTTCTCCATGGGCAGGAACTTGGGCCAGGGTCTCGGAAGAGCCTCTCCTCTCTCACAATCTCACGCAAGCTGATTAATGAAAACAAACTTTTTTTTTTTTTTTTTTTTACTTATTTGGCTTCCTTTGTAAACGTTTCCAACCAGGTTTTATGCCTGGTAATGAAATTATGCTTATTTTTAAACTTCTAAAAATGTTTCTGTCATCCTTGAGTTGGCTGGAATTTCAATTTATTCAGGCATGGATTATTCAAAAAGAAGCTTGCTGTATTTGGCAAATGGTAAGAACAAGGACATTAAACTATTAGCACTTTTAAGTACCATTGAGCAATACTTTTATTCCCTAAATGTAAAGCTTTGCATGAGAACGTGTCTAATAATTAGCTGGTAGACCAGATCACTTGGGAGTCTCTTCTGGTCTCCTAAGTAAATAGTATTTCTTGTGTTGTAATTATTTATTTTCCCAAGAGGCCAGAAAGGCTGTAATCTTAACAACAGTTTTATCTGTTTCCTCTCTCTATAACGATTTACTGCGTATACCTAAGAGACTGGGAAACCTCTTTGGGTTTCCCTAATCCAGACTTCCAAAAGATATTTCTCTTTTAAAGAACCCAGGTGTTAAGCCAAATCCCCTGTTTATAGAATGTTAAAGTTATAACACAAGTCAATAAAAGCCTGGAAGTGCTGTTACTGCTGACATTGCACCCCTAACACACACCATTGTGCCTTTTATTTCTCTTTCACAATAGTGTGGAGTTAAGGAGGGAGTGTAAAACTTAACTTTGAATTTCCTGGCTTTTGTTGGTTTGTTGAGCAATCCTAATGCTATTGAATTTTTTTCCCCTTGCTGGGTGGTTGTTTTTCTGGTGTGCAGTTGTGCATTGTATTTTTCTAAGAATTACAATGGTTTAGACACGTCATGTTGGTGTGAATGTAAACCAGAGGTTAACCTTTGGCATGGTAAGGAGAATAGAGGAATATATGTAAAATGTGTGAATTCATTTGAACCTGACAGTGATTTTCAGTAGGAGAGAGAGTTTTATATACATAGTTCATTGGGCAGCTCTCTCTTCTTTTATCCCATGGGTTGGATCTGCTCATGGAGTTGCTATTATTACATCAAGGCAAGAGCCCAGATGAAAGGGAGCACATTCTGCCAATCAGCATGGTACTTCCAAACTTAGAGATCTCACATTTATTCTTTAGGGAGAGTACACACTGTTTCCAGTGGATTTACTGCAGAAAACTGGCTCTGAGCTTGTTCCTATGGCAAAATTAAGAGGTCTCTTTGGTTGTCTTTTTCTCTTATTTCTTTTAGTAATTAACAAGAGTTTATACTGTTTATTTTTCTCAGTGCAAAAGCTATACATGTTCATAGTAGGAAAATTGTTAAAAATAAGCAGAAAGAGGAAGAAAAAAAGAATAACTTATCAACCACTGCTAATATTTCAGTATATATCTTTGTAGGTATTTTTATCATGTAAACTAATTTTTTTAAAAAAGGAATCATACCATACATACTGCTTTGTACCTACTGTTTATTAAACCATAGTGTCAAACAGAATTGCACAGCAATAATGTTCATCTCATTTTGAGTGTTAATTATAAAGGCAATACATATGTATAGTTTTACAAAATGAAAACATCAGAGGTGATTTATGCTAAAAGTTTCTAACTGTACTTTTCATATATATATACACTTTTTAATTTATATAATATTTTTTGGTTAGATGAATTATAATTTATGAGTACTCACCTCTCTTTTCTCTTTCCACTGGGCTGCAAGCTGTGTGGCAGCATGTCGGGTTTTATTGCCATTGCATCCCCAGCACCTGCATAGTGACTGGTACATAACAAGCTCTCAGTAAATAACTAATAAATTAATAAATAAACTTTTAGATTATTTTCATTTTTTCTCCATTATAAACACTCTTTAACATATAACTTTGGGCACGTGTATTTTGTAGATTGTGTATAGTTCTAGAAATAGGATTTTGAGCCATGAGCATGTGTGTCGGAAGCCATACTGCTTGAATTTGTATCCTGGTTCTACTACTTACAAACTGTAGCGTGCTGAGGCTGGCACATGAAAGCCAATTATGCACATCTCTTCCCAACTCTGAATTCAGTGACCTCAAGTTGGTAGCCTGAAGTCAACTGTGGTGGAAGTATTTATACCACAGAAATTGGCAGGGCTTTTCATTTCCACTTTTCTTTCTTTCCTTTTTTACTTTTCTTTCTTTATTTTTATTTTTTATTTTTTTCCCGAGAGAGCTAGTTTACTACTTACCATTGCTAAGACCCTAGGAAAGTTACATCACCTCTCCAGAGCTTAGTTTTCATATGTATAAAATGGGGACAATTAAAATCTGACTTCATAGTCAGGACGGCTGCACTGCACAGCTATGGGAGGCATCATTCACATGGAAGTCTATGTGAAATGTGCCTTCTGGAATTGTGGAGTGTGCACAGAGGGTGGCTGTGAGGATGAAATGTTTAATATATGTAACTATATAAGCACTTAGCCTGAGCACACAGTAAGCACTCAATCAATGCAAGCAATCATTATGTTACGTTATTATAAATGTATATATTATCTTAGGAGTTTCCAAATATTCTCCAAAAATACCAATTTATATTCTCACTACTAGTTTCCTTACTCTCTTGACGTAAGTGACTATTATTGGTCTTTTTCTTAGTCTAATTGCTGCAACATATCTAATTATGGCATTCATTTGGTTTTCATTGATTATTAGGAAATGCAGGCATCTTTTCATTTGATTATTGGCCACTGGATTTCTATGGATTATCTGTTTATGCTCCTTGCATATTTTCCTATTAGCAGCCCCTTTTCTTCTCCTATTTCTCCTTCTTAAATCAATCTGTAGGAGTTCTTTGTGCATCTTTTTAAATATATGTGTTGCAAGCATTTTCCTCACTTTGTCTCTTGACTTTGTTTATCCTGTTTTGTTTTTGTGTTTGTTTGCTAAACCAAAAATATTTTAAATAAGTATGTAGTAAAAATCATTTCTGTTTTCTGGGTTTTGTATTATGCTTAGAAAGTTACTTTAAAATTATATATATAATCTCAAAAATAATAACTATGGCAGAGTATTTTGTGTTTGGACAGACATCTGGGTTATTTTCATATCTATCCATCCTTTACCTATTTTTAAATTTGCTATTATAATTATGATAGTTAAATATGTATAAGTATATATGACAATTGTAAATGCACATAATTGTAAGTAGCTATTTTGTTATTATAAACAGTTCAGGTTCAATATCCTTGTGAGAACATTTTTGCACACATCTTCAATTATTCAACTAGGATAGTGCCAAATTGTCCCCCAGAAAGATCTTTTTCACTGTATTTTTACCCTCACTATCAGCATATGTATTGAGAAAATAAGAAATCTGTGAAGCAAAATATTGTTCACATTGAGAGTTTGGGATGCAGTTTGTAGTATTTTTCTCTTTTAGGTAAGAAGATGTCTCAGTGTCTTTCCAATTATGATTTTGTGACATCTTCACCACATAAATTATCCAAACACAAAGACTGAAATGCGTTGCTAAGCTCCTTATCAGATTTGGGAAAACAGCAACAACTGGAAAGACAGTTTGAGCTGCTGCATAATGCTCATTATGGAGTCTTGAACACAGACATTGCACAAATGCAAAGAGAGGCTAAGCAAATAAAGATTAAGGTAATGTGCCTGTGTGAGAGCCAAGTCCACAAAACCCAGGATGTGAGTTAGAGACAATAAGGATGTGAATCCTGAGCTGTTCGGGAACTTCAGGTTCCTGGATGGATGGTGGGGAGTGCAAATGTGGTCTGAAGGCATCTAATATATTTCTGGTGTGTGCTGCCACGCTGCAAATTCACCAAAGGGTGTAGGAATGATTTCACACAGCAATTCACTTGGTGATTTACATGGGTGCAGGCAGTGGGGTCATATGACACTGGTGAGCCAATAGACAGCAGACCTGCTTTGCCACTGACAATCAACCGACACAGAGATGTCAGCAGCCAATATGACTGAGAACTGGGAAGGCATAATAACATTTACATTGATGTTTTCAGCTGCAATTGCTACATGCTTTTTCTCTGCTATTGCGAAGATACAATATGTTGATTGTACAATAAATTCCCAAGCCTTCATTCTTTAAAGCTTTCTAAACTAAATTTGATAATTTCACAGCAGTGCTGTGGCTTGCTGTTACTCTAAAATGGAATCAATATCTATGTTATATATATGGGTTTTCAGGGATCATTGTTTCTATTTCTTGAATACCACTGCCATTTAATCAAAAGGCAAAATTCAAAAGGCAAGATGATATTATGCTGAATGTTAAGCAATATTCTGCATGCATTAGACATTGATGAATATTTCAAGGAGCACCTCATGACTAATCTTTTGTCACTTTAAGGTAAAAGATTGAGTTGTTACACACCCAAACTCCTATACTCAAACCTGAAAAAGGTGATAATTTGGTAAGATTGAATTCTGCTGTGTAGATTGCATACCATCAGGTTCTTCAGAGAGAAAGCGAATAAAGATTAAAAGAGAAAGCAGGAGTTATATTCTAATTGTTATTTATATTTTATACTTATAAAGATGCATCTCTTTCCCAGACTGCAGTGTATTTTTTTAGATAAAGGTGACAAAAACAACCATCACAACTAAAAAGTGACAACTGCAGATGTTTAAGGCTGATTGGTTATGGAGTCAGGGAAGTAATTAAGACAACTAGCTATCCGTGATGCTCATTGAGGACTGGCTTGCTAAAATTTCTCTACCGGGAGGGCTAGAATCTATTTGCCTTTTCTTACTGCTTATTCGGACAGCTTGGGGAGACAGTGCAGCATTAACAGAAATGCCAGTCAAGTCCAAAGAGGACACTGGCTTTGAGCTTGGCTGGGGAGATAACTGTCCACCTTAAGAAGATTGCTCCATTTTTTTTGGACTCCATGTCTTCATCTGTAAATGAAGTTTCAAATTCTGAGAAGAAAATTCCACGAATCTCTCCAGCGATACTCACAGGGTAGGTGATCTTCTCTTTCATGCTGGAGGAAATTTGAGAGAGCAGAGTGCCACTGTGTAGGTCAGCTCTGGGTTCTTTCTAGTGCAGAGTAGGGAAGAAACAGGAAAGAGGGCTGGTGTTCAAGGACCTTCAGCCACGAGAAGGGCTGTGTACCATGTAGCCCCTGGGGAGGCAAGAAAAGGCTCACCATTTTCTGAAAATTGCTAGACTGCAGGATCCACGTGAGTGTGACTATTGCCCACTCTGTGGACCTTATCCACAGAGCCTCACACGGTGCCTGACACGCAGTAGGCTCCAGATGCAGATTTATTGTAAAGTGAATAGTCCTTTACAAGCTAAGCTGCAGGGTCCCTTCTATTTGCGTTCTAAGAAATAGTCACTTTTATGCCTAATTTTGTATTTGCAGTTTTATAAGAGGGTCTCCCAAATAGTATAAACTTCAAGCCCCACAAAACCTATGTTTGCCTCCCATAGGCATGCAATAAATATTCGTGGATCTAATGAGTAACAAGAAAAAGAAGGAACAAAACCCTAACGCCTCCCCCACCCAAACCAGTGGCAACCGGGAGGATCAAATTCAACCTTGATCAGTCAGGCAGCATTCCTAAATTATTCCCAAGCAGCAATAGACAATGATTTACCTCAATTAATTCAGCCAGTTAAAAGCTTAGTTCTTACTTGCCAACCAAAGGCTTGAAGGCAAATGTGTTTAAGCCTCTCTAAAGATCTTCTGAGTGATTACAAGAGGATTGTAAACATCTCTGGAGGCAGGAGATGTAAGTGTAGAAGGAGCGTTTGTGCTTGGCATTGTGCTAGGTACTTTCACATACAGTGTTTCGATTTATCGTTCCCATTTTGTGGATGAGAAACTGAAGCACAGAGAGGTAAAATAATTTCCCTTAAAGTTAGGCAACTATTAACGGGTAAACTTTGGATATGAGTCCTAAATACTATGTTTGTTTTCCACTCTTCCATGCTATTCTACAGTGACAAAATGGAGGGCCCTTTCTTGTGGGTTGTAAAAATCTAAATAAAAAATAAGAAAAGCACAAAGGAGAAGAGTAGGAAACTAAAGTGAATAGGGATTAGTGGACATTGACAGCAATATATTACCTGATTACTTCACGACCTGTGGCATCTTTTATCCTGCTGCTTATTGGAACAAAACCCATATAATTCAAAGTAGACTGAGAAGAATCTCTGCATTTGGGCGATAGGAACTTTAAGAATCCATGAGCTTAGAAAGCAATTTGAAGCAGAGGCTGTAGATGATCCAAAGATCAAATCCGAGGAAACATGTAATCAGAGGTATCAAAAAAGTGCTTAGGGCCGGGTGTGTTGGCTCATGCCTGTAATCCCAACACTTTGTGATGCCAAGGCGGGCAGGTCACTTGAGGTCAGGAGTTCAAGATCAGCCTGGCCAACGTGGTGAAACCCCATCTCTACTAAAAATACAAAAATTAGCCAGGTGTGGTGGTGCTGGCCTGTAATCCCAGCTACCCTGGGGGCTGAGGCATGAGAACCACTTGAACCTGGGAGGCGGAAGTTGTCGTGAGCCAAGATCACGCCACTGCACTGCAGCCTGGGCGACAAAATGAGACTCTTGTCTCGAAAAAACAAAAAACAAGAAAATCCCAAAATGTGCTTAGACAGACATGAGAACAAATAACTTCTTGGTAGAATTTTAATTTTTTGTAGTTCTGCAGTGCTCTTGGGGATTCATTCCTTATAGTAGGAAGCCCTCAAAGAAGTCAGTTTTTGGGCACTGCAGTGTGTAAGGCTGTGCTAAGCATTGTGGTACATTCAAAAGAAATGCATGGCTGTGATTTCTGCCCGTAAGAGCCAACAGGGCAGTCAGGGAGTCAAAACAGGCCCAGAACACAGGAGATAGAATCATCTGTGATGATAGAAAGTCAATTATGAGGAAGGAATAGGAAATAAGGAAATAAGGGAAAATAGAATACACTGCTCATTTGGTGGATTTCCTGATCTTTTCTCAGTGTCTCACAGTTTAGAATATGGATTTATGTGCATCCTTACAACAGTCTTGTGAAGGAGGCAGGGAAGTATTGTTATTAGGAGACTCAGAGGATGAAGTGATTTGCCCAAGACCACCCAGCTGGGAGTCAAGCTCACACCTGCTGATTCCAAGGCCAGTGTTCTTACTAGATGATAATTCTTTATAGAGTCAGATTTTATTGGGCATCATTTACATGACCTAAAGCATTTTAAAACAGTGACAAGTTTCCTATTCACTGAGTTGACAGTGAGTATACAAATTTGGCCGGGCGCGGTGGCTCAAGCCTGTAATCCCAGCACTTTGGGAGGCCGAGACGGGCGGATCACGAGGTCAGGAGATCGAGACCATCCTGGTCTACATGGTGAAACCCCGTCTCTACTAAAAATACAAAAAACTAGCCGGGCGAGATGGCGGGCGCCTGTAGTCCCAGCTACTCGGGAGGCTGAGGCAGGAGAATGGCGTAAACCCGGGAGGCGGAGCTTGTAGTGAGCCGAGATCGCGCCACTGCACTCCAGCCTGGGCGACAGAGTGAGACTCTGTCTCAAAAAAAAAAAAAAAAAAAAAAAATTTGGCTCAATATTAAAAGTGTGAGAGGAGAAATCTATGACTTTGGGTTCAGGCAAAGGATATATTTAGACGTATTATGGGACTTGGCCAGTGATGTGCTGATTAAATGGCTCTAGAGAAGTGCAGAACCTGCTCTGTAGCATTTACTAATTTCCATAGTGTTGGATACTCCTATCCTAGCTGATTCTAAGCTACCAACCTAGTTTAAGGTCCAGCTCAGGAAATTCCTGAATACCACTGCTGGTAGTAGTTTCTTCACTCCACTACTATTAGTTTTGACACTAAGAAGCATCTTGAGAGAAAATTTTAGACCCAACTTGAAAATCTTGAGTTCAGTTCCAGGATTATGCCTCGCCCTCTTCTTTATCTGTGCCTGTCCATTAGAATACAAATTCATAATATGTATCTCACTGGTTTCTTAGAAAGTGGTTTGACTTTATCTGTTTGATACATACATGCTGACTACATTATTGATTATTACTTCTTTTTAATTCTTTTTTTTTTGTGACAGTCTCACTCTGCCACCCAGGGGAGTGACAGTGGTGCAATCTTGGCTCACTGCAACCTCCGCCTCCCAGGCTCAAGTGATTCCTATGCCTCAGCCTCCCCAGTAGCTGGGATTACAGGTGCAGGCCACCACACCTGGCTAATGTTTGTATTTTTAGTAGAGACGGGGTTTCGCCATGTTAGCCAGGCTGGTCTTGAACTCCTGACCTCAAGTGACCAACCTGCCTTGGCCTCCCAAAGTGCTGGGATTACAGACGTGAGCCACCATACCCAGCGTACTTCTTTTTAATTCTTAAACGACAATGAACTCCTAATGGATATGAATTCTTTCCAGGACCCATAAGAAAGATGTGGTTTCATTTAAGTATTCTCCTTTTCCTTACACATGAAAACATTTCTATAGGGAACTAATCCATTCAAGATCTCTACTTTTGCTGAATTTCATATATTCTGATGTTAATGAACATCTGATTTTGGGCTTCTGATGCTTTGCCTTGATTCTGTTGATTGCTATTCCTTGCCTTAGCAGCACTGCTTTTCCATGATCATGTCAAAAGATTTGCTTTAATCATGTTGCTCTGAAAACCTGAAGTGCAAAGTATCCATTCAGTTTTATTCTTCCCTGGTGGGCACAACTTCCATTGGATACTAATGAGAGTTACAAATGTGGGTAAAGGAGAAACTAGTGCCTTTGGAGTTGGGCTGGTTATTTAAAGATGTATTGCCATGGCACTTAAGGAAAATGATTTATCTGTTTTGTTTTGTCCTCCTATAAATCAAAAATACACCACAGTGTTAAGCATTTCTCAATATTTATGCTAATATAAATTTGGGCTTACATACTTGACACTAATTCAGGAGGAGCTGTGGTATTAGAATAATGGCTACCTGTGACAGCCACAGTATTATTCAACAAGCACTTTAACTCTTTATTAGGCTACATATGTTCCTGTAGAAAACAGACACAGTAAATTTCCCTGGCAGAAGCAGCTTCTGTGGTAGGTAAATTCAGATCACATTCTTTATCTTTTGCTTGGTTTTGTTTTTGACACTCGGTTAGCAATTGCATTTGTAAATTTCTTACTAAGGAGGCACTGGAATAGAGCCAGGAGTCAGAGGATGAGTCTCATGGGAAATCAGAACCCAGAAAGTTTGACTCTGTATCTGTAAGTCTTGAATAGTCCATGGATCCAGCAGGCAAACAAATACAATATAAATATTTGTTAAAAGACAGATTTTTGTCTGTTTAAGTTTCTTCCTTTTCTGTCATTGTGTTAGCATCACCAAGATATGACTCTTTCAAGTTCCTCAACCTCTTTGTACTTCAATTTTCTCATAAGAAAACTAGGAATAATAATAGAACTCATATCAAAAGAGTCCTCCATCCATCAGAGTGAGGGTGAGACAAATGCATATAGGTTGTGCCGGTATATGCACGTGGCAGGCAGGCTCACTACAGGTTACCAGGTGTGACATTTACCATGGACAGCTGGCATCCTGATAATCTCTGAACTCTGGATTGTATTGGAGAATTTGTGAAAGTCCACTAGACCTCATCAACCACAGGCAATTTTCTGAGATGTTATGTTGGGGCACCCCCCAACTAGTCTGTAGTAGAGGTCCAGAGACTTGCTGGGGTCTACTGCATTGGGGCTGTCTTCAGTGCCTCTTCAGTCTATGAATTGGGCCAATTGCTGATTAGCTGCCTGGCTGACCTTTGATTGGGGGGAACACTTTAGCTTTACCTTCCATATTTCTCAGTGTCTGAGTGCATTTTTGACATTTCCTGTCTGCATCTACCCACAATGTGCCCACATTTAATTTGGTAATTGGCTTCCTCTGGAAGATATAACTAATGTAGATACCATATTTCTCACGAAAATTTGGGAGTTCTTTGATTACTTTTCAAGCAAAGTACAATGAGAATTCAAGACCTTATTATTATTCTTACTAACCAAGAGGCACACCAGGTTTAAAGTCAGATTTGTTTCTGTGTTAATAATACATTTGTATTACCCTTCCTTGCAATCCCCGTCTCTACTCCTGCTATCTTCAATGTGAGTTTGCACTTGTCAAAATGAATAATATGCAGCATCAATTCAAACTCTACTTTTCCAGTGTGTTCAGCTGTAATAGTTTCACTTTGCCTTATTTCTGTTGATTGCTATTAAATCCTGGATTGCTTTAAAATCTGGGAGATAGTCCTTAAAGTTTCACTTATAAATTGTGTGCATTTATTAGAATCTTGCTTAGAACAAAGAGTATTCAAGCCCCTGGAAAAGACTGCTGTTTACTTCTGCATTCTAGATAGAAGAGGTTACAGAAACACATTTTATTTTTTGAGGAAAAAAATAATTGTTTAAAAGGCACAATAAATGGTTGTGGAGAAGCTCTTCCTTTTCCTTCCTTCCTTCCTTCTTTCCTTTCTTCCTTCTCTTTCTCCCTCTGTCTCTCTCTCTTTCTATTTTTTATCTTGTGGGGGAAAATTATAATCTAAACCCAACACACTTTAGTGAAGACAGCAGATAATGGCCAAGATTCACAGTAAGTTTCTTTGTGTCTGTATGCCATTGATGTAAATGAAATGTTAGTTGAATGTATTATGAGAGCATTATTCTCATGGGGTATATCTGGATTTCAAAATCCAGCCCCCAATTCTTTTATTCGATGACTATTGTTATTTTAGACTATGCTTTAAGAAATAATTTCGGATAAAGTATTACAAATTTCAAATCTATTTTTGTTTTAAGAAAATCAACCTGCTTCAAATAAACACCCATCCAAAGTGTAGTTAAGTCAGCTGAGCATGGTAAATAAAATCCAATGGCTATCAATACTGGCTGAGCACACCTACAGGCACAGCTGTGTGCTGGGTGCTGGGCACAGGAGTCCTGGAAGGCACTGTGACAGAACAGCTTATGAGAGAGGAAGAGAGGATGCTGATTTGTTGAATGCCTGTTATGGTTACAACTAGATGCAGGTTTACCATGAGGCTAATGAACCTTGAGCTTTAGGTTCCACATTTGCACAGATCCTTTCCAAGACCCTGTAGCACCTAAGTAATATGTTCACTTGGCCACGTGTTTTGTAAAGTTTGGAAAAATAAGATATTTAAGTGCAGTTAGTTAGGATCACTGTCTTTGTTTGTTCCTACTTCCCCTTTTGATAGGTACTTCCTTTAGTATTGAGCAGTGGGTGTGTTTAAAGATGACCACTAGTATTTTGGGGACCTTGTTAAGGGAAATTGGGTTGGGACAACATTTTGTTTTGGTTTCCTGGTCTACAGTCACTTCATGCCCAGTTATGTTATTGCTAACCATCCCAGTGTAGAAATAGCTTCCCAGAATACATACACTGTCCACCGGCTGACACCCAGCATGGTGGACAAAACTCAGAGCCCAGAAGTTGTATCACAACAGCAACATGCTCTACAGGGCCTGGCATTGGCATCAGAAATGGGTGACTGATGAAGGAGATACAAGATTTGAAATGTACAGAGGCAGAAGCTGGTCTCATCAATGACTGGTGGAAATAGAAGCTCTTTTCTGTAAGGAATATACTTAATAATGAAACACAAATCACCATGTATAAACCCACCATATGTTTCTCTTCTTTTTTGTTAGAAATGTGAGAAATAGAATGGATCACAATTCTTGTATTTTTAGGGTACAAACCTGTAGCCATATTATAAACAGAAATATGTCTGTATTTAATGCTTAATGCATCCCAGCTATCAATAACATAAAACAAATTTTGTTCAATTGAACTAGAGCAAAGGCTAAATTATCGTTTTCTTCTCTCTATAAAAATCATATTACAAAATCATTGTCATATGAAGAAGTGATAAATACTGTGCAGCCAAATATGGGAAAAATATTATGGAGGTTCATCAGGCAATTAATAAAAATATTGGGCTATTTTTCTGTATTTTGTGATGCATATGGCATTTGGCAGCTTAAAAATATGTAATTTATGGTGATTCCTTTTCTTTTTCTAAGTACGCATTCACTTTCATTTTCTCTTCTAGTCTTTAAAGAGTGCTGTCCAAATTGTAAGCACTCTGAGCCCCACAGTCTGGATCCACCAGGCCCCGGCTCTGTGCCAGTTTCAGGCATGTTAATCTTATTTCAGCTGCATCTTGGCTGGGCGTGCTAGAACCTGCTCATCCCTTTTCCTACAAAAGGTGAGGCTCAACAAGGTGGAGTCAGTTTCCCGAGGTGAGATGTAAGCGTAGGCCTGGATCCTTCCCCAGGTCAGCCTATATTCACCACATGCTGGATTCACACCCAAGCCCAAGGCTTGACAGTGAGCCTTTTCTCTTTTCAAGGCTGCCCTTAATGTCTGTCCTTTAACGTAGCACTTACGAGCTTTCTCATTTAGCCTTCACAGTCGTTTTTTTCTTGTTTCATTACACCTCCCTCATTTTCAGCAAACTTTAAAAAATCCATTTCGCACTGTGAGCAGAGGTCATCAGGTGGAAATCTCCATCCCTTCTCTTCCTCTGCCCCACCCCCCTCCCCCACCATCCTCCTCCTAGCCTGTCCTACTGGAACTCAGTGAAGGATGCCCCTCTGTTTCCCTCCTGCAAACCAGGAATCCTCCCCACCTCACTCATTCACTCACCTCTGCATTCAGTCAGTTCCAAGATTTGTAGAGTTCAGTTTGCCAATACCTCTCGCCCTCCATCCCGCTTACCCTCCCCTCTGCCCCATCATTAGCTCAGGCCCGGATTGGGATTGGTTTAACTAAGTGACCTGCTACTTGGCCCCCTTGGTTTAGCTCTTCTTTAATCTGTTCTCAACAATGCTGCCATCTGATTCTACGACCCGTCTGTTTTTAGAATCGTTCAAGTCATTCATTTGTCATCTAACAAATCCTTACTGAGATGCTAGTTTGACCTGGGCAATGGGGAAACAGTGGAGAACAAGACAAAGTTCCTGCCTTCATGGAGCTCACATTGTAGTAGGGGGAGACAGACTATAAACAATGTTAATAAGTTAAAAATATAGGTATGTATAAAACCCAGACAAAAATGTGCATGTCAGAGAGTGATAAATGTTAGGCAGGAAAATGAAGCGGGGTAGGGGACCTAAAGCAAACGAGCAGGAAGGGAAGGGAATTTCTTATTTTATGTACAGACTGGCTGAGGGAGGCCTCACTGACAAAGCAGATATTTGTCTGAGCAGAGACTTGAATGAAGCAAGGGCGACAAGCCATGGGGACATGCAGAAGAGCATTCTAGGAGAGGTAACCGTGGGAAGGAGCATGACTGCCATGCTGGAGGAGCAGCAAGGAGGGCGGAATCTTGGTAGCTGGGTGGGGTCTCAGGGGCATGGGTTGATAGCATAGTATTGGGTGTGTGTTATGGGAGTCCTCTTGCCATTGAGAGGTTTGGTTTTTACTCTGAGTGGGTTGCAGCATTGTGAGAAGGTTTTGAGCAGAGTAGTGATGTGATCTGAGTTGTAGTTAACAAAATCACTCCTGGCGATGTGTTGGGAAGGGATTGTAGAGGGGCAAGAGTAGAAGCAGGGAGAATATCAGGAGACCGCTGCCATGATCCAGGCAAGAGATGATGATGTCTTAGAGCAGATGGTGAGAAGTGGGCAGATTCTGGATGTCTGTTGCATGGTTTTGTGTCCTTCAAGATAAAATGCCAAGTGCTCAGCATATTATGCAAGGTCCTTCATATCTGTCTCCTTCATATTTCTTAGCTGTCCCTAGGGCTTTGCACACACTCCTCTGTGTTCCTGCAGCCCCTAGCTACTTTCCTTGAATACAGAACTCAGTAAGCCCTCTCTTACTTCTCTTCTTCCTCCAAGCCTGGGTGGACCATTTTTTTCAGCTCCTTGCACTTATCTCCATCCTTTTGTGATATAATTGGGTCTTTACTTGTTTTCCTTCTCCACACTGGGCTGTGAGCTCTTTGAAGGAAGAAATTACCTGAGACTAGGTAATTTATAAACGAAAGAGTTTTAATGGACTGCAGTTCCACATGGCTAGGAGGCCTCCCAACCATGGTGGGAGAGAAGGAAGAGCAAAGGGATATCTTACATGGTGGCTGACAAGAGGGCTTGTGTAGGGGAATTCCCATTTTTAGAACCATCAGATCTCATGAGACTTATTCACTATCACGAGAACAGTATTGGGAAAACCGCCTGCCTGATTCAATTATCTCCACCTGGCCTCACCCTTGACACACGTGGAGATTATTACAATTCATGGTGAGATATGAGTGGGGACACAGCCAAGCCATATCACCAGTGCTTAGCACATGAAGAGATGCTCAGTAAACATTTCTGTCATGATGAAATATATACACTAATGAGGCCTGGGCTTGAACTTCTTTTTTTTTTTTTTTTTTTTTTGAGATAGGCTCTCACTTTGTCACTCAGGCTGGAGTGCCATGGCATGATCACAACTCACTACAGCCTCAAACTCCTGGGCTTAAGTATCCTCCACTTCAGCTTCCTGAGTAGCTGGGACCACAGGCATGCACTACCAAGCCTGGCTAATTTTTAAATTATTTTTGTACAGATGTGGTGTCTCTCTGTTTCCAGATTGGTCTCCAACTCCTGGGCTCAAACAGTCCTCCTTCCTTGGCCTCCCAAAATACTGAGATTACAGGCATGAATCACCATGCCTGGCCTGGCCTTGAACTTCTGATTCATCAAGGAATAGCCCTAGAGAAGCATTCCCTGCCCAGGGACATACATAAACAAAGACAGCAGTGGGATTTAACTTTGGAATATAGGCTTTGCAACCTTAGGAACTTTTTAGAGTATCGTGGGGTTTAAGCAAACAAAAAGAAAAAACTAACAGTATAGGCAAAAAGTGTCAAGGGTTAGTTACCAGTTATGGAGTAAAAATATAAAGACTTACTGTTTGTAGAGTGCTTGCTCTCAGTCATACTCTCTACTAGCATCTGAACTATGGATTCAGAGATTGAACTGGAGGCTTCTGGGGCCCTGTGAAACCTGGCTGAGTGTGTTTTTTAAAAAGTGTTATGGTCTGAATGTTTGCATCCTCCCAAAATTCATATGTTGAAATATTAACCCCAAGGTGATGGTATTAGGAGGCAGGGTTTTTGGGAGGTGATTAGCTCATGAGGGAAGAACCCTCATGGATGAGGTTAGTGCTCTTATAAGAGGACAAAGAGAGCTGGTTTGCCCCTTTCGCCATGTGAGGTTACGGTAAGAAGACATCCATCTAGTAAGAAAGCGAGCCCTCACCAGCATCTGGCCATGCTGGCACTGTGATCTTGGACTTCCCAACCTCCAGGACTGTGAGAAATAAATTTCTGTTGTTTATAAGTCACCCAGTTTAGTGTATTTTGTTATAGAAACCCAAACAAACTAACAGAATAAGCTCCCAAGAGTTCACCCATCCTCTGAACAGGCAGAGGATACAAACATGATGAAACTGGCATTTGAGAAAGAGTATGGAAATGGCCCCTTGCCTGTGTCCCCATGTGTCACCATATGCAAGTACCATAAAAATACTTACTCTTCTTGGCATCCCCAACAGCATTTAGAATTGGTATGACTGCTGGGTACTTTGTCACAATTCACTTGTTAGTCTTCACCTAAGTGGTTTTATCTCTGTGTTTAGCATTTCGCCTGTATTACCTCCCACCCTCAGCCCACCTCTTACTCTACCTGCTGCTACTGTAATTAGCTTTATGTGGCCAAATTTGACAGCACCTCACCTCAGCTACACCGTGGACCTCTTGCTTCCTGTCCCAAGGCCCCTCTGACATCAAGGGTAAGAGAGATGCCTGTGGAACCCATTCACATATGCAACCTGGAAGTACAGGAAGGTCAAGTTTCACAGGCAACCCTTGATCAGTGGAAATAAGAGCTGGTGGAGAAATGCTTCCTCATCTGTTCCCCAGGCAGTTAATTCTGAGGGACTTTTTTTTTTTTTTTTGAGATGGAGTCTCGCTGTGATGCCTAGGCTGGAATGCAGTGGCGTAATCTCGGCTCACTGCAACCTCTGTCTCCTGGGTTCAAGTGATTCTCCTGCCTCAGCCTCCCAAATAGCTGGAATTACAGGCATGTACCATCACACCCAGCTAATTTTTGTATCTTTAGTAGAGACAGGTTTCACTATGTTGGCCAGGTTGGTCTCGAACTCCTGACCTCAGGTGATTCGCCTGCCTTGGCCTCCCAATGTGCTGGGATTACAGGCGTGAACCACTGTGCCACTGCACCTGGCCTCTGAGGCACATTCTATACAGTGTCTCAGAAGCTCCTGGAGGCTTGAGCTCCCATCACTCACAGCATTGACTGGACAACACACCCTTCTCTGGGCTTTCCCCACTTTCCTCTTTTATTGTCCACAGTGTCTCATTTCCATTTCCTGAGTTTGCCTCTCAACCAGATGTAACCCACTGTCTTAGACTGCTTGGAAGTGGCAGCACAGGTGAAGGGTAGAAGGCAGCCAGGCTCAGAACCTCATGCTTAGTACCCTCAAGTCATCAGAACACCAGGACTACATCTTGGAGCCAAATGACACGTTTGCAAACAAAATACATGAAAGGAGCAGTTTGGGAGAAGCAAAATCATCAGCATGGCTGGTTGAACACCTTCTGTGAAAAGATTTTTTTTCATTAGATATTCTAAATGTTACCTTCCAGCTTCAATAGGTCAATCCGTTTCTTTCTTCTATACTATGGACACAGGGACCGCTTTTTTCAGGAACAAATGGCCCCGAGTTGAGAATCCTTGTGGGGCAATCTGCTGCCTTATTACCTGATAAATGGCCTTTACCATAAAGACGTCATGGATTTACCACAAAGAATATTCTAAAAAAGGAATATTTCTCATTATGAAAAATCCTGTGAAGACAGTTATCATAGTTTTGCTATGAGCCATCATAGCAAACAGTTGTTTTCTAGTTGATACAACATTATTCTGTGAAATCTTTTATTTATTATTAAAATGAGAATTCCATTAATTTCAGTCTTGTGTTTCTAAAACGTAATATTTTCTCATAGGAATCAGGAATCAAGCAAACATCTTTTTCATTTTTGTCTAAGATGGGTTTGGGTAGACAAAAAGTGAAATGGATTCCATCTCTCACAAGTACAAAATCTGCCTTATTATCGGAGTTCTTCCATTACGCATTGTGCAGAGAAGCAAAAGTAATCATAACATGAAAATCTTTACTAATGTTATTTATTTATTAATTTATTCACTTAAAATTCATTCACTTAAAAATCTCTCCCCAGTTAACACAAAATTTGCCATTTACTTTAACAAAATAGTATATGTCTGCAAAGTGAAGTTGTAAATCTTACAAAAGATGTGGGATTTGTAAAGTTGATAAAAGTGATGTTGACAATTGTTTGAATCATATGCAAAGCTATAGAAAGATAGGTGCAACAAACCACCATGACATACTTTTACTTATGTAACCTGCATATCCTGCACATGTAACCCAGAACTAAAAATTAATATTTAAATAAAAAAGATAGAAATTAAAGAATTAGTAATATAAACAATAAGTAAAAGAGAAAAAAATGACGAACTAGAAGTTCTTCATAAATGTTTCAAAACCAAATGATTAAGAGGGCCCTTGAGAAAATACTAAAGTTGTAAAATATTTTACTCTTTTTTTTTGAGACGGAGTCTCGCTCTGTCACCCAGGCTGGAGTGCAGTGGCTGGATCTCAGCTCACTGCAACCTCAGCCTCCTGGGTTTACGCCATTCTCCTGCCTCAGCCTCCTGAGTAGCTGGGACTACAGGCACCCGCCACCTCACCCAGCTAGTTTTTTTTTTTGTATTTTTTAGTAGAGATGGGGTTTCACCGTATTAGCCAGGATGGTCTCGATCTCCTGACCTCGTGATCTGCCCGTCTCGGCCTCCCAAAGTGCTGGGATTACAGGCTTGAGCCACCGCGCCCGGCTCATATTTTACTCTTTTTATGATAGGGATATGATGATGTGGTATTATACTATCATAAAATTTGGTAGAAAAGTTATGTGAAGAAATCTACTTGCTTCATTTTTGGTTCTAAAAAGTAATTTATAGTTGCAATTATAGCCCACACTTTAAAATATATGATAATGTAAACCTCTTTTGGTAATTTTTAGTTGTTTTTTTTTTTTCAAAGTGACGTTCCATTCAAACCTTACTGTCAGGCTCAAACTATTTGTTCTGAATTTTTAGTTTTTGCTATAAATGAATTCATTTGAAGAAGCTCTTGCTCATTAGAAATTGTCCTGTATATGAAATCACAGAATCATGAATCAAGGCATTTTAGAACTTAGAAAACATTTTCAGGAAGCCATCTGCCTTTGTATGCTCACTTTGTAGGCGAACATTTTAGAAATTGGATGATACAGCGGACTGTCAGGGATACAGCAGGTAGAGGGAAAAGATAAGATTCTGAGTCTTATGATTCCCAACAGTTATCCCTACACTACGTGTATGCAATTTTGCCCAAATCACCAAAATTCTTTGCATCTGAGAGCTCAAGAATTATACTTGATACGTGGTCATATCTATAAAGTTTTTGGAGATGATTGAGAAAAGGTGCCATTCAAAATTTAATATAGTTACATAATTCTTGATTACTTGGGTCTCTGGATTAGAATGGAAGTACAGATAATTGAAAAAAAAAAACCTTGAATGCTTAAAAATATTTTAGCTCTGTTCTGTTTTATAATGTATGACATTCTCAAAATTACATTATATTTTTACTCTGAAGGTTTTAAAATGGTTTTTGGCCAAAAGTATTAAAATTCTGACCTAATAATCTAAAAACAGCAGATAATTCAGAAAGTATTTATATTAAGCTTTGTAAAACCTTATGGAATATTCTGGTAGTGAATTTATCTTTTCTAAATATATCTTGAAAAATGTGTAAAATTAGTTTGTCTTTCCTCTGAGCACAAATCACTAGTAGTGGGTGGTAGAAGTCAGTTTTGAATTAAAAATTTGTCTTAGATAATCCACTGAGCCAAGAATATGCATTTAGATGTTACAAAGTTGCTTGTATTTCAATTTTTTAAGGCATTAAGAAAATACTCAAAATTGAGAGGGATGTTTTCGGATCATTAAAAATCGTATCAGTAAGAAATACAAATGAAAAAAAACTCACCTTATTATTCATCGCATTATACTTGATTCCCTCCCCTGTCCCCCTCTTGAAATTACAGCTGGTTAACAGATGGCAGACACTAAGATTACACAAAGAAGCAGTCACATGCACACATGCATCCTCTTAATGGGGCCCCCGCTTCTTAGGGTATCCTGTGAAGACTACTGGCTGAGGAAGACCCAACTGGCAGTCTTCTGTCAGAGCTAATATGGAGAGGGAGGGTTTTGGGATATATTAGCTCTGTATGTGTGTCCCACAAGACCAGTAGGTAAGTTACACGTTCAAAGTTCTAACATAGTGGAGCCTTCTCTGAATGTTCTGTGGGTTTTTTTTTTTTTTTTTTTTTTTTTTTTTTAAGACATGGTCACATTCTATCACCCAGGCTGGAGTGCAGTAGCGTGATCATGGCTCACTATAGCCTCGGCCTTCCAGGTCCAGGTAATCCTCCCACCTCAGCCTCCCAAGTAGCTAGGATTACAGGCACATATCACCATACCCTGCTAATTTTTTTTTTTTTGTAGAGACAAGGTTTTGCCACATTGCCTAGGCTGGTCTTGAACTCAAAGCTCAAGTAGTCCACCCACCTCGGCCTCCTGAAGTGCTGGGATTATAGGTGTGAGCCATTGTGCCAGGCCTGAATGCCTATATTCTTGAAGGAGACCTTCTGGGGCATGTTGAGCAGGGAAGTGACAAGACCAAGTTGAAAAGACTGTTCTTGCTGCAGTGAGGAGAGTGAACTTTTTAAGTGCTGTGCAGAGGAAGGTTGGGGGTGTGTGGGGCTGGATGGCTAGTGAGGCAAGAGAGGAAGCACGGAGACTCATAGCTGGCTCCTGTGGTAGTTCAGATGAAGGATGATACAGCCTGATCTAGAGAAGTGCCCAGATTCCAGAAAAAGTGGAGTTGAATCAACAGGACATGGTGATTCATTGGCAGTATGAGTGCAAGAGAGAGAGAAGTCTCAAGGAAAGCTCCCAGGTTCCTGGCTTAAACATCTGGTAGGGTAAAGTCATTCACAAAAATGGGGGAAATTGGAATAGGTGGAAATTGGTAGGAGATGATGAAGTCCATGTTGGACATGCTATGTGTGAGATATCAGTAAAATATTCAGGTGGAAATGCCAGGGAGACTACCTGAAGCTCAGAAGCAAAGTATAAAGAGAGTGCTGGAGACTTATGTTTTAGGACGTTTTATGTCTTTCAAAGCACTTATATGAATTTAATCTCATTTAGTCACATAACAATCTCTTTATGAACTCAGCAGAGGAGATATTGTTAACCTATATTTCATAGGTGAAAATTGAAACAAAAAGACATTCAGAGACTTTGCCAAGTTCATATCCACTGATCCAAGGACATCATATGGGATATGGTAATGTGGTCTTATTCTTCCATCTCAAAGCCTTACTGATCGTTTTAGTCTGATTTGAGACTTGCTTTGGAGTTTTCTACAAGTGAATCAAGAAGCAGAGTTTTTCCTCTTTAAAGAGCATCCCAGATTCCATAAGTCTTAAAGGGCCTCAAGTCAAGTTTATTGCTTTCTCTTGCCTCTTGAGGTCCAATGAAGAAAGAAAAGGGACTATTTTCAGCTCAAAAGAAAGTTCAAGGCCACCCACGGTTCCCATCAACCCAGACAGAGTAGGTACTGCAGAAATGATAGCAAAGGTGCAGCCTATGGTTCTGCAGAAAACTGGTGTGTGTGTGTGTATGTGTGGGTGTGCATGTGCATGTGCGTGCACCTAGTGCATGGAGGGACAGTGCTATCATCCATTGGGTCCCAGCAGGAATAACAGTAGACCCATAGATTAAGAGTCTGTTCTGTTACCTCAGGCAGCTGGTCTTCAGGCTCTCACTCTTGCAGGGCATCTGGGTATCATCCTAATTTATCAAGAGTGTTTGGGCATCCAGGAGTTCAACTACCCAGACATAAAACGTATCAGTTCTTTTAAAACATCCAGCTAAAAGTCAGTCACATTTCAAACCTATATTTGGAGCCTATAAGAACCCCTTATTATAACCAAGATGCAATAGGTTTAAATATTTGAGGGAAAAACCTGGTGACCAGAGAGTCTTAAGAAAAGGTGGGGTTTGCTTAGGGAACTCTATGCCCCAGGGAGGTACATGTCTCAGAAACCAGGGCCAACTTCAGGTTCCTTTGCTCCTTTTCTCTAGCCAGGGTTCCTCTTGCTTTAGACGTATTTTTCTCTATGCATATTTGAACATTCCCTTCTCCTTTCAGCTCCAACATACTTTTTTTTCTCCTTTCATTAACTTGACATTAAACACGTCTTCCCTTAGCTGCTACACAGACTCTATTTTCAGTAGGAGAAGGTGAACACTGCTGCACTTTGGGTTCAACTAACATCTTGAACTATTTTTCAGATGTTGTGAGTAAACCCAAACCCTAAATAACTTTAGCTGAATACTTTCCCTTTATTTTTTATAGCCTCAATATGTATATAAAGGGAAATATATCCCACATGGTTCTGATTTTATTTATCCCCAATTCCTCAAGAGGTTATTTTCTGAGACATGGTGGATGTTCCAGAAGCGTCATGAACATTTTTTCTCCCTCAGCAAAACCCATCTTTCTCAAGCTTGGAAGGCCTCCGATCAGTAGCTTCATCATCAGTTTTCTTCTGAACTATGTAGACTTCAGGAATTAGGTCCAAAGAGTGTCTCCACAGTTGTCTTCCAGTCTTCAATTTCCTAGATCTTCCTAAGTCTATGTATTTAGGGCATTAAAAATGTACATACCTGGAGATTTTCTTTTGACTTAATCTTTCTGGTTTCAATCAACCCACAAAGATGTACTTAGCATCTCCAGTAGGTCCAGCCAGTGCTGGAGATAGGTCCTTGGGGGGATGTAGAACATAAAAGTAATTTTGAACAAAATGCCTTTCACTTGGGTCAGTAGAGTGAGGGTGTCTGTGGCCTGTTAGGAATACAGGGCTAGAAAGAAGGTAGGAGAACAGGTGGGCAGTTTAGAAGTCATGAGACTGAATGTGCTCCCGGAGGAGTCAGAATCAAAAGAGAAAGAGAAGGCTGTGGGGAAAGTAAGGAGGCACCAAAGGTTGGGAAGGAATGGTCTGAGATGAAACCTGGGAGAGCATCCAGTGCTCTGTAGGATGAGAGCAGGTGTCCTTGTCCCCTTAATCCGCGTGTCTGTGTCTCGTGATGTGTCTTACAACAGATTATTGTTGTAACAGTAAGGGTTTGCTGATGGAAATCATTTTTCACATACCAGTTTATTTTCATACTGAAGGAAAAAGCCCCTAGAGAAATTTTCTCAGAACTTACATCCTCAAGGGTCACTTGGCACTTGGGACATACACTGTGAAAAAGTGACAGGAACTAGTTTTCTTTTAAAAAGATATTCCTAAAAGAATAAACACGCTAAAGCAAAAGCTCTAGATCCACTAATGACCCAAACACTATTTAAAATGCACAAACACTTAAGCTAGGGAAAACAGAGGAAATTCCAGGGAACAACTGAAAGAAGAGGAGAAGCACTTAAAAATAGGTGGGGTTCATTTCCTCAGTGCACGAAGTTTTCTCCAACCCTTGCCTCAAGGCTTCGTGTTTCTGGTATTAATAATTCACAGGAAAAGGTAATTAAGTAACCCTAGCGTGGTCCGGAATGGAAATGATTTAGAGCTTTAATGAAGGACGTACCTTTCCAGGAGTTTTCTCCATAGCCGTGTTATGCATCTTCTAACACACTCTCCTGGGTTTGTTCCGACTCAAGTGTGGTTTCATTGATGATATAGAACAGATTAATGTTTGGCAAAAGAATTACCACCTCGAGCTTGGGACAGCTGAGTATAGATCAATTCTGCTTCCACAGCCAATTTCTGTTGGGCATGATTATCTGAAGGCAGCTCTTGGCTCCTGTATACGATTAGCAGGGTTAAATGAAGATTTAATGACCCAGGATTCAGCTGTTTAGTTTTCAGTATACCTACGTCTTCCAACTAATCATTCTGACACACCCTACCTTAAAGGGAGCAGTACATCTGGGACTCATTTTCGTAGACACGATCAGGGGCTTGAGCACCAAAGATGGTTCCATTCTATAGGAAGTGACTCGGAGGCTGATGAGAGTGCTGTGGGAGTTATTGCTACCTGTCCCCAGAACAGTGAGCATGGACTTAGCACCATTATGAAAGGTCTGTATTTCTCAGGCCTTGTCCTGGTCCCTTATGGTAGAAAGAAGGAACAAAGACGATATCACCTGTCCAAACCAAGAAAGTAAGTTCACATCAGGAAGAGATTAACTCTCTCAAACCTCTGTGTTCCGCTTGCTGGTTATTATTTCGTGACCCATCCTCTGCTTTTGACTCCTGATATTCAGAGAAGGCCCTCCTCTGAAGTGAACAAAGCCTCTCCTTCGTAGAGGGTGACCGCTTTCTCCTGTATCCCCTCAGCAATGATGCATCCCTGTAAATGCAAATTGAGATGCCTGCTCTCCCTCCCTCCCTCTCCTGAGGCTTACGGTTGCACAGTGGCTGTGGCTGGCTCCACTGTGGAGCTGCTGGGGTCTCTGTAATGTTACTTGACTTACACATATTTTATTATGTTTGGCTGTTGGTGATATTTAGATTAAAATGATTTCCAGATTATAACAAAGGCTGCACTCCATTAAAGGAGAGCAGTTAGATCACTGACCATGTTAAAATCCTCAAAATTGGAGAATATATATCAAGACACCTAGGAAACGGATTTCAAATGTTGGAATGGGGATAACATGGGAAACTCCACAACCCATCTGTAGTATTTTTGGCTTAAAGGAGCTGCTGAACCTTGAGAAAGATTTATACCACATTTATTATGATGCGACAACATCACCAAGGATATAAACCAGTCACTGGCACTCTCTCAAAGAACACATCATTGTAACTCGTTATAACAATACTGCTGTGATATGTGCTCGTAATATTTATAAAGGCTAAGCCATGAAAACAGTACATGCCAACTGTCAGCAGTGATGTATCATTTAAAACAAAAGAGAGTGTACACAACATAATGGTTTAAATGAACTCCATAAAAATGTGTTGTTCTGCTGAAACAGTTTGGCCGTGTGGACCTCCGGTGTCATGCACTGCTTTCCAGGATTTTCTGTGACTTGACCTCCAGGAGCTCTTTCCACATCTTGTAGCTCCCTTTGCTGTTTTCAGAAATCCTGCAGTGTTCTTGGCAACCTGGCTGGACTCTGTATCTGGTTACTTAGTGCCTAGCAGAGTGCCTTGCTAAGAACGCTTGTAATCCATGTATGTAGGCTGATTGGATTTTTTTTTTTTTTTTAAGACAAGGCCTTACTCTGTCACCCAGGCTTGAGTACAGAGGCGTGATAATGGCTCACTGCAGCCTCAACCTCCCAGGCTCAAGTGATCCTCCCACCTTAGCCTCTTGAGTAGCTGCAGCTACAGGCATGCACCACCACACCTGGCTATTTTTTTTCTATTTTTTGTAGAGGTGGGGGTCTTGCCATGTTGTGCAGGCTGGTGATTTGATTTTTATATGGGTGTGGGACACTTGATGGTCAGTCAGAGGGTGAGGCAAATGGGTTTTACTTCCTTATAAAAAGAAAGGCGATTAAGGGGGCAGTCAGGTGGCTTGGCTGATAATTTAGCTCCTAACTTTGGGTATGTTCTGTGAAAATGCTCATGGAGCTTTTCTGAAACCAGCAAGATGTGATTAATCAACACTACCCCAGGGAGACAGGTGCTGGGCAGGTGAAACCACAGCGGCACCCACCAGAGTGGGAAAGAAAAGAAACATTTGATAGTCAACTCAAGAAATAACTCAGTGACTTCTGAGGGGTGGGCAAGATGTTCAGTTCATACATTACTTTATCTAGTAAAAAGTCAAGATGGCAGGTAAAATCCCTTCCATCAGTGCAGGATGGAGAGAGGAAGATAGGGAGGGTGAAAGGGAGAAGGAAAGGAATTCTCTTACAGAGATGACTCTAAAGTATGAGTTCTGAACATGCAGACACAGAACATTTTGTAATTAGTGGATCAGCAATGGCACACAGAAGGCAATGGTTCCTTATTAATGGAAGAAGGTAAACAACACACATTGTCTTTGACCAGTCTTTGTTAAGAGTTCCAAACTTATTTGGAGGGAGTTAATAGTCAGGCCATTGGGAAAATCTAGCTGATTATGTTTAGAGTTTTACAAGCATTTACATGTAAGTGTAAATGATCTATTTAGCAAGCTGTGTATTTTTTATGCTATAGTATCGGATTACTTGTCTCAAATAATCCTTTATTCTTTTTGTTGTCCTTAGAAGTCTTGAATCAGAACAACTTCTGGTATTTGAAGAAGCAATACCTAAATTATCTAGGGTCAACAGACAACATTTACAGTAAAAAAAACTTTGCCCATGTTTTTAAAAATTTTATTTTATTACACTTCAAGTTCTGGGGTACATGTGCAGAATGCGCAGGCGTGTTACATAGGTATACACATGCCATGGTCATTCACTGCACCCATGAACCCGTCATCTACCTTAGGTATTTCTCCTAATGCTATGCCCCCCTTAGGCCCTCACCCACCAACAGGCCCTGGTGTGTGATGTACCCCTCCCTGTGTCCATGTGCTCTCATTATTCAGCTCTCACTTGTGAGAACATGTGGTGTTTGGTTTTCTGTTATTGTGTTAGTTTGCTGAGAATGATGGTTTCCGGCTTCATCCATGTCCCTGCAAAGGACATGAACTCATCCTTTTTTATGGCTGCATAGTATTCCATGGTGTATATGGGCCACATTTTCTTTATCTGGTCTATCATTGATGGGCATTTGGGTTGGTTCCAAGTCTTTGCTATTGTGAACAGTGCTGCAATAAACATATGTGTGCATGTGTCTTTATAGTAGAACGATTTATAATCCTTCGGGTATATACCCAGTAATGGGATTGCTGGGTCAAATGGTATTTCTGGTTCTAGATCCTTGAGGAATCACCACAGTGTCTTCTACAATGGTTGAACTAATTTACACTCCCATGAACAGTGTAAAAGCGTTCCTGTTTCTCCACATCCTCTCCAGCATCTGTTGTTCCCTGACTTTTTAGTGATTGCCATTCTAACTGGTGTGAGATGGTATCTCATTGTGGTTTTATTTGCATTTCTCTAATGACCAGTGATGACAAGTTTTTTATCATATGTTTTTGGCTGCAAAAATGTCTTCTTTTGATAAGTGTTCATATCCTTTGCCCATTTTTTGATGGGGTTGTTTTTTTTTTCTTGTAAATTTAAGTTCTTTGTGGATTCTGGATATTAGCCCTTTGTTAGATGAATAGATTGCAAAAATTTTCTCCCATTCTGTAGGTTGCCTGTTCACTCTGATAGTTTCTTTTGCTGTGCAGAAGCTCTTTAGTTTAATTAGATCCCATTTGTCAACTTTGGCTTTTGTTCCCATTGCTTTTAGTGTTTTAGTCATGAAGTCTTTCCCCATGCCTATGTCCCAAATGGTATTGCCTAGGTTTTCTTGTAGGGTTTTTATGGTTTTAGGTCTTATGTTTAAGTATTTAATCCATCTTGAGTTAATTTTTGTATAAGGTGTAAGGAAGAGGTCCAGTTTCAGTTTTCTGCATATGGCTAGCCAGTTTTCCCAACACCATTTATTAAATAGGGAATCCTTTCCCCAATTGCTTGTTTTTGTCAGGTTTGTCAAAGATCAGATGGTTGTAGATGTGTAGTGTTATTTCTGAGGCCTCTGTTCTGTTCCATTGGCCAATATATCTGTTTTGGTAGCAATACCATGCTGTTTTGGTTACTGTAGCCTTGTAGTATAATTTGAAGTCAGGTAGCATGATACCTCCAGCTTTGTTCTTTTTGCTTAGGATTGTCTTGGCTATGTGGGCTCTTTTTTTGGTTCCATATGAAATTTAAAGTAGTTTTTTCCAATTCTATGAAGAAAGTCACTGGTAGCTTGATGGGGATAGCACTGAATCTATAAATTACTTCAGGCAGTGTGGCCATTTTCACAATATTGATTCTTCCTATCCATGAGCATGGAAAGAAAACTTGATCCATCTTTATCACTCTTATAGAATGACACCTACAAAGTCATTCCTCCTCTGTAGTGCCAGTCACACAATTGAGAGCAAATGCACCTAGAAGGGCAGTGAGAAAAGGGGATGAGAATGGGGGGAGAGCCAAAGAGTGGGGCCAGGTTGGTATGAGAAGATGGGGGCAGGAAGACGGTAACCACAGCAGGGAGGTGGCAGACCTAGGGGATTGGGAGGCTCAGAGAACACATTTCACAGATTGCTCTGGGAGGCTTAACTAGGGTGATAGCCCTGCTGGCTGATCAGAATGTAATAACTTGGTAACCTCTAGTTTCAGGAAGGTATCATTCCACTGCAGAATTCCTACAGAAATTCCCACTCTCACCAGAGGCCTCATTAGGGAAGGAAACTGGGCTCTGTGCTTTGAGAACTCTTCAAGTTAAGATGTTGTCTGGGAATGTCCATGTCCCTCTGGAGAAAAAGGGCCCTGTTTCTCATGAAGCAATCATTCCTGGAAGCTGACTTGCTTTCTTCATGCTCTATCAATCTGCCACCTTTTAGGAGAACTAAATCTAGTCCAAACATTTTTATAATGCTATTTGATAGTTTGAAACTGAGTCATATTTTATCAAACCTCCATTGTCATAGTTCCAACAGAGAGGCTGAAGAGCTGCCCTCTAAACACGAAGTTTTAAAAAACAATCTGTGTTCCTCATTAGCCACAGACTTTAAATTTTACTGTTGGAAACTTCTCAACTTAGAAAAATGTTAGGTGAAACAGCCTTAAACGTGGATTTTCTCACGACTGTTAAAATTTGATGTGCATACTGAGAAATATTCTTGCTGCAGAGTTGGATTTGTGTCTCTGTGTTGTCCTGAAACCCCAAAACTTAAAGAACAATGAGAAGAGGACAAAGTGTGAACAAAAGAATTAGATGCTCTGAAAATCAGCTGTACTTTGTCAGGGTTTGGGACTGAAAACCCAGATTCTAAAGTCTGGGTGATGAAGCCTTTTCTGCATGCAGGAAAATGGTTTCCGAATAGCAAATGGTCTCATGCATAGGTCTCCCTGGTTGATTTCTGCATGGGTCTCAGAGAGGACATGGCTTTCTCACTAAGGGGCATTCATTATTTTCGATGTGCCCTCATTTAGCAGTAAATCATCAACAGTAGAAGTGCCATTTTTGGAAATGGAGATTCAGCTGGAGAAAATGCTTTGTTACTTCTCTCCTTTTGGAAGTATTTTATGTCCTTCATTCCATCACTGCATTATACATTTCAATAAGGAATTCTCCTGCGCAAATTCCCGAACAGACTACAACTTTATTTGTAATTTTGAAATTGGAAGATACCTTAATCCACCCTTCAAGTTTGCAACTGAGAAAAACAAGACCAGCAAGAGACCAAGTGACTTACTCATGCTCATATGAAATAAATTGTTTAATTTAGGGATTAAGAACTCAACTTCTAAAGTGAAATAAAATGAACCAACCAAGCACCTGCTTTGTTTCCTATTGTGCATCGAGTGAAGATTAAAATTCGAAGTTGGCCGGGCGCGGTGGCTCAAGCCTGTAATCCCAGCACTTTGGGAGGCCGAGACGGGCGGATCACGAGGTCAGGAGATCGAGACCATCCTGGCTAACACGGTGAAACCCCGTCTCTACTAAAAAAATACAAAAAACTAGCCGGGCGAGGTGGCGGGCGCCTGTAGTCCCAGCTACTCCGGAGGCTGAGGCAGGAGAATGGCATGAACCCGGGAGGCGGAGCTTGCAGTGAGCTGAGATCCGGCCACTGCACTCCAGCCAGGGTGGCAGAGCGAGACTCTGTCTCAAAAAAAAAATAAAAAAATAAAAAATAAAAATAAAAATAAAAATAAAATTCGAAGTTTAAACCTGAGTGGCAGCCCCTCTACTGCCCTCCTCAAAACTCCACTTCCAGACTAAGGGAAATTGGTCAGAAAATGTTCTTAAGAGCTTTCATTCACAGGATTGCATTCAGGCTTTTCCTTTTTGTGGCATCAACAGTTATAATCAGCAAGTGGGTCACTGCTGGCCCGGGTTACAGACAGGGACAGGATTTATAAGTGTACAGTAACACCAGCCAGTCAGGACTGGCTGAGGTGGAGCAGAAAAAGGCGCAAACGGAGGAGAAAGGTGCCATGGTCTCGGAACCTTGCTCTGAATTGTCAGCCGGAAAAGAACAGTGCCTGGGTGCAGTCACTCTTCCTTGAGCCTAAGATCACAGCTTTTCTTCTGGGATAGCCTGGCACTCCACAGACAAGCTGGTGATTCTGAGGGAAGTTTTGGTTCCTTTCTCTCGGAAAGAGGCCCCCTGAGCAGACTGTGAACATATTTTGCATGTTAATTATACCTATAGGACCTATTCGGTCTTTTATTGAAATTCGTGGTTTACTCTCTCTCCTCCAGCAGTCCACAGGCGCCCAGCTGCAGATTCCCCCAAAGGACGACCTGTGCATCCTCCAGGGCGCATCTGTGGCCGACTCAGGGGCCTGTGGGGTGGAGTCCTTCTCCGTCTTCTTTGGGCCTCACGCTGGCACTCTCAGCAACCTTTGTTTTGGATTTTCCTCCCTGTGAGCTGTCGCTGTTTCTCGTGTCTCTGTCGCCATTCCCTCGGTGGCCGGCGCGCAGGGGACACCAAGGTAGCCGTTGCCTGGGGACTGGGCCTTGTGCGGGGCGGGAGCTGCGGGCTGAGAGCAAGGTGGGCAGCCCTAACAGTGCGAGGACCGGCTGGGAAGGTTGAAGGAGACTCAGATCGCCAACGGGGACGGCTACTCCTGCTGCAAAGGGAACGAGGACCCGGGCTGTCCTGGCCTCACAGCTGCTCCTCTCCCGGGCTTGCCCCAGGCCTGCACGGCCTGCGCTGCAGACTGCCTGGGGCAGCTTCCCCCGATGGCCCGGACATGGCCTGCTTCCCCCTAGCGGCGCTTGGGTCTAGAGCAGCCGCCCGGCAAGGGCTCCCGCAAGGTTCCCGGGCACCCCGGCTACAATGCAGCGCTGTGGCCTGCGGCGCAGGCAGGAGGCCCCGGTGGGGTGTTCTCTCTGGCTTGAGCTCTCAGATGGCGCCCATTTTGATGAGCTTGTCATTGTCAGAAAGGCCATTCACAAGCCCAGATACTTTCCTCAACGAGACAAAAACACAAGCGACTCTTGCCTTCCCTCCACTCAGAGGGCCAGGAGGGGTTCAGCGTTCACACCTCTATCGCTGGGATTGGACACTAATGAGGGAGGATGACTGTGTCAATTATTTGTTCCAGCTGGAAGCAGGGGTACAAAAACAAAATAACCTCTTAAAGTTTTTTCTAGAATTGTGTATGAATCTATTGGATTTGGGAACATATCCCATTTGTCCAAGCAAACGTGATAGCAACACACACACAAAGAACCAGAGAGATCATAAATAAAAAACAAAAACTCAAAAGTAACCGACCAAACAAAATCTACGCAATATCCCCAAAACTGCTGACCACTTTTATAATCTCCGATGCAGAGTGTTTCTCATGACTAGCAAAGGGAGGGCTCAGGGACAATGATTCAGAAATTGGCCTAAGCCAAATGTGGGCGTCAGTCTCTGGTGATAGTTGATGCGCCTCAAATAACCACAGGCAAAGGAAGAACAGAGCCTTCAAATGAGTTCTGGCTTGTGAAAATGACTCAACTTGTTTCGGGGGTGAACTTGAAAGTGTGCAGCCCAGATGTCAACTTTAAGATCCACTGTGCCTGACACAGCTGTGGTCTTCAAGTTGCCTTGGGATTGAGTGGGGCCACACCCACAGCTGCAGCCAAGTGGTGCTATTTGAAACTCCCCCAGGGCCAACTGCCGTGAAAAGAACAGTTTATTGCAAAAAAATAAAACAAAATGCCAGCTCATCCTTACAGTTTCACAGTCTGCCTTAGGGAAAGGAAAAAGAGTTTCAGTTTTCACCCCTTGTGCACCAAGTGTGTTGCCTGGGGCCAGTTTTGGAAAGATCTGGAAAATTCTCTGCTGTGCTGTTGACTCACTGACCATGGACCTGCCATTTAACTTGGCCAGCCACACTTCTCTGTTTGGGAAATGGAGAGAATGGCATTTGCCATCTACCACGTGGTGATGTATAGAGTGCTTTGGCAATGCAAGTAGATCTGAATGAAATCTGTGATGCATTATGATCATTGTCTTCAAACAAAGATAACTTCAATCATTGTTTCAAACAAAGATAACTGAGTTTGGGAAAATTGTTTATCCTGACAGCCTTAAGAAGCTCATTCAAGTTGATTCAAGGGCAGGCTTCAAAAGAAAACAGGGTATCTGAAAGACTATGAAATTGGAATATTGAGGCAAATATTGAAAGTTTT
Source organism: Colobus angolensis palliatus (assembly GCF_000951035.1). NCBI lineage: Eukaryota > Metazoa > Chordata > Mammalia > Primates > Cercopithecidae > Colobus > Colobus angolensis. The sequence continues at coordinate 3,296,445 of NW_012115422.1, forward strand.
TCTACTCTACAACACAGACAAAAGACAATAAAAATATCTTGTTATCAAATGAAACGTCAAACTATTGGACTAAAGATAAAAAGTGTTTTCCCCATAATATTTAGCAGATAGTTTAAATGCTACTCATTTAGTGTTAAGAGAAAAACTGCCCCCTTGTCTATTATTTCTCAATGCCTAATATATTGAATTTGGTCCTTTGAGCCTAGAAAAATGAGTTTGCACATTATGTAGGAGAACCCAGCCTGTGAGTGGGTACGATAGGTTTCTATGGTACTTAAGCATCTGAAAGAAACATGAACTAAGTTGATCAACCAAATGTTTTGTCTACACAATACGAAGCATTAAGATATTTCCCTTATATGTGGATTCTTGGTGTCATATAGATGAAACACTTCAGAGGATAATTGAGATTTTTCCTTTTTGTTAAAATATTTATCATATACAGAAACAAAGTTTCAGAAATTCAGAAGGAGGAAACAGAAGGACACAGAAGTAAATAAAAGCAAGGATGAGGACACTGCTAGCTTTTGTGGTGACACTGTCCTCTGGGTGCACAAGCAGAGGACACGTTTGTATGAAGAAAAAAGCACCACTTCCTGATTACAGCAACTTCATGTCCAAGGCATGTGACTTGGCCATAGGAACATGGACTAAATTTTATCCTCCATTCTTTCCTCAGCTTGGAGCCTTTGTGCAGTGCACTAACTATACAACTATACATACTGGCCCTGAAAAGCCATCGAAAGGAGTAGGGGAAATGTTCAGTAATTAAGGTAGAAGTGATAAGAAGAGAGATAGAAGCTTGTCTTTGCTCATAGGCCTCCTCAGTGAATGTTCACAATCCAGAGGGTACTGTGTGTGTGTGTGTGTGTGTGTGTACAAGCCACTTGTTTGTTGGTTGGTTTATTTTTGAGGTAAGAAAATACTATAAATTATATTTACTATGCTATACTATATTACTGCCTTCTCTATTTGGTGCTGTGCCTGTCAAGTTTTCACTTCCTCTGAATTTTAACTCCCTGGCTCCCTCCCCATGCTGTTCTCCCCGACTGCAACACAAATGCCTTTTTAATTTTTTGCTAGTTTAATTAGTGCATGCATTCATTTTGATTGATGAATTGATGTGGCTTATTGGTATGAAGACTCTCTTCCACTCCCAGTGCTGTAATAGAAACGGCTTGCGTGGGGCGACACCTGCTTTGATGCTGCAGACATTCTGTTTGATGGGGAGAGGTCAGCCGTTCGGCTGTGATTTTGTAGTCTCTGTGGAGATATTTTTTCATCACTGTTGGTGGAGTGGGAGGAGGCTGGTGGCGAATAAGGAGAGAGTGGTGTGAAACCGATGGCTGAGAAACAACATAGCTAAGGATTTAATGTTTATATCTTACTGGACTGATTTTGAAATAGTCATTGTTCACACCCTAGGCCCAGGAGGGAAGGAGACCTTGCCATTCTGCCATCAGCAGTAAGGCATTGTGAATTAGTGCAGCCAGTTGAAACTTTCCAACACCTCTTGCCAAAGAATTAAGCTGAAATTAGTGCACAGTTGGTAACAATTTGATTTCTAGTTTCACTTTAATCAGTGAGGATTAATGGGTAAAATTTTTACTTCTAATCTCACTTTAGCCTGACTAACAAAAGCTGTCACTTCCTTGAAAACTGCTAAATGAAGAGGGATTTATAAGATCTTTGAAAGAATAAAAGCTAAAGTGCTAAGGCCCACTTTTCAGACCATAAAATTTTCAAATTCCCCTCATACCCCCTACATAATGCTCAGAGAGCTGACTGCTGCCGAATTCAGTAAGGTTTATTGCTGGACAAAGGTGGTGGAAAAACTTAAGAGCATTCCTAATGGCTTCAAAACTCCAGAAGAAATGCAACAATCTTCCTGGGGAAAATTAATATTACAGAAGAAAAGAGGAAGTAGGATTCGAATTGCGAATAGAGCATTGCCCATCTAGTACATATTTTAAATCCTTTTCCTTGTTTCTGTTGGCCACCTTAGCTAGCCCTTTGTATGACCCTCCCCTGACAATCAGTCCACAGCAACACTGTGAAACTGGTGGTCCGTCCCCACTCTACCAACATTTTCCCTGAATATCTTTTGATCTATATTTTATTAACTCTCACTCCCAAGAGGCCCTCACTCAAGATCTTTTTCCTTGGGGACAACCTCCTAATCCAGACTTTACTCTGTTTTCTTGCTCCACTTCCCACCAAAACCAATGTTATTACGAACCTTTATGCACTCATTTCTCACCTCCCTGTTTTTAGTATCTTCAGGGTAGGAACACAGCACCTTGAGCTTGGAAGTCAAGGTTTGAGTGGGTACGATTGATGGAGATGTTGGGGAAGGCATTGTTCAAACATCATGAGTTGTGAGACCAGATGATCTTTCAAGTTCCTTCTGTTTTCCAATTCTGTGATTCCACAGCATCACCAGAAGGGAAACGTGGCCTCCTCAACCCTTTATCTAGTTTGATCAGAACTAAATATAACCTTTACTCCAAGGCTTAATTATCTTCAGATAAATTTAATTCCCTAGCTACTGGGTTGCTCCCAAGATTATGCAGCAGAATAGGCACCTCTTTTCATAATCAACTGGGAAATAGGAATGAATTCTCTAGTGCTCAGATGCAAGAACCGTCAACCCTCACAATACTTTGTTTTTCCCAATCATATTCATTCTAAGTTTCCACTTAACAAAGCAGGTTCACTATCATTTAAGGGGTTCCTTCCCCCTGCAATGAATTATATAAGAACCCTGGAATTTAGGTGGTGCCAAGAAATTTAAAACGCTGTGTTTCTAGCTCATGGTGGCTTTAATCTTTGTAATGAGACTTCTGCTAAATGAAGTGCTGTTCAGCATTGGCATAGAGGGCTGGTTGGGTCAACCCATAGGGCACCCTGCCAGCCCTCAGAGTCATGATTCTTATCCTCATTTACCACCCAGGTTGTCATTTGAGGAACTTGTCATAACCCTTTGTTTCCTCTCTTGTTTTGGGAGGATCCTTCTTTGCCCTTGGATTGGGCCATCTCCAGTTCTCTCCGTTAAGGCCTTTTCTCGTCTTAGTGAATTTAACTCATCTCCTCTGTAATCCTTGGATTATAAAACAAGTTGTTTTTCCTTTCCAGCGACGGGAGGAGCCTCCCTATTGTTCTTAATTCTTAGGGCAGAGAAAAAGGCACAATCATATTAACTTGTAGCCGACGAGAAGGAATTGGGTAGATTAGTGAAATCCTTTATTCCTGCTGATTTTTCTTTTTTTTCTTTTGAAGACAAGGTCTTGCTCTGTTGTTCAGGCTAGAGTGCAGTGGTGTGAGCACAGCTCACTGTAGCCTCAAACTCCTGAGCTCAAGTGCTGTTCCTGCCTCAGCCTCCTGCAAAGCTGGAACTACAGGTGGGTGCCACCACACTGCACTTCCCTACTGAAATCTGTCAGTCATTTAGGGCTATGCCTACATCTACATATGTACCTTAGGTTTATTTAATAGAAGATTGTAACTGCTGTTTGAAAGCTCTGTTAGAACGAGCTTGTCTAGCAATGTTGTGTGTTGGCTGGGATTACATGTGATTGTATGTAGCAGGGGTTTATTCTCCTCATGTTACAAGGAGTCCCAGGGTAAGGAGTTTAGGACTCGTGCCCTTGCTCTGTGTGGTCACCCTGGTTTCCTTTCCATACATGGTATGTCCTTTCATCTGTGTGATTGAAAATTGGCTGCTCCCAGGCAGGAAGAAGGAAGACAAGAAAAACCTTCTCTTGATGAGGCGCTGTCTTTTTATTTAGGAACAGGAGTATTCTCCACGGGCCTTGCCGGTATCTATGACCAGGACAGTGCTGTGTGGTCACCCTGGTGATATGGGAAGCTGGGTAGGTATGTTGATTTTCCAGCCCTTCTAGTGGAAGCAGAGGAAATGGTAGAGGGGGAGGACTGGAGTGGGTACTGAGTTATCCATTCTATGGTATCTATCAAAATGCATGAGGGGGTCTACATGGTTTACAAACAGAAAAGAAAAACTATGAGTTGTGTCTGTGTTGTGTGACTGTGACTAAAGAGACAAATGCCTACCTAAAAATTACAGTTCACATTATCATTGGATGAAAGTTAATGTATGGAGATTGACAGCAAGAGCTAGGTCAGAGTCAAGGCACAAAGAGTGTGGAGAGGCTTCCGGGGAAGAGGGCTACAGCCAGAACCATCCTTTGCAAAGACAGGAGCAAATGAAAACTCAAACCTGCGTTGGGACTTGGATATTGTCCAGAGTCTCACAATGGGGGTGTGTGTGTGCTTCTGAGGCTGAACTGGGGCAGTGTCTATGGGAGAAAGAAGGGTACTTCTTGATCACAGTGGCTCTTGACACTGCACACTGCACTAACAGGGGAAACTGTTTTTTCTTTTCTTTTAATACTGGCCCTTAGGATCCATCCCCAGAGATTCTGATTTAATTGGCCTGGGGTATGGTCAGGGTATCAGGATATTTCAAAGCTCCCCAGTTAAGATTCTAATGCACAGCCAGGGTTGAAGCCACTGCCTTAGATTATTCTGGAACAATCATAGTAACCCACCTTCCTTAGAATTATGCTCACTAAATCAGACCTTGGCCTGATCCCATCGCAAACACCAGAAGATGAACCTGCCTGCAGGAGCTCCTGGTTGTATCTGCTGTCGGGATGCTGTTGAGCATCCTCTTTATGAGAAGCTATGGGGAAAATGCTTCCAATCTCAGTTTCAGGAATTGTGATTCTCCTGAACTTTTGGTTTGCTGATGTCTTACTGACATGCTGAGTCTTATAAATGATTGTTTCCCCTTTTATTGTGGCTGCTAGGAAGCTTGGGAGCAGCTCTACCTTACCATATGGTCTACATTCCTCTCTCTTAATATCACTTAGAGTTTCTTATCCAAAATGTTTAGTTAGACTCCTTCAATTTTTAAGAATTACTTTTTGTTATATATCTGTAAGCTATCTCCAATCCTTGGTGGAAAAGACAGAAGATTAAAATGAATAAAATAAATACCCAAAAAATTGCCTAAACTTCTCACTATCACCCAAGCAACACCCTTTCATCCTTTTATTTGCAACTTTGCTAAAGTTTGAATTTCTAAAATTTGATTTCTTTTTTGCCCTTGAAATTTACTTTAATCTGGGCTCTACTGTGTAAAAATGTTTTCAATGGGAACTTGAATGGTAGTATCCCCAAGAGTAATTTGTTTCTGGCTCTCTCTACCCTCAAGAGATGGCCTTAGTTCTTTTTGAGGTTGCTTTGCTTTGGGAATACAAAGAAATTAAAATTTAGAGAACTAGACATTCAGCTTACTCTAACAGAGACATTCAGCAGACAGTGTAATAGGTGTTGTTAGAAAATGACTATATTTGTATTTTTGCCTTTTATAGTCTTTTTGTGGGGTTTATTGTTTCAAGAAGCTGTTTTTAATCAAAAGAAAAGTGGCTGCTGCAGCCATTCACTGTGAGACAAAGAACCAGAAAGCCGTCCTCATTTGATTTCATTTCATTTCACAGAAGCAGCACTCCAGTTCGGATTCTCACTGTTGCCCAGGGTCAGTTGTTTAGCAGACATGCTTTAGATAGCTACAACCCATTTGTAAGTCACTTATTTTGTACATTATGGACTAATGTCTGGCAAAGTGGTTCTAAGTTGCCTGTTGTCATAAAAGTTAAGAACTCTGACAGAGATCTTAGGAATCGTAATGATACAATATTTATGAGGCAAACTACCAGGTAACATCTACTGATGGAAAAATAGCTAGCAAGCATTTTCAAAATAAGTCTGCTATTAGTCAGCCTTTTTTTGAGATGGAGTCTCACTCTGGCATCCAGGCTGGAGTGCAGAGGTGCAATCTTGGCTCATAGCAACTTCCGCCTCCCGGGTTCAAGCAATTCTCCTGCCTCAGCCTCCTGATTAGCTGGGACTACAGGCACCTGCCACCCTGCCAAGCTAATTTTTTGTATTTTTAGTAGAGATGGGGTATCTCTGTGTTAGCCGGGATGGTCTCAATCTCCTGACCTCGTGATCTGCCCACCTCTGCCTCTCAAAGTACTGGGATTACAGGTGTGAGCCACTGCTCCCAGCCTAGTCAGCCATTGCTAACCCACGTAGCGTTAGAAGGAAGCCAGATGACCAGGATTAATTTCTAAGTACTTGCTGTGTGTCTTTGGGTGACATACTTAACCTTTCTGGATTCCAGCATCCATGGAAAACAGTTAAAATGACGTGAATATTGTAAGGTTTAACTAAGGAGGCAGACCATCAGGCTATCATCATTTAATATTCTGAATTCAACATGGTAATTAACAGGATGGGCATGGTGGCTTACGCTTGTAATCCCTGCATTTTGGGAGGCCAAGGCAGACAGATTGCCTGAGCTCATGAATTTGAGACCAGTCTGGGTAACATGGTGAAACCCTGTGTCTGCAAAATATACAAAAAATTAGCTGGGTGTGGTGGCGTGTGCCTGTGGTCCCTGTTACTTTGGAGGCTGAGGCAGGAGGATTGCTTGAGTCCAGGAGGTAGAGGTTGCAGTGAGCTGAGATTGTGCCACTGCACTCCAGCCTGGGCAATACAGGCAGATCCTGTCTCAAAAAAACAAAATAGTAATTAGCAGATGCCAACTTCTTCTGCTGTTGACTGGTACTAATGTGAATACAGTCCAGAGGGAAGGAAGACTTCCGTGAGCAACCTGCAGGATCCGTTGCATGCATCTCTTAGTCCTTTTCAAAAGCATAAGCGAGGAAAGAAGGACAAATCTGAACAGGAGAGAGGCATGAATTCTGTCTTTTCCCCTCCACTTTCTCACCTCTCTGCTACTAACATTTATATGTGTCTTATTTTGGTATTAGAGGTGGAAAATTTGGTTTCATTCACCGCTCCCTTCCCACCTCTCTCTCTTTTTTTAATCAGAAGACTCTGCAGAGAAGAATTCACAATAGTAAACTTTGACCTTCAAGGTATGAGATCATACTAGGAAAATTGTAGAAGTCTCTAAACTATAGCATTGGTCATGGCCTTTGGGTAAATTAGATTCCTAGCTTTCAGGGCATGGACTGTCTCTTGCAGAATTCTGTCCACCCCTGCTGGCCTCTCTGGTAAGCAGCAATAATTGTCCTGAGTACTGCTGCTTCCCATTGTCTAAGAGTTCTGTCAAGAGGAAAAATGATAATTGTTACACTGAAGTTATTAAATTTTTGTGACACTAGCAAAATGTCTTGCAATATAATCAAAACTAAGAAGAGAAACAGACCCTTTATAATCAGAGATCCCACCCAGCTCCAAATAAAATTTTTTGATCACAATGTGATGTCTCAGTAGTAATTTGGTAGCAAAATCTCTGTAAGATTTTTTCCATTGCTATTTTTTTCCACCGTGTATCAAGGGAATGTAGAGAGACTTTGGCTCAAGTAAAAAGACCCCTCTGCTCAGTCTGCATCCTCTTGCCTCCCCTCACTGTCCAGCACTGCAGGTGTCTGAGTTTTATATATTAAAGAACCGTTGATACTCAGTTTCCAGTGAGGTTGCCTGGACCAGCAAATCTGCAGAGATACTTCTCCCCACCCCCTCAACTCCCTCTTCACCCCCCTTATTTCTGCTGGTTCAATTATGTCATGGGGTACTGTAACTTTGCTAGTGACTGAGATGAGCTCCAGGACCTGGCCAACCCAAGACACATAGAAGCAGAAAGGGAATGAAATGGCTGGGCTCTTGGAGATCAAGTAGGGACACTTAGTTTCTCTGGCTTCCTGAGGAAGCATACTGTGTAAGATGTGAGGTTTGAAGTGTGCTTTGGAAGAAATGAAGCATGTGGGTTGGTTACTAAAGACAGGAAAATTATACCACGCCTGGAAGTGGTGAAATGATTTTTCTTATGCAGATGTTTGCACAGAGTCCTGCCTAGGGATCTCTGAAGGGAAATGAGAATAGCAGCAACCATTGGACATATCCTGAAACTCACAATCTCTTTTGATTGAACTTGAACACCTTGGGTATTTTTAGGTGTGAAGAAATGTCCTTTTTCCAACCTACAACCACTGTAGCCACCAATATCTCTAGAGCGTCTGAATCCATTTCTTGATAACATACTCATACCATACTAGCTATGAACATGTGCTCCAAGCCAGATGGCATAAATGGGAATCCTGGAACTGGGAGTTATGGTCAAAATATATGGTTTGATGGTGAGGGAGGATTAGCTCCCCAAAGAAAAACTGGGGTATCCCAGAAAGGAAGGAGTAGCAGTTCTGGGGTAAGTTAGACCTAGGCTTGAATCTCAGCTCTACTAAATCTTAGTGCTGCAAACTTGAGCACTTTGTATAGCCTCTGTACTCTTCAGTCACTAAAATAGGTTAAATGTATCTTTTTTGTGTATTCCTAAAGGGACTTAATGAGATTAAGTTGTAAAAATGTATATATAGTATGTGGGACACAGCAGGCTCTCAATAAAAGGGCATGTTAAAATATTTGGATCTAGCAGATCTTTCGCTCCCTCATGGTGTGAGACATTATCTAAGGTTCTTTGGATTTGGTTATTGTTTTCGGCATTCCCTTAGCCGCTAAGGTTTCCTAAACCTCAGCATAAAGAAACTTTTCCAGTTATAGCTTTGACTCTGCCTTCTGTATCCCCTGGGAGTGAAACTATTTTTTTGGTATGTGTTTATTGTTGTGGTTATGATTATTATTAATTTGCCATCAAAAGAAAGTGTATCCTTAATCGGTTACTTTCTGCATCTCATCGCACACATTTCCAAATCAAAGCATTGAAATGAGCAACTCAGCCTGTTGGTAAAACATGCTTTTTAGTTTGTGTAGCTCATGCAAAAACTCCCCATGACCTGCCTTCCTAATAATTCTTGAGGGTTGAACTAATGCTCGTATAGTTACATCTGGTTCTAGAGTTAACAAATGGGTCAGAAGGAAAAGGAGGAGTGAGAAAAACCATCCAGTTTCCTCCGCCCTCCCCCTCTGTTGTTTTTTTTTTTTTCTTTCCTCGGTGTGAAGTCATTTGCTTTTCTTTCTAGCCCATACCAAGTCTTCAGAAGTTGAGCCAGGCAGATGGTGAGGTTATAGCTTGGGCAAGATGTGTTCTAATGTTATCAGCTTTAAAGGAGCACATGGAGCAGAGAGGAAAGATGGTTTGTGGTATTTTTGTGTATTAAATTTGATGGTTGGATTATGACGTTTATATTGATGAAATGTACAGAATCTCACCCATCACAGTTGACAGTCGGAACACGCCCTGTGTGGTTGGCATAGCTGTCTCTTCCTGCAAGGAGATCTAACATTTATTCTTATTTGGGAGACTAAGACGAGGTGAAGAACAAAGGAGATCCACCCTTCAATGCCACCACCCTGGGGGCATGGGAGTGGGAGATAAGTGTTATTGTGTTTGATTCTGTCATATTAAGAAGCATTTTCCTTGCTTGGGTTGTGAGTCGGTTTGGTGGTGCTGTGTGTGGAACACTCGGCAGTGTGGGAGCAGCAGAGCCAGTGAACCTAGGACAGGAAAAATATCCGTAAAGAGGGCTCTCAGCTTTGCCTCATTAAAATCCTGGCATTGCTATGGTTGACATAATCTTGCCATGGCTTTATTTAGTGGCTAGAGCCCTCAGCAGCTAGGCGTCCTCATTCCACTCTGGATTTTATTACCTACCAGATGTGAGCCTCTTGGATATTTTATTAGAGCACCAGGTGAGCTGATGAAAGGACAGCACTCTGACTGCCTTCTAAATGACTCCTGGTTCACTTGAGCTTTGTTTGTATGTAAGAGGTGACAAGAGCTGGCAAGAGTTAGGGACAAGAAGAAGGCACTGCCACTCATGGGTCTCAGTAGGTCTTTAGGTGGAAGAGATGGTATGCTTGCTTAAGGTTTATGGATCTTTTCCAGAGTATAACTTAAAGATATTTCTGTAGTCAATGTGCAAATGAATGAGACACACATGGATTCAATCTCTCTGCCATATATACTTCCAAGAATAAAAGGTTCATTTAGGTTTGAGTGAACCCAGTCTATCTGGAAACCAGATAATCCACAATACTGCCCATATAGCCTAGAAATCTTTGAATTCTAAATATTTAAGATACTAACCTGAAGAAGAGATTAAGTCCTTTTTCTCTCCCTATGCCCCTTGTTATTTTGTTAGGGCTAATGTTCGGTTCTAACTTCAGTCAATAATGTCCTGGTTGGCATTTTCTGAGGCAGCAGCCTGTGTGTAGTTGCTATGTTTAAGAAAGATTTCAAGCAGTACCAAACATTTATGTAGGCCTCACACAAATTTGACTACCATGTATTTCTTCCCCTTAGGTTGACTTAGGACCTAGGGAATAGTTTATAAGGGTACCATGTACTAATCTCATTCCTTTTTAAATCTAAAAGTAATTGTTCATAACCATTACAAGTCATTGACTGAACATCTTTAGGGAATAGCTCTAGTCTATGTATTATGTGGGCTGTTAAACAGGTAAATGGCAGTTTATCTCTAAAGAGTTTAAGCAAAACATACCAAAAGCCAGGCCTCTGTGAAGAGGCACAATTTCCTGCTAGATAGTGTGTGTGCATCTGATTACATAATGGATTGTAAACATTTCCAGAGGTGGGAGAGAGTGCAGGTCCTGAGTGTTAGAAGGCAAAGGTCATGAGTGTACCTCACATGGCCCAGTTGGCTCCATTCTATCCGACAGCCACAGCCGCCCCTCACTCTACCCTGACTGCTTTGCGGTTCACATGAGTGAAGCCAGGGCTCGCTGATAAGGGAAAATACTAGTAGTCTTCTCTGTCTCCCTTTCTTTCTTGAATAAAAACAATACTATGAAATACGGTTTTAATTCTTCTTCTAACACATTTACTGCTTATTCTTATCTGCTGCTTTAATGGAGTGAATACTTGTGAGAATATACCGTGTGCTAGGGTACACATACATATCTTACATACATAAATGCACACACACATATACACACATACATACATATATATTTTCATTTGATTGTCACAACAACCCTCTGAGGTCTGGACTTAGTATCAATTGCTTTTGCTTCTGTGATCATAAAGCAAGTACAAGGCAATGGCGGGATTCCAACCTGGTTCCTGTAACTACAAAGCCTGCTCTTTCCTCAACAGTGCATGAGAGGGCCGGCGCAGTTAGGTTTGTGCCTGCCTGATTCTCAGATGAGTACACCTCATGAAAGAGAAGCACGTCTGAGACAATTCTCTATCCCTCCACTAACTGTTCTGTTGTAGAAAAAACCATAACTATGGATCTTCTAGCATTTTATTTTTTAATCAGAACCCTGGCTATGGAACAGAGATCAGGAGAGTAATGGGCTTGGAACTGGTCATCTCCCTGGAACTATTTATTCGTAGCCAATGCAAGGTGAGAGTTCAGAAGGGGCTGAGGCCATGGGTGTAGAGCTAAGAACTGTGGACCCAGGAGTACTCCTGAAATCTCTGATTTATATGTGTTTCTTGCAGTTGCTAGACCCCCTGAAGAACAGCTTTCAGAGTTCTGTGGGTTGAGACACACCAATTCCACACTTGGGAGGGAACTGCTATTTTATTGCCCCAATTAACTGCTTTATTTGTTTATAAATTCTTCCCTTTTCTGTTTTATGATGCAGTTGTGGTGTGTTTAATGGAAGTGCAAGATTAAAACTGGCAAGCTGACTGCATGTTACATTTCCAAAGCTTATAAATGGTTTGAATCCAGAATGTCTGTGGCCCTTTCCAAAAATATTTGGTTTCTCTAAAAAGCAACAGCTGTTGGGAAATGGATGGAAAGTTTTTTGGCTTTTTTGTTTGTTTGTTTGTTTTTCAAGAGGAGAAAAGCTGTTGGCTTTTACTATAGTGTGTAGGGCATTTTGTTTAATGCTTTTATTCCATTGGGGAATTTGCCTGTTTGATAACAGATGAAACAACAGGGACTTAGTAAAATATAAAAACCCGTGATGTTAAAAATCAGCAAATTGAATGCTACTTTAACAAGTCACACAAGAAAATAATCTTTTTTCTAAAAAAAATACCTCTTGCTGAGTAGAGATTTTTTTCTGTAAGAGTAGTATAAATTTAAAAATTTTACTTTCTACTGTTTCCGTTGCATTCTGTAGTTTACAAAGCACATGCATATTTAAAATCTGAATCTCACTACAATTCTACTAAGCAGCTTAGGGACAGTGATTTTCCTTATTGTAAATGATTCACATAAGTCCTGGAAGGATGAAGTCACTTGCCTGGAGTCAGGCAGCTCACCAGTGGCTGAGCCAGGCTTAGGATAGAATTTTGCAATGACTAGCTCAGGGCTTTCTGTCATACCAAATTATTTAATTATTAAATGGTATCATTATCAGTTGAGTTAGGCAATGTGATCTGGCCAAGCTGTTGTCACTGCTCCTGCTGGATGCTGTTCCCACAGCTATAAACCCATTACTTACCCCTGGGTCAATATCCTGGTGGAAGTATCAAATGGCTGAGTATGCTCACATGCTCAAAGCCCTGACTACCAAGGGGTGGGACCAGAGAAGCCCTGTCTGCCTGAGCTATCCAGAGGAGCAGGGCACTGTATCCCAAGAATACTATATACATATGGTGAATGGTTCACCTCAAACAGGAGAGAAGGTTGGATGCTAGGTAGAGCAAAATGCAGTGATAGCATATCTATTTAGTAGGGCAAGTGCACACCAAATTGAACCTAGTTGACTAAAGTGGGGATAAACCTTCTTTCCTCTCCTCCTTCCCTTTATTTCTTTCATTTTCCCCAAAATATCAACCAAAGGGATTGAGAAAGAAAACTAGAGGACGTAGTTTTCCAATTGTAGTGAGTGCAAGACTCACATAGGAGCTTAACATACGTGCAGATCCTAAGGCTTGAGCCCCAAGATTCTGATTTCATAAACGTTTTTAGTACTTGTCAAAAACAGGCAGGATCCCCTAACCAGAACAGCCTGAATAATATTAAAGTATCACTAAATAATTCTTTATTTTAAAATAAAGGAGTAATAAAATAACTGTTTGGCCAAAGTCCCTTGATATTATAGAATTTCTATCTTACTGCTTTTAAAAAAGAAACACAAAGACACTAAAATCGTATCCTAAAGGCTATGACCCCTGATTTTGGCAAGCTGCTAAAATAATAAGTCTGGAATGAGGTTCAGGAATCTGTATTTTTAGTAAGCCCTTATGTGATTCTGATACAGCTGGTCCACAGACCTCATTTTGAGAACCTCAACCTAAGAAGTCAGAGGGTTAACGTAGGCAATTCTCTCCAGTTGATAGCTGGAGAAATCCCAGTCCAGCTCAGCTAGGGCCCCTCCTCTGTGCTCTATTAAATGGGCTTCATCTAACCCCTAAATTGCAGGTTTGGCCTCCATCTGTTGTTACTGAGCCTCTGATTTGGCCCTTGCTTTGGCTCCCAGTGGCTGGCATTAGTGGTCACCAGAGTGCAGGAAAATGGATAGAATCAATGTGCTCCAGTGACAAGGAGAACTGGACTTAGAGTGAGGAAGTTTAGCACTTTGAGTTTTCTTTATAAACCCTGCCACCACTTCTCCACATGAGAGATTGGAGGGTTAGTAAGAAAAAGAGGAAAAGGGAGAGAAAAAAGTAAGATAATGAAATTGTATCTTTCCTTACTTTTTGGTTTATATAGCACTTTCTGTCCTTCAAAGAGCTTCTAGAAAAAGATAACTGTGAGACTAAACAGTGTAGGACAAAAAGCCAGTGTGACGGGGGACAGATGAGGGCATGTGGGAGAGCATCAGAGGCAAGGAAGCATGTTGGGGGACGCAAAGCAACGTGCCTGATCGGGGGGTGCATCACGGCAGGGTGAGCTCATTGAAATGCCTCCCAACTTCCAAGAGGAGAGAAATTGTCATATTAGATAATGGTAGATTGTTGAAAGTCCAAGGAATCCTCTGAATTGATTATGAAACATAAGCCCACAACTGTTTGGTCTGGAATAGTTTAAAATATTGTACAATTTTTATTATCATGGAAAATTGGAACCCATAACTACCATATCCTGGTAACCTATACTCCTGTACTCCACTCCCCACTCACCGGATTCTCATTATACCTTCAAACATTGGTTTCTTTAGAAATTTCTTGAGTTGTTCTAGTATAAGGAAGCAAAGGGCCAGGGGTTCAGGACCTGTGTCCTGGACACAGGACATCTTTGCTTGGCTTCCAACTTGCAGGTGACCTTGGAAGAGTCATTTCATCTCTTTGGGTTTCAGTTTCCTCATCTGTAAAAAAAAAAAAAAAAAAAAAGTGGTTGAAATAGTAGTCTCTCTACCCCTTCTATGTCTAACACTCCACATTCCCTTAATATATTCAGGATATTGTTAAAGAACTTACTAACCTTTCCATGAAAGACAAAATAAAAGTCCACTATTTAGGGCTAGTGATATTTTTATAAGACTTAGGAGAATTCTCCTAACAGTAAACAAACTGATGGCTTTAGTTTCCATATCATTTTGCTAATGCTGCCAGCAAATCACCCAGTTTTAAACAATAGATATTTATTTTCTTATGATCCTGGAGGCTAGAAGCCCAAGATCAAGGTGTCACCTGGGTTGATTTCTTTTGAGGCCTCTCCTTTTGTTTGGTAGATGGCCATCTTCTCCTCTGTCTTCAGATGGTTTTCCCTCTGTTGTGCCTGTTTGTGTTCAATCCTCACTTTTTTTTCAGACGGAGTCTTGCTCTTGCCCAGGATGGAATACAGTGGCACGATCTCAGCTTACTGCAATCTCTGCCTCCCAGGTTCAAGTGATTCTTCTGCCTCAGCCTCCCAAGTAGCTGGGATTACAGGCTCCTGCCACCACACCCAGCTAAATTTTTTTTGTTGTTGTATTTTTAGTAGAGCCTGTGTTTCACCATGTTGGCCAGGCTGGTCTCGAACCCCTGACCTCAAGTGATCCGCCCGCCTCAGCTTCCCAAAGTGCTGGGATTACAAGTATGAGCCACTGTGCCTGTCCTCAATCCTCACTTCTTATAAGGACACCAGTCAAATTAGATTAGTGGCCACCCTAATGGTCTCATTTTAAGTTAATTAGATCTTCAAAGACTGTATCATAAAATAATACAGTCACATTCTGAGTTACTGGGGAGTTAGGACTGTAACATACAAACTTGGAGGGGTGACGAGACTCCCATAATAGTCATAATAGTCAGTCTCCAAGCCAGTGCATCTTTAGGAGTATGGTAACACCTCAGCTATCTTGGGTGAAGCCCCAGATTAGATGAACAAAGAGAAGGATTCAATGAACTTTTAAAGAACTTGTCAATTCTAGGGATTTGTGATACTATACAAAGTTCTTCAAACCCAACACCCAATCACCAGGAACATAAACCAAGGAGGGGTGCAAAGAGCAAGGCTGCAGGAAAATAAGATAAAAGGGCAAATGGTTTGTACTTTGGGGAAAGCAAAGATGGAAAAGAACTTTGAAGCATTTACATTTAGGCCAGTTCCATTACATCATAAGGGCAGAAGTATTTTATCACATAGCCATTACTGTTTGATCTGTGCCAGTAGGTGAACTTTTAGAGAGCATAGGAGTCTATTTCACATAAATCCCACTTTTAGCAAATGCAGAAGCAGGATCCTGCTGAGGACAAAGGAAAAATTCATGATGCAATTCCCACTTATCCTCATGGGTGCCTTTTTATCGCTAAGAATGAGGAAGAGGAATTCCTTTCCAACACCACTGTAAAAAGAGTACTTACAAATTACTCTTCCTTATTGTTTGGACAGTAAAAGCAAGTAATGAGTCTCACACCACATATCTCCGGTTTTTATAGCCTCGATAACCTATCTGTCTCCTCAGGTGTGTTCTCAGTGGCACAGAGAACTGAAAAGAGAATAAATGCATAGTTCTTGTGCTCAGGCCTGCCTCCAGGCCATTGCTTCCTGTGGCTTCTCAGGGCCCACAATACACTGCTAGGCATCATCTCTGTTTTCCCAGTGGGAAAAGAGGTACATGATATTCAGTGTGTATTTCTCCTACACTCTGCAGCCAACCATCCTCATCTGTAGAACATTACACATCTCTCTCAAGGAACCCCTACTGCCTATGCAATCACTTTTGTTTAATAACTAAAATTCAGATTTAAACACACACACACACATATACACACACAAATAGTTTGGATGCCATCTTAGACGTTAGCCTATTTGTATGTCATAAACTGTGTCTCAATCCTCACTTCTTAGAAGGACACCAGTCAAATTCTGGAAACCACTGTCCAAGCACACTTTTAACTCATTCCAGTGAGATGTCTCCCCCTCTCTACTAGTTTCTTATCACCATTGTAACAAGTTACCACAGATTTAGTTGCTTGTACAGCATAAAATGTTACCTTATAGTTCTGCAGGTCAGAAGTTCAATGCAGGTCTCACTGGTCTAAAATCAGGTGTTGGCAGAGTTTGGGGAGAATCTCTGCTTCTAGAAACTGTCCCTATGTCTTGGTTCACACCTCACCCCTTTCTCCCTTTTCAAAGACAGAAAGGTTGCATCTCTCTGACACTTTTTCCATAATCATGTCTCCCTCTAACTCTCTGATTTTCTCTGTCACTTTTAAGGACCCTTGTAATTGGATTGGGCCCACCTGCATAATCCAGGATAATCTCTCCATCTCAAGGTCTTTAACCTTCGTAACATCTGCAAAGTCCCTCTTGCCATGCAAGGTAACATATTCAAAGGTTCTGGGGATTAGTACATGAACATCTTTGGAGGGCCATATTCTGCCTACCATAGGCTCTGACCAATTTAGCTGTGCATTTTGGTGTCTTCGTTTGCAAAGTTACAGAAAGATGTGTAATTACAAGGCAGATTGTTTTTCTTGAACATCCCAGTGAGGTTTCTTTCACATTATGTAGGGAGAGAGTAGGAGGGGCCTACATTTACAGCCCCACTGGGTGAGATGTGGGATCCGTCAGAGGATTTTTTTCTTGCTCACCCAACCATGCAAACCAGTGGAAATCTTGATTTCATTTTGGTTAGTCGTGATCTCCGATGGGAACCACATTCATGTGTGTATATCTGTATGTGTGTATGTGTGTGTGTGAATTTAGGTAAAGCCTTCCAGGAGCCCTCTTTGCTCCCTAAGAGTGGTTCTGATGTCTCTTGGCTCTCATCAGAGCAGTTGTAACACTTTGTTGCATGTGTCTGTCATCTCATCTGTCAATGCTGGACAACAGGAGGGCAAGCACTCTAACTTGTTTCTGTGATGCTCCCCGTGCCTAGCACATGGCCTGGCAGGATGTTTAATAAACATTTGCTGAATTAATGAATGCTCCACATCAAATCTCCTATTCACAGTGTTACTAGCCCAGCCTCTGACATAAGTGAGTGGCTTGGCAGACTCTAAAGATAGAGTAGAAATCTGAAGAGTATTTCCCAGAATTTTAACATCGAATTAATTAAATTGGGAAAATTCAGAGTTTGTTTTTTTCTCCTGTAAAACAACTTGGCAGACAAATTTTATATATTTGATCACTGAATTTCCAACACAATATTAAAACCTACCAATGGTGAACCAGGGACACAATGTAGAATTCAGGAAAGCGCTTTGATCTAGGATCACGTTTGAATTCTGGTTAAGTAGCTGTGTGGTTTGGGGCAAATCATTTACCATCTCTGGAATCTTGTCCTTATCTCTAAGTGATTCTAGTTGATGCTTAACATAGGTAACGGCCAAGGGCCTTCTCAACGCTGAAATGCTGTCTTCTCCATGGTCCTGTTATTCTAGTGTGATATGACTCATTCTTTCCTAAAGTGTGGAATATGAAATGTAGGTGATCGGTTGGAAGTGCAATGAATGTGACATGATTTTAAGTACATAAATGAACATTTTTAGTTTTAACAATTTGTTGAGTGGGTTGAATGCCATGAGGTATGATCAAGAAATGGCATTGTTTTTATCGCCTGCTGTATCCCATGTATTCTTACAGCTCTCTGTTCTGCTGCTGAATAATAGTCTAGACCAGTTTCATAATTTTTCAGATCATTTTTGGTATTTGAACAGTCTCATGCTCATGTATTAAAAACTCCAGTCAAATGAAAATCTAGATTTCAATCTTTCATCCAGTTCAGAGTTTTTGCCCTTCACCATCTGAATCCTTACCCTTGATTCTGAAGACCAATAGCAGGAAAAGAGAGTGATGGTTTATTTTGCTTTCCTTGATTCACTGACTCCAATTCATAGTGTTACCACTGACATCCCCAGAGTCAGGACCAAGGGAGTGGGATTGGAGGACAACAGAAAGACTGGCTTGCCTGGAACTGGTATAAACTTGCTGTCAGAGGCTTCCCTGGGACAGAGGCCCAACTTGGTTTTCTCTGGGGGCATTTTTATGGGTCCTTTGGAGATGCTCTCACCCAGTCAGCCTCTCTGTCGGGATTTGCTCTCCTCAGCAGGTGGATCTTGGGTAGTAGCCCTTCAAGATGGCTCTAACCCCACTTCTTTCTGGGGCATTGCCCATGGCTCATGGAAGCTCACATACCTTGCTCTGTCTGCCATTTGTAGAAGGGCAGGTTGCTTGGCCCTATCTTTGTGTTACTGCCTGGTGGAAGCACCAGGTAACCTCTTGCACTCTGACTCCTTTGGTTGTCCAAGACTCCAGGGAATGTGACTTGGACTTCCCCCAAGAATTCACAAAAGCTCTGGAGCTTAGCTCCCCAAGGCTTGCATCCAACTAGGGAGTAAGAAGTCAGCATCCACATCTGGCAAGGATCATCAGTCTGTATGAGTGGTTTTCTTGGGACCTCCTTTACTTTGCTCAAGGTGGAAGGGGAAGACCCCACAGTATCCTCTAATCCAATTAGATAGTCTCATCCTGATGAATCTTCAACCTTCTCTTCATAGTCCTAAAGGACCAGCATGGCCACATATTAGCACCTTGCTTTAGATGACTGGGGCACTTCTCATTCCTTTTTAAAAGCTTTGAAACTTAGCCAAAATTTTGAGATGACAGGGAAAGTCCCCTTTTACATCTTGTTATATATTTATTTTGCTGTGTATCAGCATATATAACTTATCAAATCTGATTTCATAAATACTGTTTAGGATTAGAATGAATACAGAAAGTAGGAGAATTAAAGAAAAAGTAAACTTACACTAGTAAGTGGCTTATAGATATTGCAAAGATATGTGTATTAGTCAGGGTTCTCTAGAGGGACAGAACTAATAGGATAGATAGATATATAAAGGGGAATTTATTAAGTAGTAATAACTCACATGATCACAAAGTCCCACAATAGGTCATCAGCAGGCTGAGGAGAAAGGAAGCCAGTCTGAGTCCCAAAGCTGAAGAACTTAGAGTCTGATGTTTGAGGGCAGGAAGCATCCAACACAGGAGAAAGATGTAGTCTGAGAGGCTAAGCCAGTCTAGCCTTTTCACGTTTCTTTGCCTGCTTTATATATTGGCCACACTGGCAACTGATTAGATGGTGCCTACCCAGATTAAGGGTGGGTCTGCCTTTCTCAGCCCACTGACTCAAATGTTAATCTCCTTTGGCAACACCCTTACAGACACACCCAGGATCAATACTTTGCATCTTTCAATCCAATCAAGTTGACACTCAGTATTAGCCATCATGTCATGGTAATACTCTGTTGGGCCTTCATGTCAATGTTAAGTGGGACAGTGCAAGGTTGAGGCAGCATACTCTCCCCTTTCCAGCCCAACTGTGACAAACAATGCTTATTCTGAATTAAAGACAACATTTTTACTCCATTGTAGCTAATCTACAATCAGACATTTTCTTCTTCAGCTTTACAGTTAAATTTTTCCAAGTGCTCAAAAAGTGAGAAAATACTAATTTCCAAGTTATAAGAGAATAACCTATTTACTCTATTGAGATGAGGAACTGTCTTAAAATATAAAGTGCATGCTAAATAAGGTGATCACAATACAGAATAATAAAGCCCTCTATAATGATCTATAGTTAAAAAAAAAAGAGAGATGGTCTGTATCTTCTTTCTTGATTACTTAAAGCAGTATAAAGCAACTGCTATGATCTGAATGTATGCACTGCCCTTTC
This sequence comes from Colobus angolensis palliatus, assembly GCF_000951035.1. NCBI lineage: Eukaryota > Metazoa > Chordata > Mammalia > Primates > Cercopithecidae > Colobus > Colobus angolensis. Next base: position 3,316,488 of record NW_012115422.1, read on the forward strand.
CCAAATTCATATGTTGAAATCCTAAGCCCCAAGGCATAGTATTAGGTGGTGGGACTTTTGGAAGGTGATTAGGTCATGAGGGCATGAGTGGGATTAGTGTCCTTTTAAAATAATCCCAAAGGAGCTTGTTTGCCCCTTCTGCTATTTGAGGACACAGCCAAAAGATACCATCTATGAACCAGAAAGCAGAACCTTACCAGGCACAGAATCTGTCAGATCAGATGTTAGACTTTCCAGTCTCCAGAACTATGATAAATAAATTTATATTTTGGGAAAGTGACCCAGTCTATAGTGTTTTGTTATAGGAGCCCAAAGGAACTAAGATGACAACACGTTGAAAATGTCAAGGGAAGTTTTAAAAATATGAATTTCCATGGAAAAGAGGCTTTGCAGGTGAAAGAATGCTGAATCTGGAATAAAAATTCCAACTTTGCAACTTACCTACAGATAGTATGATCTTAGGCAAGTCCCTTGGCCTCCCTAAGCCCATCTTTGTAGAATTGTCCTACAGAGCCATACTGGATGTGCAAAGATCAATTAAGATAATGTACAGTCTTGCATCACATAACGACAGCAATACATTCTGAAAAATGCATCCTAAGATGACTTTATCTTTGTGCAAACATCATAGATTGTACTTATTACAAACCTAGATGGTATAGCCTACTTCACAGCTAGGCCAAATGGTATAGCCTATTGCTCCTAGGTTACAAACCTGTACAGCTCTGAAGGATACTGAATACTGGAGGCAATTGTAACATAAGTAGTTGCATGTCTAAACATATCCAAACATAGAAAAGGTACAGTAAAAAATATGGTGTAAAAGGAAAAACCTCGTACAGGGCACTTAGCATGAATGGAGCTTGCAGGACTGGAAGTTGCTCTGGGTGAGATGATGAGTAGTAAGGGACTATGAGGGCCTAGGGCATTACTGTACACTACCGTAGACTTCATAAACACTGTACACCCAGGATACACTAAATTTGTAAAAAACTTTCTTCAAAAATAAATTAACCTTAGTTTACTGTAACTTTTTCACTTTATAAACTTTAAAAATTTAAAAAACTTTTTGGCTCTTTTGTAGTGACACTTAGCTTTAAACACAAACACATTGTACAACTGTACAAAAATTCTTTATATTCTTATTCTGTAAGCTTTTTTCCTGTTAAAAATGTGTTGTTGGTTTTTTTGAACTTTTTAGTTAAAAATGAAGACACACACACACACACACACACGCACACACACATATATATTGGTCTAGGCCGACACAGGGTCAGAATCATCAATATCATTGTCTTCTACCTTCACATCTTGTCCCACTGGAAGGTCTTCAGGGGCAGTAACATCCATGGAGCTGTCATCTATGATGATAACGCCTTCCTCTGCATAGCTCCTGAAGGACCTGCCTAAGGCTGTTTTACAGTTAACACTTTCTTAAAAGTCAAAGGAGTAGACTCTTAAAAAATGACAAAAGTGTATTCTAGTAAATATTAGGTGATGGGAATTTTTTAGCTCCATTGTAATCTTATGAGACAACCACCGTATACGTGGGCCATCATTGGATGAAACATCATTATGCGGTGCATGAGTGTATGTGACACTGAAATAATCTAAAGAGCCCAGTGCAGTGCTTTATCAGTCAATAGACACGAGCAATTGACCTTAACATTTTTCATTGAAATATAATTTACATTGACAATGGACCAATTTTAAGGTACAGTTCAATGTGTTTTGACAAGTGTATGTAGCCATATAACCGACACCACAATGAAAATTATAGAAGATTGCCACCACTTCAAAATATTCTATTGTATCGCATTGCAATTCCCTCCCTACTCCCGCTTTCATTTTTTGTAGAATTTTTTATGTAGTCATGCGCCATCTGAAGACATTTCAGTCAAGAATGGGCCACCTCTATGACAGATTATAACAGAGCTGAAACATTTCTATCACTTAGTATTTACTGTACTTTTTGTCATTATTTTAGAGTATACTCCTTTTATTTATTAAAAGAAAACACCCACATTCACTGTCAAACAGCCTCAGGCAAGTCCTTCATGAGATGTTCCATAAGAAGGCATTATTATCATAGGAGATGACAGCTCCCTGCATGTTTTTGCCCCTGAAAATCTTCCAGTGGGATAAGATGTAGAGGTGGAAGACAGGGATATTGATGATCCTGACTCTGTGTTGGCCTAAACTAATGTGCATATTTGTGTTTTTGTCAAAAAAGTAAAAAAATAAAAATAAAAATAGAAAAAAACTTATAGAATAAGAATATAAAGAAAAAATATCTTCACACAGCTGTACAATGTGTTTATGTTTAAAGCTAAGTATTTTTACAAAAGAGTAAAAAAGTTAAAAAATATTTTAAGCTTATAAAGTAAAAATGTCGAAGTAAGCTAAGGTTAATTTATTATTGGAGAAAGAAAGATTTTTAAAATAAATTTAGTGTATCCTAAGTGTACAGTGTTCATAAAGTCTACAGTAGTATACAGTAATGTCCTAGGCCCTCGCATTCACTCATGACGTACTCACTGACTCACCCAGAGCATCTTCTGGTCCTGCAAGCTCCATTCACGGTAAGTATGCTATACAGGTGTATTATTTTTTTTTTCTTTTACATCACATTTTTACTGTACCTTTTCTATGTTTGGATATATTTAGATATGCAAATACTTATTATGTTACAATTGCCTCCAATATTCTGTACGGTAATATGCTGTACAGGCTTGTAACCTAGGAGCAATAGGCTATACCATTTGGCCTAGGTGTGTAGCAGGCTGTACCATCTAGGTTTGTGTAAGTGCACTCTGTGATGTTCACACAATGACAAAATCATCAGTACGGAATGCATGACTGTAAATGGAATCATGCAGTGTGTGGTTGTTTGTATCTAACTTCTTTCACTTGGCACAGTGCTTCTGATAGTCAGCCATGATGTTGCCAGTATCAGTAAGTTCATTTTTTGTTGCTGAGAAGTATTTCATTAGGTGGATACGTAATATTTTGTTTTTCCATTCACCAGTTGATAGACACTTGTGTGATTTCTAGTTTTTGGCTATCATGAACAAATTACTATAATTGTTTCAGGATAAGTCTTTGTATGGATATATGTGTTTTCATTTTTATTAAGTACGAAAAAGTGGGATGCTGAGTTGTCTAGTAAGTCTGTGTTTAATTTTACAAGAAACTTCTAAACTACTTTCGAAAATGGCCACACCATTTTGCATTTCCACTAGCCACGTATGAAATTTCCAGTTGCTCAACATCCTTGGCAACACTCGGTGTTATCAGTATTTGTAATTTCAGTTAATCTAGTAGATAGGAAGTAACATCTTATTGTGCTTTTAATGTAGGTTTCTCTAATGATAAGTGATGTTCAGCATCTTTTCATATAATTGTTTCTTTGGTGAAGAATCTGTTTGAATCTTTTGCCTATTTGTAAAATGGATTTGTTGTTTCCTTATATTGAGGTATAAGAGTTCTTCTTATATTCTAGGTAAATTCTAGGTAAATGTTCTTTAGATATGTAAATAGAGATTTTACAATACAATTTCCTGGTCTGTGGCTTGCCTTTTTTATTTTCTTTTGAAGTGTAAACAGTGTTTTTTGAATTGTGAAGTTTTAGTTGTAGTTATACCACAGAGGCATGATGGATTCCCTCCCCAGGTTTGATTTAGATGTTGAGACTGTTGATACCACACATGCACGAAGAATATATGAAAAAGTTATGGGTCGTAGAATGAGACTTTCTTGGGAGAGCAGGGCAGGCTCCTAAGCAGGTTTAAAAATGGCTTGAAAGAAAGCAAGAAAAGAGATTGGCTTGGCTTTTACTGTGATTAGGGAATGAGGTTGGGGTGAGAGTTCCTGTGCATGAGAGCCAGGGCTTGCATATTTTGAACTTCCCGTTGGCAACAAAGGTAGATGCACCTGGGTTTTCTTATCAGCTAGCCCAGATGTGGGGCAGAGGGGAAGGGGAAGTGGTGGGGCTTGAAAGATGTGTCAGCAGTCAAAATCAAGCATCTAAATGGAGTCAGGCTCTTTATTATACTTTTGATTTTTTAAAAACCAATTTATCATACTTTTTGTGTGGTTCATTATTTTTGTGTGTTCTATCTAAGAAATATTTTCCTAACTAAAATAAAATAATTTTCCCTTTTGTTTTCTTCTGGTAGTTTTATAGCTTTAGATATTACAGTTAAGTCTTTGATCCATTTTGAGTTAGTTTTTGTATATGGCATGAGGTATGAGTCTAAGTGTTTTTCCTCATATGGATGATCAATTTATTCAGGACCATTTATTGAAAAAGACTACCTTTTCCCACATAGAATTTTCTTGACACCTTTATTGAAAATCAGTTGGCTATAGATATGAAGATCCATTTCTGGACTGTCTATCTCATTGATCTATACGTTTATATTCACACCAATACCACACCATTTTTACTACTGTAGCGTGTGTGTGTGTGTGTGTGTGTGTGTGTGTGTGTAATTTTATTTTTTAGATGCAATCTCACTATGTTGCCCGGGTTGGCATTGAACTTGTGGGCTTAAGCAATCCTCCTGCCTCTGCATCTCAAGTGTCTGGGACTACAGGTCCACACCACTGTGCCCAGCTATATAGTTTTATAACATGTCTTGAAAATGGTTGTCATAATCCTCCAAATTTGTTCTTCTTTCCAGAATAATTTAACTTTCTACATCTTCTTCTGCATTTCTGTATGTGCCTTAAAATCAGCTCTTCAGATTCTACAAAGATACCTCTTGGGGTTTGATTGAAATTGCATTGAATCTATAGATTAATTTCGGGAGATCTGATATCTTAACGACATAGTGTCTTCTGATAAATGAACACAGTTCATCTCTCCATTTATTTAGGTCCACTTTTAATTTCTCTCAAAAAATGTATTATAATTTTCAGTGTACAAGTTTGACATACTTTGCATTTTTTCCATATATATATGTATTTTGAGCTGGAGTGCAGTGGTGCTACATTGACTCACTGTAGCCTTGACTTCCCAGGCTCCCAAGTAGGTGGGACTATAGGCACATGCCACCACACCTGGCTAATGTTTGTATTTTTTGTAGAGATCACATTTCACCATGCCCAGGCTGGTCTCAAACTCCTGGCTCAAGCAATCTACCCACCTTGCCCTCTCCAAGTAGTGGGATTACAGACATGAGCCACCACACCTGGCCAGAGTTTTATACTTTTGATGTTTTTGTACTTGTATTTTTTTTCAATTTCAAATTTCAAATTGTGGAACTTTTGCTTCCATCCAAAGTGGAGTAAACAGGGATTGGATCTATCCCCTCAATTGAAACAGTTAAAAAGCTGAACAGATAAAACAATGAATTTCAAGTCATGGGACATCAGGCATTGAAAGATGGTGATTTCTGAGTAATGCAGCACAATAAGGAGAGGTCAGCTCATCACCAGGTAATGGCAGAGGGAGCAACAACCCAGGCAGGGCCTAGTAGTTGCCCTGAGTTGAGTAAATAGAGATGGGAGTTCAGGGAATTCCGCTGGGTATAGAGGTGTGTGTGTGTAGTCCCAGCTACTCGGGAGGCTGAGACAGGAGAATCACTTGAGCCAGGGAAAGAGAGGCTGCAGTGAGCTGAGATTGCTCCACTGCACTCCAGCCTAGGCGACAGATCGAGACTCTGTCTCAAAAAAATAAATAAATAAACTACATAAAATAAAAAAAATTAAAAAAATAGTAAATCTGAAAATATAGCAACCATCCAAAATGAAACTCAGAGATGAAAACTTACTGAAAAACTAAAAAGAATAGAGCATCAGTGAGCTATGAGACAACTTTGAGTTTTAATGGGGTGGGAAAAGGGTATAGAGGGAAAATAGGGAGGGATTACCCAGGGGCACAAGAAAACTTTTAAGGATAATGGGTATGTCCATTTTTTTATTATGGTGATGGCTTAATGGGTGTGCATATATATGTGTGTGTGTATGTATATATATGTATACGCACATATGCTAACGCTTACCAAATCATACACTTTATGTACAGTTTATTATTTGTCAATTATATCTTAATAAAGCTGTTTAAAGGTTCCAATTATTTGATGACAGTATGTAGAAATACAGTTGATTTTTATGTATCAATTCTGTATCCTGCAACTCTGCTAAACTCACTTGTTCTAATAATCCTTGTTATTGCTACTATTGTTGTTGTGATTAAAATCAACACTATCAATGAGATAATCATTATCTCATTATCAATGAGATTTAATGCAGGTGTTAGGGCTTTACAAACTGTGAAGCACTCTATGAGTTATTTTATTAACTGCAATAGAAAAATCGAACTTTTATTCTTTTAGGCTCCTATGCAGAGGGTGTTTCTCTGTAGAAGAAGGCCCAGATAAACTGGGATCCTAGCCATCACATGAGAACAGTAATGCACATATGACCCTAACCTACTCATGGGCCAGGCTGCCATCCTTCTCTAACAATTGCAGGAAATGGACTCAGATCCCTTTTCCTTAGAGCTCGTGTGCCAGCTCCCCTACTGGGGAAGCCCCTGCATCCTGTCTGCTCAGTATCTGATGCTTGGTGATAACAGGCCTTCATACTCCAAGACCTGGGAGCTGCTCAGGACAGAGGTATTTATAGGTTCCCTGGAAATGCCTGCTGAAGGTACCCTGGAGGCTGACTGGAGAGCTTTCCCTTGCAGCGCTGCTCAGCTCCTGGGCTGTTGTCAATGCCAGCAGAGCAGGGTAGAGAGTCTTCTACAGAACCAGGCTCACTTTCCTGGCTTGCTGTCCATATGCCTTTCTACAAAAGACCCTCTTAACCCACTGGCCCTGTCACTGCAAAGCTATAGTCCTATGTAACGGGAGTTAGTGTTAGAATAACAGATTTCATTTACCTTTTAGGAGGAATTAATTATTCAGTGTTGGTAAATTTATTAAGAGTTCTCCATGGGCTGCCAAGAACAGAAGAGCATTAGACTAGAGAGCAAATTAGATGTGCTGAAATCCATGTATTTATTTCTATTGTTTTCTTAAAGTCGTGAACAAATATTATTTCATATGGACATCACATTTATTTAGTCCTGTCAAGCATTTGATGTATATTTTTGGTACATTTGAGTTTTTCCTTGTTTCTGTAGACAGCAATGTGACAAGCTAGGCTTCCAGCTATTCCTCAGGGGCCTTAGCTGAAATCGCAGCCCTGAGTTTTCCTCTTATGGAACTCATCTTTGCTCCGAATGTCTTCTTGAGCAACACAGAGAGTTTAGCAATGGGTGAACTCATTTTCTCCAAGTTCAAAACTTATTCAGATGTGAAGATTTTTGAAATTTAAGGGGATTCTTGGTTTCTACATTAGGTCACCCATGACACAGTGCAACTTCTGTTTTTAAGTGGGATAAAAATGCTTTAAAGAAGCTTATTGAAAGGCCTCAGAAGATTTTGTGGACATTGAATAGTTTTTAGGAACATTTTGATGGTTTAATTATAAGAAAATGGAAAACATGCAGATCAAATTGACCCTAAAATACACATGGTTTTAAAAATTAAGGGCAAATAATTCTGACAAAACACACTTTTCGAGTCTAAAACACATGAACAAAGTCAGGAGACTGAGGAATTCAGGTTATATTAACAGCAGTTGGACTAATGAGATCTGCCATATAGAACCCCGAGGAGACCATGGGCTGCTTCCCTGTGTTGCCTCAGACCTCATCACCTGGGATCCTGTTTCTCACCTCAGTTTTTACAATTTTATCCTTTTAAGTGAATAAAATAATACATCTTTCTCCTTGTCAAGTTTTTGTAATTTTTTCTTAGATTCTAAAGAAAATTACATGCTCTTTGAATTCCTTACACATATAAAGTTTGTTCCCAAGTAGATTACGTTCTTGTCTGAAGGAATTTGATGACTTTTACTCTGTTTGGCTTCCTAATTGTCAAAGAACTGGGTGCCCCTATGAGTCATGTAATTGAGAAATCCCAATATTTGTAGCCCCACAACACTGTGGTGTTTAATCATTTTTAGCTGCAGAAACTTTTCTACAAATAGTAGATGTATTAAAAGGGAATTGCCCTAGTGGGGCTGGGAAGGTGTCCCCTCCTCTCCTAGTGATAGTCCTTCTGTTGCGCACAGTTTAGGGCTACTCAACAGATAACAGATTTGCTTGAGGTGCCTTGTTTCTGTGTGTTTAGTAAGTTTTATGCATGTACTTGTCACTGTATTTGAAAATTATTTTGTGGGAGTCTTTCGGGCCTGTCATGAAGGTGCCTTTCTCCAGAGAAGTTTTGCTATTGCCTGGCACTTGTGAGCATTACTAATCCTCGACCACCTTAAACAAGTTCAGGAGTTGAGGCTCCCTGGAAGCTCCAGGCAATACAAACCCAGGTGCAAATTCACATCAGGGCTGGCCTGTGGCTATAAAGTCTCAGAGATGGAAACTTTTTCTTTCTTTTTCCCCCACTTTCCTTCCTTTCTCTACCTCTGGATGTATTAGAGGCTAATTGACTTACGGTTGATACTTATTCTGAAGGTGTAGTCTTTGGGCCCCATTTAATGTGAGGAAGGACTTTTTTCTCAGACTTCCTTCTTGCATTGGCCCTGAGCCTTAACTTCTGCCCACCTCTGCATAAGACCAACAAAGTTCAGCAAGTGTCTTCTGGATAAAAGTGTCTGTGGTGCTCAGGTCTTGCTTTCCTCTCTTGCTTCCCTCTTTCTCTTAGGTTTAGGCCTGGTAGTTGCTTACAGCTTTGTCAGCTTGCTGACATTTTTGTGAACCTTTTTACATTAATGTTTTATTATATCTATTTAGTTGTTTTCTGCAGGAGATTTCATCTGAAAAAACCTGTCTCACCATCTCTGAAAACAGAACTTCTCTAGATATCAAACTGAGTTGAGAGTTCCCAAACATCTGATAGTCAACTAAATCTTACTGCAAGGGCCTACGTTAAATCAGGGCTTTCAGATTGAGAACAAGGAGATCATTTTCTGCTTCTCCTATGCTGGTTGACTATGTATGTTCCACCATTTTTCATTAATAAAATTCTACATTAGAAATTTTATAGGAATCCTGTTTTATCTCAGCCCTATACTAGGCAGTACATGTGATGGTATAAAATGTGATTTATTTCCATATAATTCTAAGGAATTTGGGATGCTGTTTATTTTAAAGAATAAATTTAATTGGCCTTTATCTTTAGGAAATCAACATTTTTTAAAGTGAATTATATGATGTCATTAATTTATCCGGAGCAGAAAACTAACTCTAAGTTGAGGACAATAGTGTCAACTCCTCCAACACGGAATTTCCCCCACTGTGCCCCAGTTGGTATTAAACCAGCTTCCACGCTCCACCTCTCTCATCAACAGAGTCCACCCTGCTGTAGAATGATTGTGGGCTCAAGCTCACAGCCAGCCGTTTAAACCTCCAGCATTAAAGGGGATTCCAGGAAGTAAAATCAAAACGCTGGAAACAGAACATGGGCACTTGTGTGGTATCTTTCTGGAAACAAGGAGGGTATACTTGAAGAACTGTGACTAGCAGCCTCAAAGAAAGGAAAATTTGAGGAGAAAAAGAATAATTTCCTGCACCCAATGACTCTGTTTCTGACAATGGGCCTTCTCATGGGCTAATCTCTATGCATGGGCCTCAAAGAGCAGTCACAGGCCTGGAAAGCAAAGAAGGGCTTTGTGATAGGTGCTCAGTGGGATTTGTTTGAATGAATGAAGGCATGAGTGAAGAAATAAATGAATAGAATGCCCTTTCCTTCCAGACTAGTAATCTTTCTTCTGCTCATCAGAGAGCAATTGTCTCCATGTTGCTTTCTAAAGTGCTTCTTGGCTTACTGGAAATACGTTATTCTTTCTTCACAATTCATACCCTGCAGTGGTATTTTTCAAAGTGTGGCCCACACACCATCTACATTCAAATTACCTGAGGTGTTGGTGAAAACTACAGATTTCTAGGCCCTATTCTACACCTACCAAATCAGCATTTCTGGGGATGGGCTCAGGAATCTGCACTTTTAACACACCCCATGTGATTCTGTTTTATGAAGGAGTTTGAGGAGCGTTGCATTCTGTGAACATTATCATTACCATCAGTAAACATTTATGAAGCAACCACTATGTTCATTGCAAATTTTAGTCTTCACTGTATGAAAATCTGTAGGAAGTCTGTAATCTATTTTATCATGTTGTTCGATGCTTTCTAATGTTGAATGCATCTGTTTGCCTTATTACCACAATCATCTTTATGAAAAACATTCATACACATCCTGTATCATGATGAGTTTCCTATAGAATGAGAAAAACAGGTAGAAATATTTCCCTCTAAACTCTAGACAGAAAATCTGAAATATGACAGTACCATTGAGGATGTAAAGCTTAGAACCTAGCTAAAGAGTTAAGGGAGAAGGGAATTGTTCCTTTCCGTTTTCTGTAGTTTGGAAGTTCCTTCAGTCCTGAAATAGTAATTTGTTTAAGCAAGTTTGTCTTATCTTTGTCCAATATGACTTCACATAATAAAATGAAATTCCTTTTATGAATTCTGATCAGAATTCCTTTTACAAATTGACACAAGTTAAGTCCAGACTATTTGGCTTGACTAATTCTCTTTGGTAATAAAAATCTCTTGGGTGTAAAAGAAGTTTTTTTTTAAAGAAGAAAAAAAATCTCTTGAAATAGGTTCATGTTCTTAAAAAGTAAGCTTGCATAAAGACTGTTCTTGTTGCCAAGTTGAAGAGATTTCTAATGCAATGTAAAGGATTAAGTGACACACTGAAGAGAGATTTGAAAAGTTAACTATGCTGCATGTGAACAGAAAGCCTTTCACGTCTGTACATAACATCCTTGCATGAAAGAAACGTAGATTAAAACCACTATGACTTAACATAGTACACACTTTGTTGCAGACAATAGGTAGGTAATTAATCAGTTCTCTGCTGTATTTTCAGTCTCATGTTTACAGTAATAAAAACATAAAGCAGTACTCTTGCAGACACTGGCAAAGAAGCATATTGTGATGGATTTACTATTTCCTTTGTATAGGCCTTAGATTGGAAATCAGCTGAACTTGTAGATTTTAAGTTCTCATTCGTCATATGAGGGGCTGGCCTGCCAATGCAAGGCATGTTGCTGCACAAACATAAGATCTCCAGGAAAACAGCATTCTGATGTGGGCACACGCAGCCTGAGCTGGGAAAATGCTTTAAGCATGCCTTGCCAAGGAAAACGGGCGATTAAAAGAAAGGCTGTCAGGATCCTAGTGAAAAAGAGGCCATAGAGACATCAACCATCCTGGATGACCTGAGGTTCCACCACTATTAAGTGAGAAGCACTGTAGCTTCCCCAAAGGTTGGTACTATAAAGGAGAGTTCACTAGACTTCTAAAGATAAGGGACAATTTTATAAGACAGAACTGAAAGGACTCAAATAAAATATAACGACCTTTAATTTATAAAGGCACTGGTGGATCATTGCCTGGTGTCACCCAGAATCTTGTACCTAGTTATGAGGAATAAGTTCAATTGTTCAAAAAGAAAATATATTTTTAAAAATTGGTTGTTTTAGTGATCATTTAATAATTGTTCATTGCAATAGTTAGAAAGAAATCAGTTTAACTTTAACTCTCAGGTCTCCAAAAGGAAATAGAAATTGGCTTTATAATTATTTTACATGAAATCTCTAGAGCAATTTACATGCACTGCACATTTGAAACAAGGAAGGAAAAATCTAAGGCATTTCCTGCTGCAAGATTCAATTGTATGAAGGCAAAAGGGGCTAGGAGTAGTGTATTGCCCAAATGAGCATAGGGTGTATATACTCAAATCAACTAAGGGTTTATAGGAGCTGGATTTCATTGATTAGGACTGTTCTCTCTCCTGAAAGCATCTGATGGGTAGAAAGTTTAAAAATAAAAAAGTCTACTTGTTAGCTTCATTCAGCTTTGTGAGTATTGCTGATAATTCATCAACAAAACACATAATCAACCTCATTTGTAGAAAAGGGCAGGAGGAGAATCCTCAAATGGGGAAAACCAAATTCCATCATAGATGCAAAAAGCCCAAATAGGTTTTGTGTTCTTTTCCCTCTTATCTTTTTCTCTTAGTCCATCTTAGGTAAAGATGCTGCCCCTGGCTTATGTCTTTGATATTCTCTGTCATCCAGTGGAATTTGTGCTGTGTCTTAAGAGCTCTTCTGAACCATAAGTAGTGTATTAATTAATTATTGAGCAAGTGAAACAAATTGCACATCAGTGTATTTTATAATTATTCTCCAGTTAGATTTGGTTTATTGAGTTACAGGAGGAGGAGAATGGGATTTCTGGTTAGACTAGAGGGAACAGCATGCAGGGTTATGTTTTGAATTGGGAAACATTTTGGGCTTTCTTATTAAATAAAATCAGTCATTATATGTATCCACACCAGCTGGAAGAGTATAGAGAGAATGTTATTCCAAGAATCAGATGCCATGTTCCTTCTTTGCAGGATTTCCCCAACTTTTGGAAAGGCTGCAGCTCATATGCAAGTGCAAAATGCTGTCTGGAGAAGATATGCTGGAAAGGGAAAGAGAAGGAGTTGACATGTTATTGGCATGGGGTCAATAATGCAAAGGGTCAGAAATTTAGAGTATTTCAGATGGAAGAACAATTTTGGATCTTGGATATCAAGGAAGAGAAACAGAAATCACAGCAGACATCACATTCAAATGGTCATATGCCATAGAGATACCATTTGAGAAAAAAATTTCTTGTACCCACTTCTGTTACTGCTAGTACATGTTTAGTGTGTGTATTCCTGAAATATTTGGTTACGAGCTTTGGACTGTTTTCCTTTGTAAGCTTTTCTCTCCTACATTAGGGATCCTCAACCAAGGTCCTCTACACTTATCAACATTCTATACAATCTGGCCACTATTGCCTTTCAAATGTTACCCTTCCTGTGTTGCCTCCAGAAACCTCTGCACAGCCATCCATGCTCCTTCGTCTTCTGAACACTTGTCATGCCTTCCTGCCTTGTTCGGAGCATAACTCAGTCTCTACTTGATCCTCCTCTTATCCATTTCCAGATTCCACCCAGCCTTCAATGTCCAGCAAAAATACTTCCTCCCTTAGGAAGCTCCCCCTGCTTTCTCTACCCTGAGAACCCATGGTGCTTCTTTCTGAATCATTAGCTTGGCAACTTACTACATGCCATCATACATATTATTGCTTATATTGTTATTAACATTTTGAGGTGCTATGCCTTATCTTTCTTATGTGGCTGTTTGTCCTTTGAGAGCAGCAGCTGGGTCTTCTATCTTTATACTCTCCACAGGCTCTAGGACAGTACCTGATTCACAGTTGGAGCTCGATGTACAATGGTAAATTTGTAAACCACAAAAACAAATTCTAAGTTCTAAGAAACATTTCTTCCATTCCTTGCAATTTCTTCTTCCCAATAATATTAGATTTATTAAACCTATTTTTTTTTTTTTTTTTTT